>NC_140644.1:1200000-1637806 GCF_978046115.1 Saccoglossus kowalevskii
AGAATCATACACTTGAGTTGCAGACATGGTTTTACTTAGAATCATACACTTGAGTTGTAGACATGGTTTTACTCAGAATCATACACTTGAGTTGTAGACATGGTTTTACTCAGAATCATACCCTTGAGTTGCAGACATGGTTTTACTCAGAATTATACCCTTGAGTTGTAGACATGGTTTTACTCAGAATCATACACTTGAGTTGTAGACGTGGTTTTACTCAGAATCATACCCTTGAGTTGCAGACATGGTTTTACTCAGAATCATACCCTTGAGTTGTAGACATGGTTTTACTCAGAATCATACACTTGAGTTGTAGACATGGTTTTACTCAGGATCATACCCTTGAGTTGCAGACATGGTTTTACTCAGAATCATACCTTTGAGTTGTAGACATGGTTTTACTCAGAATCATACACTTGAGTTGTAGACATGGTTTTACTCAGAATCATACACTTGAGTTGTAGACATGGTTTTACTCAGAATCATACACTTGAGTTGTAGACATGGTTTTACTTAGAATCATACAGTTCAGTTGTAGACATGGTTTTACTCAGAATCATACACTTGAGTTGTAGACATGGTTTTACTCAGAATCATACACTTGAGTTGTAGACATGGTTTTACTCAGAATCTCATACCCTTGAGTTGTAGACATGGTTTTACTCAGAATCTCATACCCTTGAGTTGCAGACATGGTTTTACTCAGAATCATACACTTGAGTTGTAGACATGGTTTTACTCAGAATCATACCCTTGAGTTGTAGACATGGTTTTACTCAGAATCATACACTTGAGTTGTAGACATGGTTTTACTCAGAATCATACCCTTGAGTTGTAGACATGGTTTTACTCAGAATCTCATGCCCTTGAGTTGCAGACATGGTTTTACTCAGAATCATACACTTGAGTTGTAGACATGGTTTTACTCAGAATCATACCCTTGAATTGTAGACATGGTTTTACTCAGAATCATACCCTTGAGTTGTAGACATGGTTTTACTCAGAATCATACCCTTGAGTTGTAGACATGGTTTTACTCAGAATCATACAGCTCGGTTGTAGACATGGTTTTACTCAGAATCATACACTTCAGTTGTAGACATGGTTTTACTCAGAATCATACACTTGAGTTGTAGACATGGTTTTACTCAGAATCATACACTTTAGTTGCAGACATGGTTTTACTCAGAATCTTATGCCCTTGAGTTGTAGACATGGTTTTTCTCAGAATCATACCCTTGAGTTGTAGACATGGTTTTACTCAGAATCATACCCTTGAGTTGTAGACATGGTTTTACTCAGAATCATACACTTTAGTTGCAGACATGGTTTTACTCAGAATCTTATGCCCTTGAGTTGTAGACATGGTTTTACTCAGAATCATACCCTTGAGTTGTAGACATGGTTTTACTCAGAATCATACACTTGAGTTGTAGACATGGTTTTACTCAGAATCATACACTTGAGTTGTAGACATGGTTTTACTTAGAATCATACAGTTCAGTTGTAGACATGGTTTTACTCAGAATCATACACTTGAGTTGTAGACATGGTTTTACTCAGAATCATACACTTGAGTTGTAGACATGGTTTTACTCAGAATCATACCCTTGAGTTGCAGACATGGTTTTACTCAGAATCATACCCTTGAGTTGTAGACATGGTTTTACTCAGAATCATACACTTGAGTTGTAGACATGGTTTTACTTAGAATCATACAGTTCAGTTGTAGACATGGTTTTACTCAGAATCATACACTTGAGTTGTAGACATGGTTTTACTCAGAATCATACACTTGAGTTGTAGACATGGTTTTACTCAGAATCATACCCTTGAGTTGTAGACATGGTTTTACTCAGAATCATACACTTGAGTTGTAGACATGGTTTTACTCAGAATCATACCCTTGAGTTGTAGACATGGTTTTACTCAGAATCATACACTTTAGTTGCAGACATGGTTTTACTCAGAATCATACACTTGAATTGTAGACATGGTTTTACTCAGAATCATACCCTTGAGTTGTAGACATGGTTTTACTCAGAATCATACCCTTGAGTTGTAGACAGGGTTTTACTCAGAATCATACAGCTCGGTTGTAGACATGGTTTTACTCAGAATCATACACTTCAGTTGTAGACATGGTTTTACTCAGAATCATACACTTTAGTTGCAGACATGGTTTTACTCAGAATCTTATGCCCTTGAGTTGTAGACATGGTTTTACTCAGAATCATACACTTGAGTTGTAGACATGGTTTTACTCAGAATCATACCCTTGAGTTGTAGACATGGTTTTACTCAGAATCATACCCTTGAGTTGTAGACATGGTTTTACTCAGAATCATACAGCTCAGTTGTAGACATGGTTTTACTCAGAATCATACACTTCAGTTGTAGACATGGTTTTACTCAGAATCATACACTTGAGTTGCAGACATGGTTTTACTCAGAATCATACACTTGAGTTGTAGACATGGTTTTACTCAGAATCATACACTTGAGTTGTAGACATGGTTTTACTCAGAATCATACCCTTGAGTTGCAGACATGGTTTTACTCAGAATTATACCCTTGAGTTGTAGACATGGTTTTACTCAGAATCATACACTTGAGTTGTAGACATGGTTTTACTCAGAATCATACACTTGAGTTGTAGACATGGTTTTACTCAGAATCATACACTTGAGTTGTAGACATGGTTTTACTTAGAATCATACAGTTCAGTTGTAGACATGGTTTTACTCAGAATCATACACTTGAGTTGTAGACATGGTTTTACTCAGAATCATACACTTGAGTTGTAGACATGGTTTTACTCAGAATCTCATACCCTTGAGTTGCAGACATGGTTTTACTCAGAATCATACACTTGAGTTGTAGACATGGTTTTACTCAGAATCATACCCTTGAGTTGTAGACATGGTTTTACTCAGAATCATACACTTCAGTTGTAGACATGGTTTTACTCAGAATCATACCCTTGAGTTGTAGACATGGTTTTACTCAGAATCTCATGCCCTTGAGTTGCAGACATGGTTTTACTCAGAATCATACACTTGAGTTGTAGACATGGTTTTACTCAGAATCATACCCTTGAATTGTAGACATGGTTTTACTCAGAATCATACCCTTGAGTTGTAGACATGGTTTTACTCAGAATCATACCCTTGAGTTGTAGACATGGTTTTACTCAGAATCATACAGCTCGGTTGTAGACATGGTTTTACTCAGAATCATACACTTCAGTTGTAGACATGGTTTTACTCAGAATCATACACTTTAGTTGCAGACATGGTTTTACTCAGAATCTTATGCCCTTGAGTTGTAGACATGGTTTTACTCAGAATCATACACTTGAGTTGTAGACATGGTTTTACTCAGAATCATACACTTGAGTTGTAGACATGGTTGTACTCAGAATCATACACTTGAGTTGCAGACATGGTTTTACTCAGAATCATACACTTGAGTTGTAGACATGGTTTTACTCAGAATCATACACTTGAGTTGTAGACATGGTTTTACTCAGAATCATACACTTGAGTTGTAGACATGGTTTTACTTAGAATCATACAGTTCAGTTGTAGACATGGTTTTACTCAGAATCATACCCTTGAGTTGCAGACATGGTTTTACTCAGAATCATACACTTGAGTTGTAGACATGGTTTTACTCAGAATCATACACTTGAGTTGTAGACATGGTTTTACTCAGAATCATACCCTTGAGTTGCAGACATGGTTTTACTCAGAATCATACCCTTGAGTTGTAGACATGGTTTTACTCAGAATCATACACTTGAGTTGTAGACATGGTTTTACTCAGAATCATACACTTGAGTTGTAGACATGGTTTTACTTAGAATCCTACAGTTCAGTTGTAGACATGGTTTTACTCAGAATCATACACTTGAGTTGTAGACATGGTTTTACTCAGAATCATACACTTGAGTTGTAGACATGGTTTTACTCAGAATCTCATACCCTTGAGTTGCAGACATGGTTTTACTCAGAATCATACACTTGAGTTGTAGACATGGTTTTACTCAGAATCATACCCTTGAGTTGTAGACATGGTTTTACTCAGAATCATACACTTGAGTTGTAGACATGGTTTTACTCAGAATCATACCCTTGAGTTGTAGACATGGTTTTACTCAGAATCATACACTTTAGTTGCAGACATGGTTTTACTCAGAATCATACCCTTGAATTGTAGACATGGTTTTACTCAGAATCATACCCTTGAGTTGTAGACATGGTTTTACTCAGAATCATACCCTTGAGTTGTAGACATGGTTTTACTCAGAATCATACAGCTCGGTTGTAGACATGGTTTTACTCAGAATCATACACTTCAGTTGTAGACATGGTTTTACTCAGAATTATACCCTTGAGTTGTAGACATGGTTTTACTCAGAATCATACACTTGAGTTGTAGACGTGGTTTTACTCAGAATCATACACTTGAGTTGTAGACATGGTTTTACTCAGAATCATACCCTTGAGTTGTAGACATGGTTTTACTCAGAATCATACCCTTGAGTTGTAGACATGGTTTTACTCAGAATCATACAGCTCGGTTGTAGACATGGTTTTACTCAGAATCATACACTTCAGTTGTAGACATGGTTTTACTCAGAATCATACACTTTAGTTGCAGACATGGTTTTACTCAGAATCTCATACCCTTGAGTTGCAGACATGGTTTTACTCAGAATCATACACTTGAGTTGTAGACATGGTTTTACTCAGAATCATACCCTTGAGTTGTAGACATGGTTTTACTCAGAATCATACCCTTGAGTTGTAGACATGGTTTTACTCAGAATCATACACTTTAGTTGCAGACATGGTTTTACTCAGAATCTTATGCCCTTGAGTTGTAGACATGGTTTTACTCAGAATCATACACTTGAGTTGTAGACATGGTTTTACTCAGAATCATACCCTTGAGTTGTAGACATGGTTTTACTCAGAATCATACCCTTGAGTTGTAGACATGGTTTTACTCAGAATCATACAGCTCGGTTGTAGACATGGTTTTACTCAGAATCATACACTTCAGTTGTAGACATGGTTTTACTCAGAATCATACACTTCAGTTGTAGACATGGTTTTACTCAGAATCATACACTTTAGTTGCAGACATGGTTTTACTCAGAATCATACACTTATATATGAATATGTCTTGACAGATTAATGCTAGATATTATGAGTGTATGTCAAATGTGTATTTTTCTGTTTATTGTATTGTTTCTGTGTATATTTGATACAAATGTTGTGAACCACGCACCTTTACCTTCCTGTATGTAAACCTCAGGCCTGTGGCCATCATAAATCCACTGTGTGTGGTACCAGGTCTGTGTCCATCAATCATAAATCCCTTGTATATGATCTCCGACCTTTATCCATCATTAATCTATTCCTGCCCCTAGTCCCCACAGCTGCCATGCCTCCACTCTGTTTACGACAGCAAAATATTGTCACATGATTCTAGGCTTAAATCTTATTTCTGTTTGCACATTCAAGTAGTCTCTCCCAAATTTTAAATCATATCATAGTGATAAATCACTTTGCATATATTTGCTAGTTTGCTGATCTGTTTTCTTTTCTCTTCTGTAAGCCATTTTGTAATTTCATTCATGATGATTGATATGTGTAGTTGCATCAACAAACACACACATCTGTATTTTTGTCACAATGGTAATATGCAAACAAGCTTCTTGTTAATTTTTAATTAATTTAACAAAATTTCTATATCCAATTTCCTCAGCAACACAGGGGTTATTTTCTAAGCTTTTTTTTTATTTTGATACTTTTTCAATAACTTTGATCATGGTCTGTTTGACATAATTCCCATTTGGATTGAAATTATAGAAAATTTTATAAAAATGTGCCAAATGTTGTACCAAAATGTTCATGTGAAAAATGATGCATTCTGCTATAAAAGGTAAAAATAGATTCTGTTTTGACAGATAACACTACATTGCATTTTTTAGCGAAATACCAACCTATTCAGCCACTTGGCAATCTGGATAAAAGATAACATGAAACATTACACACTTTAGTATATTTTCCTGATGTTTAATTTACCAATACCTTATAACATGTGTTTTCTTCTTTTCCCGAATACTTGCTTTGACATTTGCTTGGCCATAACTGATGAAATTATTGTATAGTCAAATTTAAAAGAGAATTTTGTGAATTTAGTATTTTTTAGTACTTTTGAGTGTTAGTTATAATGTTTCTAGTCTTGTATTCTTGCAATGACATTTTGTTGGTTGCTGACATTATAAACGTTTTATTACTCACAATTTTTCTGTCAAAATATTGATGCAACATTTTGCAACTTTGTAACTATTTTCTATTCCTACCTTTGACAGAAGCCAAGAAAGCTATAATCTTTTGCCACCAAAATGCTAATGCAACATTTTTGCATTTTTGATAATTTTGTTTTTTTTATTATATTTTTTTTTCACCAAATGAACATATTTTTCCATTGGAACAGGTCTTGATCAAAAGTATGAAATAAATTTGACAATATAATATGATAAAAGTTGATCTTGCCGTTAAGGTAAATCAGAGCTGTCATTTATTGTGACAAATTGTCCGTAATGACATACAGCTGTGTTGTGTTTTACACCATGGTGCATGGAAGTAGAATATGACAACTATACTTTTTTGTACATTTCATCTCTGCATTCCTGCATAATGATATGTAAATACTCCTGTTCATATCACCATGCATGTTTATATGCTGGCACCAGCAGCCTGCTTTGTGACATCTGGCTATACTTAGTATCGCTGCTTTGCATAACTGCCTCCATCTCACTGTTTTTCCATACTATGTCTCATGTTTGTCTCCTCCATGCTGCCTTCTTACAAAAAAATAGGATATTTTGTCTTTTATAGTGGTTATTCACTAATCACATTTCAAGGTAAGGTGTGTGGTTAACTAAGTCTAGTTAAGTTGTTTCTAATATTTTGAAATGTACACAGCTTATAATGTATGCGGATGCGCTATAATAGTACGTATACTCATAATGGTAAGAGGATTGCAGTTATAAGGTTAAACACCCTCCTCCAGTCACTCCTCTGGCTGTTTCAACATGAAATGCACAATTCATTTATGAAATAATAACTTATCAATATTGTATATTTTTCCTGGCTGTTGAAAAGTAACATTCAGTATTTATGCAATTCCACACCAAATAACATATCCCAGAATGCATGTATTGTAATTCCAAGTCAAATATCCAAATTGAGAGTTATTGTATTCTTTTCTGTTGTTGTCTCTAATATAACTACTTAGATAGTTTTACGTTTAATAACTTAATTAGCAAATCTAGTTTGTTAAACAGCAGAATATAATTCATTTTATGAAAATTCATCTGTTTGACTCGCTACGTATATCTATTATATTGACATATGGTGTACCAGTTTCTGTTGATTGTTATTCTGCCATACAAAAACATGACAGCGTGCCACGTTTTAATACTCTCCCTTCCCTTTTGTTTATTGATCAATAAATCACCAAATTGAACCTTTTTAATTGTTTGTAAGCATTGGATGAAATTTATTTATTTATTGGTTTTTATCCAGTGTAACAGCACCCACTTGGTGAAAGCTGCTGTCCAGGGTGCCCTGTATATTGTTGTCACAAAGGTTACAATTTGAGTGTCCTTCATAACAGTGAATCATTAGAAGCTGGCCATTCACCTCTAGCTGAAAAAAACAACAAATATGTGATTGGATTATTGATATATTGAGTTTTAATTTACATGAAAACTGATACAATAATGTTTATTCCAAGGTCATCAATCAATTCAACCATTTTTAAAAACTGTCATATGGTTCTTGTGCTGATTTTAATGCAGTAATTATTAACACTATTATTTTTGGTATGATATAGAATTTTGATTATCAGATATATTAAAACTCGCCTTCAGTATTTGAAATAAATGTACTACATGTATAATTGTTGAATAATTCTATTAAAGTCTGGCTAGTTGTCAAATATCTTCTTTATTATTTGTAGTGTCTGTATCTATGATATTAATATCACCATGGAGACAAGAAATGTCAGTATTAACAACTAAGATGTCTATTATTTATCACAAATAAGTAGAATACTCTATAGAATTAATTTGACTGGTGGATGAATACTATTGATTTGTCTGTTTGTTAACCTTTCGGTGTTACTGGTATTAAGTAAGATGATCCGCCATTGCAGCTTTGTGAAATTAAGTACCATTAGCGATGATTTTTTTTTTTGTAAGGGATCCCAGGGTTTTACTTACTCACTCACGCAATTACAAGAAGTGTTGCATACACCTCTTGAACTAAAACTTTTGCACTGAAATTTGAGAGTGCCCAAAAACACGTATAGCCAACATTCAGCTTAATAAACATCATGATATTTTACAAATTTTATAATATACTACAGTAAACCCTTATGTCGAACATTTTCATAGAATAATTCATAGTCGGTAGTTGTCCATTGGTGACTAGTGAAGGGTTGGCAAAAGCCCAGACAATGAATGAATATATAATTTCTAAGAAGAAAGCATTGAAAGATTTCTAGTGACAGCCGATATAATTATTAACACTTGCAGTATTGCTTTGAAAGTTACATTACATGTTTTTAAAGTAGTGTTATGTACATGTATGTCTTGTAAATTAGTCTATATTATTAATATTTGATACACTGACCATGAGATCACTACCACAAGTAATTTTTACATAAAAATAATCACCTATGTCTTATCAGATGAAGACAGATTCCATGCATGCTGGAGGTTCAATTTGGTTTTCACAAGAATGTCGCAAAGGCTGCAGAAAAGCTGTACAGCAATCTTATTGATCATTGCATAGTGGAGAACAATGCAATCCTGTACTGCCTTTGTGTAAAGTTTGCGGTATTCTTGTGATTATCTTTTTATTATTATACACCTGTTTCCTACTTGTAGTAATAATCTAATGAGAGATATCCACCTGAAATGACACAATAGTAATTCTGTGTTTGATGTGAACAAAAATGTTCAACGTTGGTGAGGTAAATTTTTCAATGAATGAACATTGTGTAAATCTGTCTTTTTACGAACCACTAAATTCGTGCGTTTTCTGTGCTAGATAGATGTTCAGAACTTTTTGTATTTTACCAATAATAATTGTCATCTATTCTGTACTTGTGTTTGTATTCGTATATCATTTTTCTCTTCCATCCCATCTTTAATTATCTTTGTTGTCACTGTTATAACATGCACATACATTAGAACTGTCTGACCACGGCTAAATTTTATTCATATAAATAAATGCATATTTGAGGTTCACCTGGACCAGTTTTTTCTCTATCTCCAATATCTACTGAAATGCTTTTCTGTTCCACTGTACATTGTGTGTATGTTGTGACACAAGCTTTAATAATAATAGGGCATGTGATTGAAATATGTGCATATCATGTATCCATATGAGATCTCTCATTGATGAACAACCATCAATGATAATATTCTTCAACTGGATTGTATTTGGTCATACTTCATGTCATACTTTGGACAGACATAAATATGGGCTCCGTCTTCTATGAATATTCTAGTATATATAACTAAGCAAAATCTTGTGATTGTGACTTACAAATAGCAATGGAGCCATGCAGTTTTATGTCACGATGACATCACACTGGGCTGTGTTTATTATTTTCTGATTTTATTTAAAATTTGAAAATTACCATAATGCACGCTACTCAGTCTGGCCATGTAATGTACTTGAGTCTGTGTGATGAGGGTTGTTCACTAATGATAGATCTTGATGTCATCCAAGTGTTGTATTGTAATCTGTGGTTTTCTTTGCCTCCTTGCTGGGTGATGTGCTAACACTGATGGCATATAGAGGTCAAGAAGGAAGTAATCAATGATGGTACACTATTATCAATATATATTTTTTTCCTCTGTACTGTTCACTTCATTCTGCATGTTCCTATTGTAGTATTATCTTTAACCTTTTTCTTGGTACAACTTACAAAATACTTTTTTGCAAATTAAAAAAATAGCTGAAAGATTTCATACTGTGAAATACTTTATTTTAGCTGGAATTAAATTTTACTGAAAAGGCGTTTTGGATGATTTGTATGAAGTTTATTTTCACTGATTTCCGATGAGTTAAATGTGAAATATAGGAAAAAAGATATATACGCCGGATTTCATTTTCGCAGAATCATCCCTTCAGCGAAAATTAAGTATTTTACAGTAACATTATTTAGCAAAAATCTGTGAAAAACAGCCTGGCAAGTTCTAGATAAAGGAAAGTCCTATTATTCCCATGACATTTAATTCTTTGAACACCATATTACTTTCCGCCAACACTTTTATACAATATAATTTCCTTGTTGATTTTTTTTTTTTAAATATGAAAAAATATTGTGCGAGTTCTTCTGTAAAAGGGTTGAAAGTTGACTTAAGTCACCTTTTGCAAAATCAAATTTTTTTCATATTTTTTGAGAAATTTTAAAGAAGACCTGTAGCCAATAGTTTTTTATATCCATTCCATTCAAAATTATCAAAAGGAAATAAACTTATTTTTTTATTTATTTTTCAAAATTTCAATCAGGATCTATAATTCTGTGATTTGGTTTAGAGTTATCAAAAAAATGCATAAAAACTGGCAAATGTTGCACCAAATCTTTGGCAGGAAAAATGATAGAGTTGAAAGAAAACAAATAAATATTTGTGCGCAATATGAATATGTGGATAGCTTCCTATCAAAATATGATTCATAATTCTGTGTGAACTAGTTGGCTTAAAAGGTTAAAACAAATAAATGCTATTAGAAATATCATCTCATAGTGCTGTAATATACTGGGTACAAGTATCTATTCCAGTGAGGGAAAATAATCGCTGTCAATGTGAACACAGATAAAATTACATACCGTAGAAACATTTGGGAGTGAAATCTAAAACATTTCACCAGTATGGCATGGCATGATTTATATTACTCAGGCTTGCATATCATTTCCTATGTCCATATTATTAGAGGTTTAAGGGTATAAACATATTAATTATCGGGATTAACTTTTAGTCTAGTCTGACTTAAATATTAGTGAGCTTCTTGAATTCTATCTGGTATTTAAACTCAAACTTTTTAAATTTAGTTGCTCTTAAATATATACTGACAGCCAAGTTTGTCAAGTTTGTCTTCGTCATGCTTGCTTCTTCTCATCTATCTGTTACATTATAATTGGTAAATATTTATCATTATTTAAAATTACAGTCACATCACCAGTTTGTATTTGAAATGTGGCTTTTATAAAGACTGATAAATTTTTGGATTATAATATTATAGGTAGATGAAAATCACTTCATTGCTGTCAGTATGTTCATGTTTTTTCAAATTTTTAGTTTCACAATTAGTTTCTATGTATGTGTTCAGTGATCATGTTTTCTATTGTGAGGCTAACATGAGCACTAACATGTAATTTGTGGATTTTACACCGAGCAAATAGCAATCTGAGATCTGTCTGATGTCAATTTCACCAGTCATCACTGTCTTTGTTTGCATTGCACCCCTCAGCCAATCAGGATGCCGTAAGCACAAAGAGAAAAAAGTTGGATTACGAGGAGATAACACCATGTCTGCGAGAGATAACCAGTGTGTGGGATGATATGATTCAGTCTGCTGAAACCACAAATACCAAATATGATTATGAAAAATTGCTACAGTGTGTTAAACAAGGTAAGGAGTCATTGCCTCTAATTAATGTTTATATACAGCACCCTCTTTATATCTATTAATTTTGTTGTTGTTTATTCTCACTGCTATTAGCCAATAGCATCACATATCATAACATTATGGCTGATACATTGTAGTTCTGACTCATTACTTTATAACTGTGTCATAAATTGTCACTTTTACTTTGACTGTATCATCATAGATGAAGAGATATGAGGGGAAAATGTCAGGTGTAAACATTTTACTTGTACTTACAACAACTCAACAGTCTTTATCCAATCTTTTTGAAATCTCGTTATAATATTCAACTGTATTGGATCTTGATTTTTGCATGTTTAAAAATATTGATAAAAATGTATTTTAAAATTGAACATTTTCCCAGATATACATGCAAATTTGGCTCAAATAAATTATTCGGTAAACATGAGCAGAGATTTAAGCTATTTGCACTACTGATCGTGACATCCAGGGATTATTAATATTTTCTCTGAGATCAGTTACTAGATAGTGTGGTAACCCGATATATTGTTTATATGTTCCTGAAAACATGCTAGTCTATATTATTCCTGCTAAAATTGTGCTTGGATATATTGCTGTAGGTTTATGTTTCATGCAAGGCATTTTATATGTTATTGTATAAGGCACCTCAAGATTAATATAGTATAATACAGACCCGCCAGAAAGTATTTACGCACCTGTCATTTGATCGTTTTCGTTACTGAAAATAATAATTCCGGGTAACATGATGTGTTGACTTTAAAATATATTAAATTTAAGAAGAACTAGTGCATTTTAGTCAAAATAAAATGGTTGATTTGTGTTTAGTTTTTTTGTATGTAGACGTTTTTTCAGTGAGCGAAAATCGCCATGGTTAACTCTATGGGAGCGCGCTTATTTGCACATCATTTGCATCTCATTAAAACTTCGCGCCATAAAACATGTGCGATAGTCGTGTCTATTCTCATGCAAATTTGAACCAATTGGGAAGCTGAAATTATTTCAACACGCGCTTCTGGGCAAGAATACCTGTCAGTTGTAGTTCATGAATATTCCTATCGAGATCATAGTGTTAGATACGTAATTTTTATTTACAAACATTGAGCCATGCCGAAAGTTAGGGAATTGTCAGAATTTACCAAAGGGAACATTGAAGCACTGTTTACAGAAGGAGTTTCTAACAGGGAAATAGCAAGAAGACTGGGAATTTCTGAAGGCTCCATACGTTTCAACCCACGAAAACTTCGTCTGCGAGGTAGTATGGGCAATCGTCGTCGATCAGGTCGACCAAGGCGTACAATGCAACGCGAAGACCGGCTACTCATCCAGTCTAGTTTAGCAAATTGGTTTCACACCGCCCGTGATTTGCGTGCCAATTTTAATCAACTCACTGGAAAAAGATTGAGTTTGAGCACTATAAAATCAAGACTATATAAGGATGGTTATCTTTGCGGCTGTGTTGCTAAAAAGAAACCAAAACTACAACCTCGACACATCGCAGCGCGGTTGCAATTTGCCAGGCAACACATCGACTGGACTCCGGCACAGTGGGCTCAAGTTATCTGGTTGGACGAATCTAAGTTTACGGTGTTTCGTAGCCGTGGAAGATTATTTGTACGCCGGAGACCAGGTGAAGAGTACAAGATGAAATGCATTAAACCTACAATAAAATTTGGTGGTGGAAGCGTCATGGTGTGGGGATGTTTTTCGGCTACCGGCTTAGGGTCGCTAGTTCGTGTACCGACGACCATCCATGAACCGATGGAAATATTTGGATATCCTACAAAACGAAATGATACCGTCGGCACTAAGACTCGTTAGACCCAATTTTCATTTCCAACAGGATAATGCCCGCGTTCACACAGCATTGACAGGGAGGGATTTTCTAAATAATCCACAAGAGTACGTATATTTTTTCGACAACTTTACCACTTTGAATTGGCCTGCACAGTCTCCAGATTTGAACCCTATTGAGAACCTTTGGGAGTTGATCGATTTAGAGGTGCATTCCCAACCAGTTGCTAACATCGAGGATTTATACACGAGTATAATGGAAGCTTGTGGACAGTTCCAGGTGAACATGTGTCGGAAACTCGTCGATACCATGCCAAAACGGCTCAGAGAAGTCATTCAGCGAAGAGGTGGAGACACGCATTATTGACAATCGCCACGTTCTATCTCTCATGAATATTCATGAGCTTGCATTTAAACGGTATTCTCCGTAGAGAATTCGAACGTTTTTTCACTGTTTCGTTTAGACTGCCGGTTTTTATTGAATCTTGCATGACAATGACAATTTTGTTGTTTTTATTGTGTGTAAAAACGCCTATTTTATTAGATATTTAAATATATTTATTCAAATCGTTATTAGTCCCCGTTCGGACGCAGTCCGAAAACAGGGACTTATGTTTTGACCTCTGTGTGTCCGTGTGTGTGTGCGTGCGTGCGTGCGTCTGTGCGTGCGTCCGGACCTGTATCTTAGAAATGCCTCGACCAATCACAATCAAACTTCACACATACATCATACATGATATTATGCATATGCACGTCAATTTGTTTCACGATCTGATTCAAGATGGCCGAATGGCGGCCATTTTTGTGCTAAAAATCATCAAAATCAAGCATTTCTCGGCTGTTTACAGATGGATTTTGTTCAAACAGGTTCCTGATGCACATCATTTATTTTTCAGATCGGATTCAAATGGCTGTCTGGCGGCCATTTTGTTTTAATGAATGGGCTTCTAGACCCATATCTCTGACTTGTTTTGACTGATTATATTCAAATTTTTAATATTCATTATACATCATGTTATAGATGAACAGATATATTGGTTTGAAGATCCTATTCAAAATAGCCGAATGGTGGTCATTTTTGTGCTAAAAATTCATCATATATCAAGCATCTTTGGCATTTATGGATGGATTTTGTTCAAACTTGGTACATTACATTAGACATTGCGGGTTCCTGATGCACGTCATTTTATTTTTCAGATTGGATTCAAAATGGCTGACTGACGGCCATTTCGCTTTAATGATTGGGGTTCTAGAGCCATATCTCTTAAATGCTTTGACTGATTATATTCAAATTTTATATATTCGTTATACATCATGTTATATATATATATACATGTATTCAAAATGGCTGATTTTTAATGCTGTTCCAGAGCAATATCTCTCAATATAGACAAGTACTTGTTGAGTTTATTTTATTGAATGATATTGTAGGTAATAACTGCGTGCAGTGTGGTGCGTCAATAATTTCTGGCGGGTCTGTATATTATTAATGGTTCAAAATGTTATACATGTACCGGTGATACAAGTATTAATATTAATTAATTAGTGTATTAAACACATAACAACAACCAATCTGGTCTGTATTTATCTTGGACACTTATCGTTGATCAGTCAGTCTTTCAAAATTGTAGTGAAAAGAGTTCAGTTTTTATTGCGTACCAAATTGTGTTTGGTAACATAAACTTACAATCGAATTTACTTTAATTATTTGTTTTAGGTGTGCCAAGAATTAAGCGTGGTGAGATATGGGTGTTTCTTATACAACAACATGCAGCAAGTAACAGTGCAGTGTTCAACCCACCTGTGAACAGATATGATGACTTATTAAAACAACTTACATCTCACCAGCATGCAATACTTATAGATTTAGGTGAGCACACATAATATAAAACAAATTGTTAACTTCTTCATGAATTGCTGTAGCTATAGTTATGACCTGATCTGATCTGACCCGTGATTAGAAAATCAAGTATTTGCACCAAATACAATCTTGTATGCTGATGAAATTAATTATTGATTTACAGGACGTACATTTCCAACCCATCCATATTTTGCAACCCAGCTGGGTCCTGGACAGCTGTCATTATTTAATTTACTGAAAGCCTATTCGTTGCTAGACAGTGAAGTAGGTTATTGTCAGGGGTTGAGTTTTGTAGCAGGAATACTTCTGATGCATGTGAGTATATGTTTTCACTTCACATTGTTACACAAAACTGATAAACGTCATGATATCTTTCTTTAATATCAACTTATGTGTTACGAGAGTATCACTCTATTAGAAGCTAGTCTCCAATTGTCTAATAAAAACAAAAACAAAAATCATTTATTAAATGCTGGATCTATAAAGTAAGACTTATCGTATTAAGCTATTTTGACCTTAGACTTGCCTCATTTACGCAAGTACATTCACTACCAGTAGAGGTAGTTTTTATTATTACTATAATTTCATAGACTGCTTATAATGGGTTTCATGGATAAAAACAGAAAAAAGTTATAGAAATGAACATGATGAGCCAGCAGCCTGCTTATTTGCATTGTTACTGTACAACATAATTACATTTTTTGTTTTCACTAGATGAAAGAGGAAGAAGCTTTTGAGATGTTGAAATATATGATGTTCCAACTCGGAATAAGACGTCAGTATAAACCTGACATGGTAGCATTACAGGTAAATTAATTTCACGTTGTTTGTTCGTTACAATTTGCCCTCTAACAGAAAGGATCAAAGTCAACGTCAATCTTGATGACTGCTGGAAAGATATGTCTTCAAGAAAACAAATAAAATTTTATGTAACTACATAGGTGACGTGAGGCACTAACAAAAATGTTGTGGCTCCTGATTTTCTTCGTTTTTACACTTATTAGTCCCCGTTCGGACGAAGTCCGAAAACGGGGACTTATAATTCGGTCTCCGTGCGTGCGTCCGTGTGTCCGTCCGTGCGTCCGTCCGGAGTCATATCTAAGAATCCCTTGGACCGATTCCGTTCATTCTTTGCATGTGCCTAGTACTTTATGTGGGACATAGGCACATGCAGTGGTTTAGCAATTCGATTCAAAATGGCCGACTTGCAGCCATCTTGTTTTTTGAAAATGTATTTTGGACATGCTTTGTCAGTTTTCATTCAAACTTGGTACATAGATTATACATGTTAGGATACATGTCCATGATGATTTATTTCACAATTGGATCAAAGATGGCCGACTGGCAGCCATCTTGTTTTTTGAAAATGTCGTATTTTGGACATGCTTTGTCAGTTTTCATTCAAATTTAGTACATAGATCATACATGTTAGGATACATGTCCCCAACCGTCCGTGAGTTCCTGAGTCTGTCCGTCCGACCGTCCGTGTGTCAGTCTGTCCGTGCGTCAGTCTATCCAACGTCATATTTCAGAATCCTGTGGACCGATTCTGTTCATTCTTTGCATGTGCCTAGTACCTTATGTGGGACATATGCACATGCAGTGGTTTAGCGATTCGATTCAAAATGGCCGACTGGCAGCCATCTTGTTTTTTGAAAATGTTGTATTTTGGACATGCTTTGTCAGTTGTCATTCAAACTTGGTACATAGATTATACATGTTAGGATACATGTCCATGACGATTTATTTTGCAATTGGATCAAAGATGGTCGACTGGCAGGCATCTTGTTTTTGTTTTTTTATGCGGTATCTTGGACGTGCTCTGTCAGTTTTCATTCAAATTTGGCACATACATGTTAGGATGCATGTCCATGACAATTTGTTTCAAAATCTGGTCAAGGATGGTTGATTGACAGCCATCTGACTTTTTGGCCTACTATATTTCCACAATTTATGTACCATTTTCATTCGTATTTGGCACATACATCATACATATCAGTGTGTTTCATAATCAGATCAAAGATGGCTGAATAATGGCTGTTTTTATTTTGGCCATATTACTATGACACGAAACACGTGTTTTGATGTAAATAAACAATCTGTTGTATACGCCACTTGGAACTCAAGTTTCAAGGACACGCTCGCGACAACCCCTCCGCTTTAATATGACGAGCACAAAGAGAACTTAACGGGGACTGTGTCATTTTCAATGACTTGTTTTGTTTATAAAATGGGAATTTCATTTCACCAAATTACAATAAGATGTTCTTTAAAGATCACTATATCAGTGTACTATTTTCTGTTGTGTCAAAGACACGTCAGTTAAATAGCCCGTCTAGTTGCAAGTCTTTGTACATCATTGACATGTCATATTGGCTTAGAGGGCCCTATGGTGCAGTACTACATAAAAATCATACTCATCTGAGTATTATCAAGTTGAATATATTTCACCCCTGTGCAATAATGCTTAAATGTGAAAGGTAAAAAGGTTACAGAAATACAGACTCAGTTGTCAGTACTTGGAAAGTAATAATATATCTAGCATTTCGTTTGCACACATACATTTTTGTTTTGTTGTGATATAATTGTTTTTTTGTTTGTTTTGTAGCTACAAATGTACCAGTTATCACGTCTACTTCACGATTACTATCGTCCGTTACATGACCATTTAGAAATGCACGACATAGCACCATCACTTTATGCAGCGCCATGGTTTCTCACTTTATTTGCATCACAGTTCCCATTAGGATTCGTAGCCAGAGTCTTTGGTAAGTCCATTCTCTACTCTCCCTGCCTATAGAGACTACCTTTATATAAAGACTCCTTGCCTATAGAGACTACCTTTATATAAAGACTCCTTGCCTATAGTGACTACCTTTATATAAAGACTCCCTGCCTATAGTAACTACCTTTATATAAAGACAACCTGCCTATAGTTACTACCTTTATAAAAAGACTCCCTGCCTATAGTAACTACCTTTATATAAAGACAACCTGCCTATAGTTACTACCTTTATATAAAGACTCCCTGCCTATAGTGACTACCTTTATATAAAGACAACCTGCCTATAGTTACTACCTTTATATAAAGACTCCCTGCCTATAGTGACCACCTTTATATAAAGATTCCCTGCCTATAGTGACTACCTTTATATAAAAACTCCCTGCCTATAGTGACTACCTTTATATAAAGACTCCCAGCCTATAATAACTACCTTTATATAAAGACTCCCTGCCTATAGTGACTACCTTTATATAAAGACTCCCTGCCTATAGTTACTACCTTCATATAAAGACTTCCTGCCAATAGTAACTACCTTTATATAAAGACTCCCTGCCTATAGTAACTACCTTTATATAAAGACTTCCTGCCTATAGTAACTACCTTTATATAAAGACTCCCTGCCTATAGTAACTACCTTTATATAAAGACTCCCTGCCTATAGTAACTACCTTTATATAAAGACTTCCTGCCAATAGTAACTACCTTTATATAAAGACTCCCTGCCTATAGTAACTACCTTTATATAAAGACTCCCTGCCTATAGTAACTACCTTTATATAAAGACTTCCTGCCTATAGTAACTACCTTTATATAAAGACTCCCTGCCTATAGTAACTACCTTTATATAAAGACTCCCTGCCTATAGTAACTACCTTTATATAAAGACTTCCTGCCAATAGTAACTACCTTTATATAAAGACTCCCTGCCTATAGTAACTACCTTTATATAAAGACTCCCTGCCTATAGTAACTACCTTTATATAAAGACTTCCTGCCTATAGTAACTACCTTTATATAAAGACTCCCTGCCTATAGTAACTACCATTATATAGACTCCCTGCCTATAGTTACTACCTTTATAAAAAGACTCCCTGCCTATAGTGACTACCTTTATATAAAAACAACCTGCCTATAGTTACTACCTTTATAAAAAGACTCCCTGCCTATAGTAACTACCTTTATATAAAGAGAACCTGCCTATAGTTACTACCTTTATATAAAGACTTCCTGCCAATAGTAACTATCTTTATATAAAGACTCCCTGCCTATAGTAACTACCTTTATATAAAGACAACCTGCCTATAGTTACTACCTTTATATAAAGACTCCCTGCCTATAGTGACTACCTTTATATAAAGACTCCCTGCCTATAGTAACTACCTTTATATAAAGACTTCCTGCCTATAGTAACTACCTTTATATAAAGACTTCCTGCTTATAATAACTACCTTTATATAAAGACTCCCTGCCTATAGTAACTACCTTTATATCAAGACTCCCTGCCTATAGTAACTACCTTTATATAAAGACTCCCTGCCTATAGTAACTATCTTTATATAAAGACTTCCTGCCTATAGTAACTACCTTTATATAAAGACTCCCTGCCTATAGTAACTACCATTATATAAAGACTCCCTGCCTATAGTTACTATCTTTATAAAAAGACTCCCTGCCTATAGTGACTACCTTTATATAAAAACAACCTGCCTATAGTTACTACCTTTATAAAAAGACTCCCTGCCTATAGTAACTACCTTTATATAAAGAGAACCTGCCTATAGTTACTACCTTTATAAAAAGACTCCCTGCCTATAGTGACTACCTTTATATAAAGACTTCCTGCCTATAGTAACTACCTTTATATAAAGACTCCCTGCCTATAGTAACTACCTTTATATAAAGACTCCCTGCCTATAGTAACTACCTTTATATAAAGACTTCCTGCCAATAGTAACTACCTTTATATAAAGACTCCCTGCCTATAGTAACTACCTTTATATAAAGACTCCCTGCCTATAGTAACTACCTTTATATAAAGACTTCCTGCCTATAGTAACTACCTTTATATAAAGACTCCCTGCCTATAGTAACTACCTTTATATAAAGACTCCCTGCCTATAGTAACTACCTTTATATAAAGACTTCCTGCCAATAGTAACTACCTTTATATAAAGACTCCCTGCCTATAGTAACTACCTTTATATAAAGACTCCCTGCCTATAGTAACTACCTTTATATAAAGACTTCCTGCCTATAGTAACTACCTTTATATAAAGACTCCCTGCCTATAGTAACTACCATTATATAGACTCCCTGCCTATAGTTACTACCTTTATAAAAAGACTCCCTGCCTATAGTGACTACCTTTATATAAAAACAACCTGCCTATAGTTACTACCTTTATATAAAGAGAACCTGCCTATAGTTACTACCTTTATATAAAGACTTCCTGCCAATAGTAACTATCTTTATATAAAGACTCCCTGCCTATAGTAACTACCTTTATATAAAGACAACCTGCCTATAGTTACTACCTTTATATAAAGACTCCCTGCCTATAGTGACTACCTTTATATAAAGACTCCCTGCCTATAGTAACTACCTTTATATAAAGACTTCCTGCCTATAGTAACTACCTTTATATAAAGACTTCCTGCTTATAATAACTACCTTTATATAAAGACTCCCTGCCTATAGTAACTACCTTTATATCAAGACTCCCTGCCTATAGTAACTACCTTTATATAAAGACTCCCTGCCTATAGTAACTACCTTTATATAAAGACTTCCTGCCAATAGTAACTACCTTTATATAAAGACTCCCTGCCTATAGTAACTACCTTTATATAAAGACTCCCTGCCTATAGTAACTACCTTTATATAAAGACTCCCTGCCTATAGTAACTACCTTTATATAAAGACTTCCTGCCTATAGTAACTACCTTTATATAAAGACTCCCTGCCTATAGTAACTACCATTATATAAAGACTCCCTGCCTATAGTTACTATCTTTATAAAAAGACTCCCTGCCTATAGTGACTACCTTTATATAAAAACAACCTGCCTATAGTTACTACCTTTATAAAAAGACTCCCTGCCTATAGTAACTACCTTTATATAAAGAGAACCTGCCTATAGTTACTACCTTTATAAAAAGACTCCCTGCCTATAGTGACTACCTTTATATAAAGACTCCCAGCCTATAATAACTACCTTTATATAAAGACTCCCTGCCTATAGTTACTACCTTTATATAAAGACTTCCTGCCTATAGTAACTACCTTTATATAAAGACTCCTTGCCTATAGTAACTACCTTTATATAAAGACTTCCTGCCTATAGTAACTACCTTTATATAAAGACTCCCTGCCTATAGTAACTACCTTTATATAAAGACTCCCTGCCTATAGTAACTACCTTTATATAAAGACTTCCTGCCAATAGTAACTACCTTTATATAAAGACTCCCTGCCTATAGTGACTACCTTTATATAAAGACTCCCTGCCTATAGTAACTACCTTTATATAAAGACAACCTGCCTATAGTTACTACCTTTATAAAAAGATTCCCTGCCTATAGTAACTACCTTTATATAAAGACTCCCAACCTATAATAACTACCTTTATATAAAGACTCCCTGCCTATAGTAACTACCTTTATATAAAGACTCCCTGCCTATAGTAACTACCTTTATATAAAGACAACCTGCCTATAGTTACTACCTTTATAAAAAGACTCCCTGCCTATAGTGATCACTACCTTTATATAAAGACTCCCTGCCTATAGTTACTACATTTGTACCTTTATAAAAAGACTTCCTGCCTATAGTAACTACCTTTATATAAAGACAACCTGCCTATAGTGACTACCTTTATAAAAAGACTCCCTGCCTATAGTGACTACCTTTATATAAAGACTCCCTGCCTATAGTAACTACCTTTATATAAAGACAACCTGCCTATAGTTACTACCTTTATATAAAGACTCCCTGCCTACAGTGACTACCTTTATATAAAGACTCCCTGCCTATAGTAACTACCTTTATATAAAGACTCCCTGCCTATAGTGACTACCTTTATATATAGACTCCCTGCCTATAGTGACTACCTTTATATAAAGACTCCCTGCCTATAGTGACTACCTTTATATAAAGACTCCCTGCCCATATTGACCACCTTTACATAAATACCACCTGCCCATAGGTTGACAACCTTTATATAAAGACCACCTACCCATAGTGACAACCTTTATATAAAGACCACCTACCCATAGTGACAATTAACCTTTACATAAAGACCACCTGCCCATAGTGACCACCTTTACATAAAATCCACCTGCCCAAAGGTTGACAACCTTTATATAAAGACCACCTGCTTATAGTGACAACCTTTATATAAAGACCACCTACCCATAGTGACAACCTATATAGAAAGACCTTCTGCCCATAGTGACAATTAATCTTTAGGGAAGAGTAGGAAATCAAACGGGCGGTGCATCGCAGTCATTATCGCGGTGTACCGCAGAACGCCGGGGAGAGCCGTGGACTGCTTATAATTAGGGGTCTCTACCGCTGTATCGGTCTCTACCGCGGTCCTCGGTAATGTGTGAAATACGTACTTAACAGTTTCTTTGTGATTCCACGAGTCATTGTTTTAAAATCCGATGCTGTAAATGAATACAATATGTGCGCTTGTTTAGTATTTAGTACATGTATTTAGCGTAAATTTCCAAAGTGATGCGATACAATTTTTCATGGTACATGTAGGTATACCTTTATTACACTGGAATAAAGTTTACAATTGAAAAGAGGACGATTTACAAAGCTTCAGCGTATCCAAGCCGTATCCTGGTTCTTGATTGATTTGGCAGTATCATGTTCACCATTTGTGTCACACTCCAGAAAAAATGGCCAGCAAACGAGAAACGGGCGAACTAATCAAAACACTGACAATGACATAATTATTTTCTGTTTCGTTTCATATAAAAATCTTGCCTTGCGCATGTATTCTTGGTTGACAGAATCTTTTTTAAACAAAAGACGTTATTTTTCTGTTACATGTTTGTGTTCCATGGTACTCATGAATGTAAAAGGCATTTTGAATGAATAATTATTGAGTTTATGATACCGTACGATAACGCTAGCTGGCTCGATTAGAATTTCATTGCGTGTGAACCGCTGAGGTCATTGCCCGTTACTGTGCCAAATGCACGTAGTTCAAAAGCGCCTGACGTTGTTTTGTATATTTTTTTCACTCGCAATGTAAGCGATCGAATACTCTGCATTCAAAGTACGCTGCCCCGAGTTTGAAATTACAGTAAATTGTAACGCATGGATTTTATTTACATGAAATTTAGTTTATTTCAAAATGATATAGATGTCAAACCATAATTATTATTATTTGAAATGTTGTTTCTTGACTTGACTTTTCTGGCTTTAATGTTTTGTGTGTGCGTGTTTGTTTACAATATCATTATCAACAACAGTTATTCAATGGCCCTGTCTCTGAGGCAGTAAGTCGCGGTTTCGACTAAGTCGCGTAGTTTGATGGCTCCGGACGATTGTATTGTGTTTTGCCGTCAGTTTTAAAGTAGAAAAACTAAGTCTGGTATTATCGCGTATTTAATTGCCCGCTCAATCAGTTGGAGATGACAACTTAACACCTACAGACCGTCAATTACTGAAATAGAAAGGGTGATAGCAGCCTGACTCGAGGTGTCGACAGGGGTATAAAAAATAAGTTTGCGTAATTATTACGAAGGCAACGCATTATCACGTCGGCAATGATGAAATATTCACAACCAGAACGGTAACAATTTTTACGTAGGCAATGCAGAGCCAGTAAAAATTTGCGTAATGGGATGTGTATAATAAAAAGGTCAACGCGCGGAGCACGAATGGTCACCATATTGTAGCACCAAGTGTGTGGCACTCCCTCTTCGACTTCGGCTTGCTTTTCCTACTTAGTGCATGGTCTCGAGGTAACGTAAACTGTGGCCTCTCATCGAGTGTTTTACACTTGGAATTTATACTTCGCCCGATTATCTTGGTATACGCGAAACATTAATCTTTTAAAATAAATCCTGAGACTATACATGATGTTGTTACGTTCAGATGCTGGTACTCGACTCGTATAACAAATAAAACGCCCGATCGCAAGCAGTGTGCAAGATAGTACGGTAGTATATTTTCAATGGCCTATTGAAATGTCACATAACTTTGTGTGCTACACCACACCTCAAACAAAAATGCTAGCAGTAACATACATCCAATATAGACTTCCGTTTAAAAACGGCAAAAAGAGTCTTCTTGCTATCAGTTTACCGTCTAATTGCCGTCTCTCGTCGTCAACGTAAAACAAAAGGCTTTTATAGCCAAAGCAGACTCCCTAACTCAGTACAAATAAATATGCAAAATAGGGATAAATTGACAAAAGAACACAACATAAAACGACCGAGGACAATATGACGTTTCAATAAAACCCCAACTACAAATTACACAAATAATAAATACATAAAAATAAACTCAAACGTAACAATGTAAATTCAAAATAATGTGATATTATTTTACATTATGTGGGGTCTACATTATTCTGGGTTGCTTTGCGATGTTATACCAAGACTCATGAAAATAAAATAGTGTTCTTCTGCGAACTAATAGAGACTATTTTTCCAATCTTCTGGTACCACTCGATTTTTATTATTGGAACTTGGCGGCAAGTAACCTTTAGTTTCCCAGTCTATTGTGTCCATTCATAGTCTTAACAATAGGGTGTAAATTGCCATGCGAGCCTACCGCACACGACCGCGGTAAACCCGGGTTATGGACTCTATGCATAAATTTGCATAAAATGCGGTCGACCGGCGAGCACCACCACCACCGCGGTAATGACCGCGGTAAACCGCGAGTTTGATTTCCTACTGTTCCCTTATATAAAGACCACCTACCCATAGTGACAACCGTTATATAAAGACCTTCTGCGCATAGTGACAATTAACCTTTACATAAAGACCACCTGCCCATAGTGACCACCTTTACATAAAATCCACCTGCCCATAGGTTGACAACCTTTATATAAAGACCACCTGCTTATAGTGACAACCTTTATATAAAGACCACATACCCATAGTGACAACCTATATATAAAGACCTTCTGCCCATAGTGACAATTAACCTTTATATAAAGACCACCTACCCATAGTGACAACCTATATATAAAGACCTTCTGCCCATAGTGACCACCTTTACATAAAGTCCACCTGCCCAAAGGTTGACAACCTTTATATAAAGACTACCTGCTTATAGCGACAACCTTTATATAAAGACCATCTACCCATAGTGACAACCTTTATATAAAGACCTTCTGCCCATAGTGACAATTAACCTTTATATAAAGACCACTTGCCCATATTGACCATCTTTACATAAAGACCACCTGTCCATAGTGACCACATTTATATAGTCCACCTGCCCATATTGACCCCCCCCCCCCCTCCTGAGACAGTTCCAAAGCAATCTACATGTGAAGTGATATGTGTAAAGCCACCTATCCAATGTAAATTGCTTAAATTAACCTGTGTATAAAGGGCAAAGATGCTTGCATGTAAACAACTTCCATATAAAGACAGCCTTGGGTAGTCACTATACACAGGTTTATTTGATTGATTAGTAGTTTGCTACAAGTATGAACAATTCTAATTATCTCCAACAAATAGAATACTCAGTTTATTTGTTACATTACAGCAAAAAATTGAATTATCTGTGTGTAACACCCGATAATGTGGTTTCTATGGCTACCATAGATCTGTATGTACAGAATATATACTGTACTCGGCTCCAAAAATCATGTTTTTTATGAGGGTGGGCACTTAGTCAAGCCGAAGACATTAGATTAGACATCTAATGTCTTAGGTCAAACACCCCCTCAAAAAAATTATACAATTATTTTACAATCAAGAAACAAAAAATAAGCATATTAATACATGCCATCAGAATTTTTGATATATCAGGGTTTGTAATAGTCAAAATCTTTATCATTATCTTTTAACACAATGCAGAAGTGAGTTATCAATGGTGGTAGATCATTAACCTGTTCACGCTAAATTCACGGCAGTCGATATTCACATTGTAATTTGTTAAGAAAAGTCAAACAACATTAAAATCCAAATACCAGCTTTTATAAATAGATAGTCAAATTTGAATGGGTGATAATCCCAATGTGACCCCAGAAGTAGAAATGTCCCAAAAGTTGGGGTTGGGCGCTTAGTCAAGCATGGGCACTAAGTCAGACGAGTACCGTACACAACAAATCATATGATATATATTGTGTTTTTTAGATCTGTTGTTTTTACAAGGCATGGATGTTGTCATTAAAGTATCTCTGATAATTCTTGGTAGTCATTCTGAACTCATACTACAGTGTAGTAGCTTTGAAAGCATTGTAGATTTCCTGAAGAACACATTGCCATCACTGGGTATAATACAGATGGAAAGGACCATCAATCAGGTTAGTGCTATTGCTAAGAGCAAATTGTCTTCACATGTCTTTGTTAGAGAGATAAAAATGACAAAGTAAAAAACAACATTTTGTAATATGCAGTGGCAGTGGAAATGACAGGATTCTATTTTCATCACATTCTATAATGCTTCTGTGTCAAATGTGACCAAATGAAAGCATTCAAGTGTGATGTCAATAATCAGGAATGTTGGTGATGCAGTTATTTTATATAAAGGGAAATTTGAATGTTTGAACAAATGCAGAATGATATAACTTTTTACAGAATGATAAATTTTTTTGTTATTGATATCGGACGCAACGAAAACGGGGACTTATGTTTTTGACCTCCGTGTGTCCATGCGTATGTACATGCGGACCTGTATCTTAGAAATGCCTGGACCAATCACAATCAAACTTCACACATACATCATACATAATATTATGCATATGCACGTCAATTTGTTTCACGATCTGATTTATGTGCTAATAATCATCAAAATCAAGCATTTTTCGGCTGTTTACAGATAAATTTTGTTCAAACCTTTTATATACGTTGGACATTATAGGACCTTGATGCACATTTTGTTTTACGATCTGATTCAAGATGGCCGATTAGCAGCCATTTTTGTGCTAAAAAATCATAAAAATCAAGTATTTGTCGTTTACAGATGGATTTTGTTCATACTTAATATATACATTAGTCATTATGGGACCTTCATGCAAATAATTTTGATTTTCAGATAAGATTCAAAATGGCTGACTGGCGGCCATTTTGTTTTAATGAATAGGGTTCTTGACTCGTATCTCTGACTTGTTTTGACTGATTATGTTCAAATTTTAAATATTCATTATACATCATGTCATAGACAGATATATTGGTTTGACGATCCTATTCAAAATGGCCGAATGGTGGTCATTTTTGTGCTAAAAATCATCAGATATCAAGCATTTCTGGCATTTATAGATGGATTTTGTTCAAACTTGGTAAATACATTAGACATCACGGGTTCCTGATGCACGTCATTTTATTTTTCAGATCAGATTCAAAATGGCTGTCTGGCGGCCATTTTGTTTTAATGAATGGGTTTTCAGACCCATATGTCTGACTTGTTTTGACTGATTATGCTCAAATTTTTAATATTCATTATACATCATGTCGTAGATATACGGATATATTGGTTTGACGACCCTTTTCAAAGTGGCCAAATGGTGATTATTTTTGTGCTAAAAAAATCCCAAATATCATGCATTTCTTGCATTTATGGATGGATTTTGTTCAAACTTGGTACATTACATTAGACATTACAGGTTCCTGATGCAAGTCATTTCATTTTTCAAATTGGATTCAAAATGGCTGACTGGCGGCCATTTTGTTTTAATGATTGGGCTTCTAGAGCCATATCTCTTAAATGCTTTGACTGATTATATTCAAATTTTATATATTCGTTATACATCATGTTATATATATATACATGTATTCAAACTCATAGTTGCTGTAGACATAGGAAGTAAAGTAAGCAAATAACACCGAATAAACGGCAAGGTAAAGACTATGTCTATTCTGGCCATGCTGTGTGGCGCGTATCGTGTGGACGGGTTTCACGTTCTCTGCACGTAATAAGCTCGGTTATTAAGCATCCTTTTTTGGGGATGCCCGGTGGCCGAGGGGAAGACGTGTAGTGGCGTGAAGCTAGGCGATTAGGTGCCGTACGCGAGCGCCGGTTCGAGTCACGCACGCAGTACGTATTTACTATAATTAGACATAGTCTTTACCTTGCCGTTTATTCGGTGTTATTTGCTTACATGTATTCAAAATGACTGATTTTGAATGCTGTTCCAGAGCAATATCTCTCAATATGCACAAGTACTTGTTTGACGATCAGATACAAATGTCAATCATTTTAATGTTAAAAAAATCATATTCCTGACATGGTTATATTCCAGCTATATTACTATAAACAAAACTATATATCTTAAATTTGATAACTAACAGGGACTGTGCCATGCATGGCTTGTTTATTTTTGACAGGTGTTTGAATTGGATATCTCCAGACAGCTGCATGCGTATGAGGTGGAGTATCACGTCTTGCAAGAGGAAATGATAAACACACCGCACAAGGGAGATGTTGACCTGGTGGAGAAACTTGAAACAAACAATCGTGTTTTGAAACATCAGAAAATGGAGATCCTAGAACAACTACAGAAAGCACATGGTACAGTACACAGTATGGAAGCCTCTATTGGTAACATGCAAGCAACTGTTAATAAATACAAATCTCAGGTCCGTGCACTTGAACTCGAACGAACAGCTCTGCTTACCACTGTGGCTCGGTTGAGAAAACTTATACCAGAAGATAAGCTCGAAGAAGCGGGTGTCACAGCATCACTTTCCGAGTTCACCCTGGGTGATGATGTCAAAGATACCAATCCAGTGATGAAGATGGATTCATTTGATGAAGATTTGGATTCGGAGGTAGCATGTATAACACGTGTGAATGAACTGCGGACAAGGGGGAGACACATGAGTGGGGACAGTGTTGTAAGCACATGCAGTAGTGAACAGAGTTTATCCAGTGCATCAGATTTTAAAGTTTCGTCACCAGCATTACCGACACTGTTATAAAAAGGTCAACAACCTCAATTTGGAAATCCCGTACACACTGAAGTCAAGCATACTAGTATATATTAAGAAATGTAATGGAGACATGTTTTCCTATTCCACAGCCATTTTCAGCTTCTGCACTACCTTCAAAATAAATATTGTCAGTATCTTTGAAAATCATTAAATGGCAATAAGATGGTATGTTTTAACTATAAGCATAATTATTACTCTATTAAAATACACAAGCCAATTAAAAAACAAAACAAGTGCGTTACCATTAAATCTCACACCTATACTAGGGGCAAGATTACCATGTTTACATTACCAAATATGGACATCTACAAATTTGTGTGGTTGATAATCATAGTTGGATGTCATACTCTATTACCTGTGTGGAATAACCTGTGTCAAAGTTCAATGTAGGGTCAGTGAGGATGTTTTCAATCTTCACTCCATGTAGTAATATATGCACCAACAACATAGCAATAATTGAATTTTGAAATTCAGTACTTCCACGTTGTAAGCAAACATTGCAGTAGTTGGTAAGTTTTTTTCTTTCTTTTTGTTATTTGTATACAATTGATTTTTGATTAATTTTTGCTGTCATCAGTGTTCTACCTCGCCAACTATTATGTAATTAGAACAGTATGATGCATACATAAACAAAAAGATACAAGGTTTGATAATTCAGGGAGATAAGGAGTTCATTTTAACTTGTATTATGGAGCTAAAGAGTTTATGGTTATATAATAAGATAATTTACATAAATACTGTGGAGGAGTCAAACATAAAATGCCATTTGATTAACATGGATCAGTGGTACATATTGATTGTTTTGGAAATTTTTATGATTTATGCTAGGTGTCACATGACTTATGATATATGTCACATGACTTGGATTAAGAAAAGGCTGAATGTTGCATCCATAAGTTTACTTATTTTCAGAATGTCATCAATTTGATTTATTTCTTAGTTTTTAATCCCATCCACAGTTTGTTTGAAAGATGTACATATTTTGTTCTGTATTATAAAAATTTCAAATGTGAGATGGTTAGTGCTGATGTGGAAGATAGATTATAGATATATGTATAATAGTGTTATGTTCATTGCAGTTTGATGTTTGTTGGATTTCATCTTACAGTGACCTTCAATGCAAATGATATTTTCTGAAGTAGTTCCTTAAAGTTGTATTGTCTGCAAATTGTAGCTGAAAGCCTATTAAGTTTTGAGTAAATTGACCGAAAATTCCAATCTGAATGTCATGATATTCGCAAGTTATACTCATCTAAACGCTACTAACCTAGGAGTATGTAATGTTCAAATAGACCATTTTCCGTACACTGCGAGAATCACGCGTTATGCGTGAAATCGAACGTAAAAACAGGACAAACAAAGGTCATAGCGTCGTAGTCGCGTCAAACATCGCGTTGGATTCGACAAACGCGAAAGTATTTCGGGGACATTTCCATGCTTAATAATGTGCTGTCCACATTTGATGATAGGCAATTTCGATTAAGTGAGGGTATTCGGAAGCAATATTCCTCTGTCGAAGATCGGCTGGTCAATGTAAGCTGCGAAATAAAGAAATTCTAGTTCAAAATCAAATCGTTCGATTTTTGCGGCAGACGTTCGACGTGCGTCTTTCATGCATCTCGCGAGATCTCGCAATTGTTTGGAAAATCACCTATTTCTACGCAGTGATGACCCATCTTCCTGTAATTTGAAAGGAACACATGAGTCTGGTGTGCATCTCAGACTAATCTTAATGTAAAATGCTTCACATCAAGTAATAATTTTGTAATACATTTCATCTTTGATTGTCAATTAAAGAAACCGCAAGTTATTTTGGTGACTTGATGACACAAGTGAATCCACAAAACCGCTCAGTGATTGGCAAAGAGGATATCTTGCTAATATTGTTTGCATTTAACGCAGTATACATATTGCCTGACATGTTAAAGACTTTGTTGTTTGACAATATAACTTGAAATGTCTCCATCTAATCCATTCTGACCCCAACACCCTCCATCTGCTGCTTTCAGACATATTAAACTATATCACACATTGATGTTATTGTTGTCATCATAAGGTGACATATTTCTCTGCATTTTGAATAAATTTCATCAATTCAAAGTTGAAAGTAAAATATTTTACCATAGAATTAAGAATTCTTTAATGCAGTGTATTCCCATGAAAATGTGATATTTCTAAGTAGTACCAACAAACTTTGTATATATTAATTTTAAGCAATATTAAGTATGGTTTAAAAAGTTTTTTGACCAATAATGCTGGCTGACTTCATTTTGAAAATGTATCTAAAAATGCCAACTTTTCGTTTTTGGTCCAATTTTAACAAATATTACTTTTTCTTGCATTTCAAGTACAACCATTAGGGAAGGAAACAATGAAAGGAATTATAACAGAAGTATTCATTTGTTTGTATACTGTATTTTTTCTATTACCCGGTAGTTGCACATGTGCTTACGTAAATTATAGAGGTGTTTTTATATTCAAAGTCATATTTAATGATTCAGTAGACATTAAATTCAATTTTAGGTTTACATGCGCTTCCATTGAGGATGTGCTTCTAAATAAAGCAGATACAACATTGAAAATTCAAAACCAAACAATGTAATTCCTTGTTGAAAATGGAAAGCTTTGTGGTTATTTTCTTTTAAATTAATTTATTAGTATATTCTTTGTATGAACTTTCTGCTTTAAAAAACAAAAATGGTTTTACCAGCAGTAAGAAAACTACGCAACAGTTTTACAAAGTTTAGAAGCTTGTTAAAATGAAACTTTTTGTACAAATAATGTAGCTTACCTTTGGGGTTCTATCTGTTTTGTCATTTTATTTCAACAGTTACTTTAGCTTAATCCTTCCTGGAAATAATTCCATTTATTTGCTTAGAAATTGAATCCTTTTATTTTTGTCACCAGACGCTAGCCTTTCTGCCATAAAATATTCAACATTTTACTATTTCTGTGTAGTTAATCTTTTAAGATGTTTTGATGCCTTTATTACTTTCTTTCTTATTTCACTGGAACACCTCTGCCTTGTCTTTGAGGTTTATAAACAAAATGGAGTGGTTTCCATGTAGTATATTTTTTTTTATTGGGATATTAGATGGTATAATTTTATGTGACTGCATTTTTGCATGGCAACATGGTTTGCCAGAATTGCTGCTATATAGCTGCTTAACTGTATCAAACCTCTTCCCATTAATGTGTATCAGCAATACAAATATTGTTTTATGCTTTTGATATTTTAAACATATTTATAAATTAGTCTCTGCTGACCATCTTTGCTGCAGAGTATGGCCAAATCATCACCTGACCATCTTTGCTGTAGAGTATGGCCAAATCATCATCTGACCATCTTTACTGCAGAGTATGGCCAAATCGTCATCTGACCATCTTTTCTGTAGAGTATGGCCAAATCGTCATCTGACCATCTTTTCTGTAGAGTATGGCCAAATCATTATCTGACCATCTTTTCTGTAGAGTATGGCCAAATCATCATCTGACCATCTTTGCTGCAGAGTATGGCCAAATCATCATCTGACCAACCTTGCTGACCATTATCTCACCATTTTTAATTTCCTTAATAATAAATTTTTTTTTTAGCTTTCTTTCAACAGAATGTAATTTTAGAACCCTCCAAACCTGAGTACAACTAGTAGTACACAGTTGTAATCAAATTACAGTGTTTTTTTATTTTTTTTCCTAAGGTTAGGGAACTCCGGTAAAACCAGGCAGAACGTCTGATAAACTACGTACTGTTTCTAACCAAACCTAAAACCTGGTAAATCCATTGGAGAACTAAGTTACCATTTTACCTATTACATTTGCCTTAAAAATACTGAATTATTCAAACATGCATTGTCTCACCAATATTATTGGTTTCTGCTTGTATGCTAGGATGGTTTCAAAAATCTTTATTTTCAGATTTGATCTATTTAGTCTTTGATTAAGTGAAATCTTACCTAAATCTCTAGGCAATAAATTAATAAATAAAGATTCTTTATTTATCAAATTGGTGTAGCCTTGTCTTGTTTTTTTTCTACTTGAAGCATGTTTTAAGTGTGATTCAAAGCTTCCTTGGCACTCATGAGTGCTTAACCTTTTTAGCTCCGCTGTCGAGAAAGTGGAGCAGAGCTTATAGTATTACTGATTATCCGTCGTCGCCGTCGTGAACTTTACATTTTCGACTTCTTCTTAAAAACCACAAACTGTATAGCTGTGAAAGATTTGTTCATTTCGTGTGGATATGTTCAATTGTCTTATTTATAGCGAATATTTTTGTAATTTTTGGTCAAAAATGCTATTTTCGACTTCTTGAAAACCGCTAGCCCAATTGCTTGGGTTGACCTCTCTCAGATTTGTTCATTTCGTGATGATATCTTTATTTCTCTAATTTTGATGAATATTTTTGTCATTTTTGGTAAAAAATAATATTTTTGAATTCTCCTTGAAAACTGCTAGTCTGATTGCTTTGATATTGTATATGTAGGTACTACATGTGGGCCTCTTTCAGATTTGTTCATTTCGTGATGATATCTTTAATTCTCTCATTTTCATGAATATTTTTGGTAAAAAGTAATATTTTTGACTTCTTGTTAAAAACCGCAAGTCCAATTGCTTTGATATTACATATCTAGGTACTACATGTGGTCCTCTCTCAGGTGTGTTCATTTCGTGATGATAAATATAATTCTCTAATTTTCATGAATATTTTTGTAATTTTTGGTAAAAAGTGATATTTTCGACTTCTTGTTAAAAGCCGCAAGTCTAATTGCTTTGATATTACCGGTATATATACTACATAGGTACTACAGGTAGACCTCTCTCAGATTTGTTCATTTCTTGATGATTTTGTTCTTCAATTATCTAATTTTAATGAATATTTTTGATAAAAAGTTATATTTTCAAATTTTTGTTCAAAACAGCAAGTCTGATTGCTTTAATACTATACATATTGTTCATTTTCTAATGATATCTTCAGTTCTTTAATTGAAATGTGCATTGATAACAGCGGAGCTATCTCAGCCGACAGGCTGCTAGTTGGATCATCTCATCTCATGAGGTGACGTTTATAGCTAACTGATCTGTGTCAATGGTGTTCAGGTGCATATCTTACCACAGTGTAGTTATTGCATCAATAGTAACCAGGTGCCGAGTGTGTATTTCCATCTCAGGATAAACAAGTAATTGTTTGTCATCTACCAGTAGTTGTGATTTGGTCACACTGACAAAGAAACCTGTGAGCAAAATTATGTGAATAACTCATTCTTCGACTGACATTATCCAGCCAGCCATTCATAGGTAGGTACAGATGCATCCAATTTGGGCATACATAAAGGTCACAATGTAGGCCTGGACCCCACATTCCTGAAACAAGGACACTTAAATCCTCCTGAGGAATAGGGTGCTCACAACAGAAAAGGGATTTTAAGATGTCAAACTTATATAGTTGGTTGTTTTGGCACATGTTGGTTATCATTAAAGGGTGACAGTCTCTGTGCAGCATGTGTTCAAATTTCATTTGAATAAACAATGTATTTTACATGTGTTGCGTCAGGTGCAAATTCATCATGGCAGACTACCTAAACTGACAAAGGAAAAATAACGAAAATTTAATTTACCCGGTACCGTATACCCGTGCATATCATAGAGGGCAGCCCATGTTTTTTACTAAATTAACCCTGCAGTTACTTTGTGAACAAAATTTGATAATTATAAATAACAAACCTACATACTGTAAAATACTTTATTTTAGCTGGAATTATTTTTCGCAGAAAAGGCATTTTGGATGTTTTGTATGGAATTTATTTTCACTGATTTTTGATGAGTTGAATGTGAAATATAGGAAAAAAAAAGTATATTCACTGGATTTTATTTTCACAGAATCATCCTTCAGCGAAAATAGCAAAAATAAATTATTCTACAGTAGTTTAAATGAGATTACCAAGACTTGATACATAAATTGGTAACCAAACTAAAATTTATGATATATGGGTACTCTCAGAACCAAGACTAGAAGAAAATGCAAGTTCTTACAGAGAAAATTGTTACATTATGTGTACTGTACACAGATGTTTGTGAGAAATTACGGAAACAAATTATTGTCTAAGGAAAGCCAGGAAAAAAAATCTTCCCATGTAAATCTTAGTGAAAAATGTTCCACATCATTGAAAAAAAATAGAATAAAAAATAACAACAGTTTGCATAGCTTTTCTGTGTTTGCCCACAGAGTTTCTAATGGTCCACCCCTTACAAGAACTGACTCAGAACTTTTACCTGCACTCACTCAATATATCAGAGCAACTCCATCTTGAGAAAAAACTTTTTTAAATATTTCCGACACTTTATTTGTGTTTATTTTATTCAAAATGTTTTTTGTCATTTTTTGATTTTTTATATACCGATACTTTATATGTTTGTTATATACTTTTTATACTGCGAAATACTTTATTTTCGCTTGGAATTAAAGGGGTTGGTTGTCCCACTGCGCATATGCGACATTTGTGTTGATAAACATTGATTTTCCCACAATCCAATACGCTCTAATGGAAATCACAAGTATGAGGTTTGACTTGGGCGCGACTTGCACTAATTAATACTGGTGACTCCTTCTATACCTTCCAATCACCTAAAAATATCTAATTAAAGCTAGGTTTGTACTCGTTGATCTGCGCAACAGTTAAAGTCGCCATCTTTGTTTATATGAGACCCATATATCTTGTGGATGCATGGCGCGACAACTACCGCCCATTAATTTTCGCTATTTGTGCTGAAGGAATGATTCAGTGAAAATAAAATCCAGTGAATATAGTTTTTTTCCTACATTTTCCATACAAAACACCCAAAAAGTCCTTTGAACGAAAATTAATGAGTTAGATTAATTTATTGTACTGTACATTCTAAATACCTAAATAGTCATTTTCCCATACCGTGGGTATAACAAATATCTTATCTAATGAATATAAACATGATAATTTAACAGTATTTTTGTTGGAAAAAATATTTTAAGCTTTTGAATAAAAATAATTTAGAAAACAAATATAATTCTATTTTCTTTCAACTTACTGCTCAATTTTCTCAGACATTTGCAAAATGACCCCTCTCCCTACGTTCCCATATTGTTATTTAATTGTTTCTCTTTATTTTGGCATGCAATATGAGAGATGAACAATATTAATATTATTGATGGTGGCAATATGTGATTGTCAATTTTAAAGGCTCTCGAAACTGTATTACCCGACTTTCCGGAACCTGTCTCCCGAGGGCGCCTTAATTAAAGTCATGATTTTAAAACCAAACCTAAGGAGCCTTGTCAATATTCAAAATGGCGGCTCACAGTACGGTAAGTATTTTTTGTAACATTTTTCTCTTACAGCGATTATAAAGTGTGTTTTTGTTGGTACTGTAATTGTGTTGGTACTGACGTGCGTGTTACACATCTTCAACGACATCTGCATACAAACATCTTTGTGGAATGTATGGTCCTCTCCTTTCAGCGGGAGTGTGTTGATGTAATCAAACGGGACTGACCAGTGACCTCAATACAGTCATTGTTTTGATATCCTACCTTAAAACGCGTACGAACAGTAATCGTGAAATTGAAATGTTACGTGCCAGTAGAAATTGTTTTGGAACCAATTATTGAATAGTGCATTTAATTTTTACTTTAGAAATAATGTAAACAGACTTAAACTGTGTATCTGACTCGACAATACCTCCATGATTTAATTAAGGACATTATGTTTTGATCATTAAATCATCATTGTGCTCAACTGAATGTATATATACATTACAATGGCAGTTGAATCAAATCAGCTAATCAACGAGTACAGTTCAAAAACGTTGTCATTGGGAAAGGTTCGAATGTTATTCAATCGACCAACAGAAACCTCTCGTTTCATTATAATTGTGAAATTTATAAATATTTGTAAAAATGAAGCAATGCCTTTGTTTTTAGTTAAAGCATGGAGGTAGAAAAGAGAAGGAGTAAAGACGCTATTTAAGCCCATGTTAATCTTATAAACATCCTTTGTTTTCAGTCTGGTTAAGCCACTTATTGTTTTTGTTTAGAAGTCGTTTTATCTACATGATGATAGCCGCTTATTTACACAAGAAAACGAGAGTAGAACTGAAAAAAATAAATTACGTTTAAACATCGTCTATAAAATTGAATGCGCAAACCATAAATACAAGAATTGTGCATGCGCAATGACCTTTATCGGACCACAAAGGTCATTTCACACTTGTAGATACCGGAAATTCTGCATACGGACGCTACCAAGATGTGTGCTTACTTCTTTTTGATATTTTTCATCGCAATAGTCGTCCAACTTTGGACATTGATTAAAAAATTCCCGCAAATTTCCGCAGTGAAATTTAAAGATACATGATAAGATTATAACAAGATGTTTTGACTCGTCATTTTTCATTGGTGTGCAGAACTGTGCAGATGTCGAAAATCGCGCCTTTTGTTGTAATAGATTTCGGGCGTTGAGTACACTCAGCGTACGTTTTTCGTTGCATTTTGTACTATTGTTATTTGTTTGGGCATGCGCAGTGCGTTGAGAATCTTCGTGAAGCTTCCGAATACAGCCGAAACACGTAAGCCGATTAACTGTGACATTGTACGGCGTGTTTGCAAACTAATTACAATGTGTACTGAGTAAACAAATCCAAAGCATCATGAAACCAGCGGAAACAATAGTCCTCACTCCTTCTCTTTTCTACCTCCATGGTTAAAGTTACATTCCCACTTTGCAAATCTGTGAATTATATGTACAATCCCCCTGACCAATATATACACCATCAAATATTGATATCATGGATGGTTGTTAACAGCAGAATATAAATTTTTGCTCACCTATTAATCTAGATTTGTTAAAAAAAGGACCCTCACTGAGTTAGGAGACTTTGTTTGTCCTTAAAGGTCAGCTGAGCAGCATGAAGTTGGCATCAGAATTGGATTGGTAACAGTTTGGCATTGATTGGATCAGCATCATATATTTAAAATATACCAAAAAATAAGCATTTTCAGCAATTTTCGTACATTTCAGAGGTAAACTGAAATTGACCATGTTCATTATTGCCAATAAATTAAATATTTGTCACAAATGTGGCATAATCCAAGAACTACTATGGCATCCTAAACATAGCATCAGATTCATTTTGGGGTTTGTTGTATTTATTGTTTCACTTCTCTACTGCATCAAAATCATCAAAACATCCAAAACTCTTACTACAGGTATTTTCAATTGTGCATATCTACAACCTGGCATTTCACCATAGTCTTTCTTGTACCTTATGTGAAACGTTTACATAAAATATCCTTATCCTTTTATTTACCGAGCGTTCCTTATTCTAATGAGACGTGGTGTAAAAGTCGCACCTCTAATAATCAAGTATTGTCTAAAACTTGAAATAACTAAATTCACTACATCCTGTGTTTATGCCATAGAAACCAGATGACCATCGTAAGAAGTGGGACAGAGATGAGTATGAACGAATTGCAAAAGAACGTCTGGAAGCTGAAGAGAGGGAACTGGAAGATAATGGTTTGTTGATATTTCTGTTTTTAAATACTTGCCTTGGGATTACATAATCCCTTTCAATGGTTTCTATGACTATCATTTCTATGTTAGTACTTGTACAATATTTTAGTTGTAGTTTATTAAAGCAGTGAGTGTAAAAGAAAATATGAATGGAACGTAATACTAGTATTCCAGAATTATTTTTATAAAGAATGGACAAATTTGTGTGCCCATTATGTAATTATTTTGCAGTGAAGCGATAACCAATTGTTAAAAACTTGAATGTCACTAATAATGAGAATATACCTGACATGGATATATTTACATCAACTTGGCAAAGACTGTGACATATTTCATATCAGCTTTGAGTCGTGGTTGAATAAAAACTTAGCAAAGAGGGTGACATTTCATATCAGCTTTGAGTCGTGGTTGAATAAAAACTTGGCAAAGACTGTGACATATTTCATATCAGCTTTGAGTTGTGGTTGAATAAAAACTTAGCAAAGAGGGTGACATTTCATATGAGCTTTGAGTCGTGGTTGAATAAAAACTTGGCAAAGACTGTGACATATTTCATATCAGCTTTGAGTTGTGGTTGAATAAAAACTTAGCAAAGAGGGTGACATTTCATATGAGCTTTGAGTCGTGGTTGAATAAAAACTTGGCAAAGACTGTGACATATTTCATATCAGCTTTGAGTCGTGGTTGAATAAAAACTTAGCAAAGAAGGTGACATTTCATATCAGCTTTGAGTCGTGGTTGAATAAAAACTTGGCAAAGACTGTGACATATTTCATATCAGCTTTGAGTCATGGTTGAATAAAAACTTAGCAAAGAGGGTGACATTTCATATCAGCTTTGAGTCATGGTTGAATAAAAACTTGGCAAAGACTGTGTAATATTTTACTGGATTCATCGTAATATTTATTTGGTCTGTTTGCAATAGAGAGTGGCAAAAAAGAACCTCCTGTCCGCCGAGAGTTTCTAAAGCAGCGTGAATATAAAGTAGACTTGGAATCTAAGCTTGGCAAATCACAAGTAATAACAAAGACTACGCCAGCCTCACAGCAAGGTGGATACTACTGCAATGTATGTGACTGTGTGGTTAAGGATTCTATTAATTTCCTAGACCACATCAATGGAAAGAAACGTAAGTACATGTGAGACCTTTTTTTTTTACAATGTTGAATTATTCATATTTAAAGCTGTGTTGTAGGGAATCAATACAGCTGTCAATAGCTTTAGCGATGCAATATGTTGGCAATCTTGGGTCAGATCCAGGAAATCTGCATCATATGTCAGACCTTGTTTTGGTGGATCTGTATATAATTGCAATTTTATTTCGATTGAGCGAAGCGAAATAGAACGAAAATGTCTTTCCTTTGTTTATGTTTTGCCAGTAGCACCTGGTTGTGCTACTATGCAAATGAGCACCTTGGATGTGGGTATAAAAGGCAGCACAAGCTGTGCTGTCTCCACTCGGGCGTCTGACAGTAGCACAAACTTTTTTTCCCCATTTGTTAATTAGTCCCCGTTCGGAGGCAGTCCAAAAACGGGGACTTGTGTTTTGACCTCCATGCATGCGTCCGGACCTGTATCTTAGAAATGCCTGGACCAATCACAATCAAACTTCAAACATGATATTATACATATGTACATCAATTTGTTTCACGATCTGATTCAAGATGGCCGAATGGCGGCCATTTTTGTTCTAAAAATCATCAAAATCAAGCATTTCTCGGCGCATTTCTCGGCTGTTTACTGATGGATTTTGTTCAAACTTGGTATATATGTTGGACATTATAGGACCTTGATGCACATCATTTTGTTTTCAGATAAGATTCAAAATGGCCGACTGGCTGCCATTTTGTTTTAATGATTGTGGTTCTAGTGTCATATCTCTGACTTGCTGTGACTGATTATGTTCAAATTTTAAATATTCATTATATATAGATATACAGATATATTGGTTTGACGATCCTATTAAAAATGGCTGAATGGTGGCCATTTTTGTACTAAAAAAATCATCAAAATCAAGCATTTCTCAGCTGTTTACAGATGGATTTTGTTCAAACTTGTTACATACATTAGACATTACGGATTCCTGATGCATGTTATTTTATTTTTTAGATCAGATTCAGAATGGCTGACTAGTAGCCATTTTATTTTAGTTAATGCTGTTCCAGAGCAATACCTCTCAATACTCGTTTGACGATCAGATACAATTGTCAATCATTTAAATGTTAAACAATCATAATCATATTCCTGACATTTTTATATTCCAACTATGTTACTATAAACAAAACTATATATCTTAAATTTGATAACTAACGGGGACTGTGCCATGCATGGCTTGTTGACCAAGTTGTGCCTACTTGATAATTTCTTTTATTAATTACTCTTGTCGACTTTATCTAGTTTATATATATATATATATATATATATATATATATATATATATATATATATATATATATATATATATATATAATTTGATGTTTTCTATTCTCAACTATGTGCTGTATGTGAGTATAAACAAAGAATTTTTACCTCTATGATAATAGATCAGCGGAACTTGGGAATGTCAATGAGAGTTGAAAGGTCATCACTGGATCAGGTTAAAAAACGATTTGAACTTAATAAGAAAAAGATGGAAGATAAGAAACAAGAATATGATTTTGAACAAAGAATGACTGAACTGCGAGAGGAAGTAAGTGAAATGCTGTAAAATACATTGTTTTAGTTGGAATTAATTTTTGCTGGAAAGACTTTATGGAGTTTACTTCTGATGTTTTGAATGTAAAATGTTGGGAAAAGGACATACTGAATCATTTCTTCATTAATGTTTGAAATACTTTTGTAGCAGGAGCTCACATTGCTTATACATGGATCAGTCACCTGAATAGTCAGATACTATAGACAAGATATTTGTGTGCATATTCATACATAAATTGTTAAAGTTGTTTTGAAATTATTTTTCAAAGATTCATTGTAATCAAACAATTGATTAGCAAATAAATACTTTTGAGATTTAACCAATCGATAAAAGTTCTTGTAGGTGGTTATAATCACTGGATATTTTCAACAACCCTCAAAATAATTTATTAACACAGAAAAATAAATATGCACGTTATACACCATATAGTTGAATTTAGTGTGTGTGCAGTGATTGAGTTGTATACCAGATTCCTTTCCCAGTTTAATAGTCAGTCAGTCAGCCAACCAACCCGATATTTCCAATGAAGCCCCTATACCAGTATACAAATGATGTATCCGAATGGCAAATTATAAGATCTAGTCACATGTATGACCCAATTTGTTTTTTAGTTTGATAATTAGATGGTTACTTAAGGTAGAGATGCAGGTTCGTGGGCACTTGGGAGTGACATTTTTTTTTTTTTTGCTTTTTATTATCCAAACAGTCTTGGCTTTAGACTGTTAAAATTTTGTAGAATTGTGAATAGTGGAACATACTCAATAAATGATTTTAAAATATTGATAACAGGTGCAAACATTATCTCTTTTGAATGCTTAGCAAGATTTAGCAAGGCTGTACATAAATAATAAAAAAGAAAGATGGTAAAAAAAAAGAAATGACGGGATCTCCACATTATGCACTATATTTAACTTTTTACAAAACAATAATAGAACTGTTACAGCCATTTTAATTATGAGCATTAGCAAACTTCTTACTGAGTGAATTGTTATGCAAATTAGCAATTATCTCAGCTTCTTTTTAGTGCACATTCCAGAACTTAAAAAAAAATAGTTCCTAGACGCTTTGAACTTTTGTTTTGAAATTTTTACAAATGATTGACGACGTGTTTATCTTCAAAACGCCGTTGGGGCATTGTTTTTGGTTGAAGAGTGTGACAACTAGCCTGGGTATTAATTTATGCATAAACTTGAAGTAGTGAAATTTGAGCTGCTGCCCTGCAAAATTGACAACTGGTAGACAGTTTTCAAGACGGCATGTTCTTCATAGTAAACAGATGTACCCGTAAACCAATTATTCCGAAAATATATAGTTTTGTGGACAAGAGAGGTCATCTTAGTTTTTTAATTAACTAATTAAAATACCTGTCCAGTAAACTGCTCTACCTTAACCCATTACTGAGTGTTGGTGGCGACAGAAGACAGTCAACCTTTTCACCACCAGTTCCCTCTTTTCATCACAAATTCACAAAATAGTTTCGCTAATAGTCTGTACATTTCTTTAAAGAATTGAGACAAAAATATACAAATTTTTTGAATAAAACTGAAAATTGACTCAAATTTTGTCGGCTCCAAAATTAGGGTTCATTTCCAGAAATATTGAAGAATATAAAAATAAATACAAAACAATTTTGGGCTAGAAAGTCTAGTGGTGAAAAGGTCAAGTTATATCAGATAGTGTTTTAAAGAGTAACCATTGCCATTACACTAGCACAAATCATGAGTTATTATTTATACATGTCTTGTTTGCTTACAGGAAGAAAAACAGAAAGCATACAGGAAAGATAAGAGGAAAGAAAGAAAAAGGAAAGCTGCCGATGATTTAGATTTTGAAGTTGATTCTGATATCTCTGCGATGATGGGTTTCTCAGGGTTCGGAGGGTCCAAAAAATAAAACTCTTATATGTAAATACATTAAAGTTTAACAGCATTTTACAAAATACAAGTTTTTTGGTTGGAAGGGAATCTTGATGAAAAAAAACAAGTTTTTGTATTTATATTTGTGTAGCTGTAAAACACATGGTGCATCATTTTGTGTATCAGATCTAGCACTAAAATTTGTTAGTCTTTAATCCTCATTCTGTGCCAACCCCATGTACTTTTACATTGACTTGACCAACGAACCAGCACTACCATCAGGGTGCTAGCCAGCCACCAGTCCACCCACCAAACGGACTGGCAACTTGGATTTTGGCCTAGCAACTTTTTCTCATTTTACTGTTTTTTCCTATTATTCTTTTATAATTTTACCAAAATATATCCAAAACCATCTACAGTTTTCATGAATTTGTTTTAGACTGGCAGTTGCAAATTGCTGGCTAATAGTGTGACTACCATGTAGGCTTTTTGTACAATTTGGATCAGAGACTCAACCAAGAAAGTATGCAACTAATTTCTATTCTTCACACACAGTGTTTGGAAAAATGGGCAGCTAATGAATCATAGAGCAAAGTAGACTGCAAATTGGCCTAAAGAAGCCTCTGGTCATGTTTTGAAAATGTTGGACAAAGTTGCATTATTAGCCATATATAGTACATGTAGCTACAGGATATATAGAGAATACTACCCGGTAGATGTTAATGATGGACAGTTACAAATAAGCTGTATGTTATACATGTAACTACTGGACATGTACAGAATACTGTGTAAATTATTACACACATATATACTGATTTATCACCAATTTATTAAAGTTTTTTTGTTTAGATAATACATTTCATGTGTTGTGTTTACTCAGAATAAGGTTATCAGTGTACGACAGTTGAGTGGAAGCCAGATTTAACCTGTTCATTTCCAGGTTCAAGCATTCAGTCAGATGTGACAGTCATGACTTGACCCTTTCACAACCAGATTTAACTGCAACTTGGTACCTTTTAATATTCTTTAACATTCAGGTTTAATCTATTTACCACCAAATTCTACCCTTTCTATGCCATTCACATCCAGATTTAACCCTCTTTCAACCAATCAATTCATTCTTGGTCAGATTCGCCCTTTCACATCAATTAAGTTATAAACCTTTTCATCTGAGAATATTACAGTAGCCTGATAGTTGCAGATACATTGTCTACCTGCGAAGTTGGACGTATCAAAATCAGATTTTGGTTTGTGCATTCTAAGACATTTGTCATGTATGTAATTGTATCAAAACTTGACGCAAGACCATGCATGACTTGCATGTGCACCATTTTGATGAAATATGGCTGACTGGCAGCCACTTTGTTTGCTAAATTGTGAGACTGGAAGTTTCGCAGAGATGAACTGACAATTTCATTCAAACTTTGTATCATAATCATGCTTATTGGATTACAGGTGAATGTCATAGTTTTCTCAAGATTCAAACAAAAATAGGCAACTGGTGGCCATTTTGTTCAAAATTCAGTTGAAAGTGATGATTAACAGTTTCTAAAAATCTGTGAAGAAATGCTGTGTTAAGTTGAAACTTTTCAAATATGCAAGTGTTGGTAAGGATATCATTGTTAATATTTTCATTCTGTATTTTGTGGTAGAGGACAGTACTGACAAAACAATCTGCATTATTTGAAATATAATTTCATTTTAATACAAATGCTTAATGATTTATATTTCTCAATATAAAAAATATCAGTTTTAACTGACAATTGTAACAAAAACGAGTGTAAATAATTTTACATCTACAGTGACAGATATATAATAATTATAAACACTTGTATTTCATGAAAAGACGTATTAATTATACATAACAGGAACATTTTAATGTTTCAAAAAAAGATATTATCCTCATTAAAGAGTTCTTGGAACACGCTTTTACCCTCTTCTTTGTTACTAACAACCAACCTGTAGAAACAAAGTAATATCATTAGTAAATATCAAAGAATGGACCAGTTTTTTTTTTTTTTTTTTTTTTAAATGGGGGGGGGGGGGGGGGAGCTAATACATGTACATGTATTGGGATTACTATAAGGTTATTATGAGAATCCCTCAAAGTATACATAAAAACAGTACAGCTGAAGTATCGGGCGACGCGCAGTGGAGGTCGATGCTCGGCGTACTGTCTGAGTGCATACTTTGAGATATTCTCGTAATAACCTTATTATACATCTTTTCCTTCCAATGATACATCATGGGAATGCGGAAATTCAAAATGTTTAGAACAGAATCAGCGAACTTCTTTGTGTAGAGTCTGATCAAACTCTGGTGGCAGCCATGTTTGTTTTTATTATTAGAGGACGCTTTAATACACACATAATCATTCCATATTTTGAATTCGCATTTCCTAATATGGTAGGATAAAAATACCCCGTAAAATTACGGCATGCTGTAACTTATGCAGTTACTGTGACAGATTTATGATAATACATATAACAGTAAGTACTGCAGCATTGAACTTTGCATCAGCCTCAACCATGTGAGTGGTATTTTGAATATGAATTTATTGATTTACATATTTAACATTTCAATCAATAAACTTTCAATCAAGCTAATTACTGTAAAATACTTCAATTTTCACTGAAAAGACTTTTTGGTTGTTTTGTAGGGAGTGATTTTTTATTTGAATGTAAAACATTGAAAAAAGATATTTTTGCTGGATTTTATTTTCACTGAATCATCCCTTCAGGGAAATTTAAGTATTTTACAGTATACTTAATTGTAGAAAAATAAATTCAATTAGTTTCCCGGTTTTGTTTAATGTATTGTTAGACTGAGGTTGCCTTCTAGTATATTTCCAGCACTTCAAGGGGCAATAATAAAATACCTATTCAGAGTAGCATTTCATATTTGTCAAAATCGTTCGATTATATATATCTTAAAATTATATGAATTCCAGCATAGAGGGCCCTCATGACAATTTATTGGAATTATAGTCAGGCAGGGTGCCTGCCAATAAATTTCACTGGTATTGGATACAAATGTACCTCTATACTACATTACTATGTAATGTGTGGTACATGATACAGTATAGCAGAATATGGATGGCATGTCTACATTCATCCACTCACTATTCTCTATTGTAACATGCCATGGTTATCTAATATGATAACAATATCAGACAATTACTATTATTTATAGAATATTATTTATCTGACAATTCATTTGGTATGTTAATATAGTAACTTGCATACCTGTTTTTATATTGTTTTCCATGACCTGTCTCACTGACTTCTTTGAATAATGAATTCATGACTGGCTTACTAAAGGATTCCTGTGGAATAATAGAGATAGCAAACAAGATTATGTGAACTTTAAACAATTTCAACAAGTATATAATTTATATTGCTATTTTCACTGAAATTCAGTGGAAATAAAATCCTCCAAATGTACTATTTTTACCTATACACTATGTTACATCCATCAAAAATGATCAGTGAAAATAAACTCCTTAAAAACATTCAAAAAGTCTTTGCAGATAAAGGATATTTTACAGTATAAAAGAATAAAAAAAAATGTCAGAAACTCTTAACCCTTTCAATATCAGACTTTCTTGTCCAAATTATTCTGCACTTTCTTCTTATATTCTTCAATATTTCTGGAAATGAACCCGCATTTTGGAGCCAACAGACAAAATTTGAGTAAATTTGGCTATTTTCGTCCCAATCTTCTAAAGGTAAGTGCAGACTATAAACCGGACTATTTTGTGAATTTGTGATGAAAAGAGGAAACTGGTCGTCAAAAGGATAAAGTAACAGATGTGAAAAAGTAGTAGACATGAGAGAATACGCACCTGACTGGTATCTATACTGCCTGCATCATTTTCTGTGTTCACACAGTGCTCTGTATTATCATGTTTTTCATCTTCCATTGGTGATAAACTTGATGAGGTGTTACCATGACAAAGAAAAATTGAATCATGCTAGCAAGATAAAGAGAAGCATTAACATCAGGAACTTGGTGCAAATCATTGACTAATGAACAGTGAACTTGCTTGTGGTATTACACTTTCCACAAAAATCACCCTTGTAAACAGTCTTGTATTCACATGTACATCTCTAGTCGCAGACACCAGTTGCAGAGAAGTGAAATATTGCCCAAAAATTAATTTGATCTTTCCATCCATTGTATTTTGTATATTCATATTAGAAGAAATGACCATTTTGACCATCTTCTTAAAATTCTCAGTTTCTTTATGTGATGATACAAAATGTTTGTGTATGTGATTTACCCAAAATATTTGCAGACTAAGCACATGGCAATTTCCTTGGCATCTCATAAAAGTGCATAAAAAAATACAGTCTATGACATTCAAAAGTTAATCAACATTGTCTTTTTCAAATTCAAATGAAATTCTATGAATACAAAAATTGCAAATGTCCTGTAAATGTCGACAGTGTCATTATTTTCAGGACTATTTTGTAATTATCTGGGCTTTTGACTTTTGACACTAATAAAACTAAGAATTGTGTAGTATGAAAGTAATATTAGTCTATACTTACCTCATCATCACTTTCCACTGCCGGATCAACATTTTCTTTTGCGTCATGGTCTTTTGTTGATGAACAGGATGAGGTGCCATGGTAACTAACATTTGAAATCTATGAAAATATGCAAGAAAAATAACAATAATCATTTTGAGTTTGTAACAGCTTCATTTGTTATGTAATCCTGGACCCAACCTGAGTTGAATGAAAGTATAGTTGCTCTTATACAATAGCTGGGTTTCTTTGTACAATATTTTGTTGTAGGCTCAGTCAAAGTTGATATCATAGTGACGCACACTATTATGGCAAGTGTATACAAAACTAATGGTGTCAAGCTTTTTTTTCAAGGATTCAAACATCTACCTGCCAAGGGAATACTTATAACACAACATAAACTAGAATGAGAAAGATTTGTTTCGATGAACAAATATACTTACATCTGAGAACGAGGAGAGAGATGAGGACAGTGGTTCCAATGTATCTGTCAAGTCCAAGTTGACACTCCCTGAGCATACAGGGGAATCCAGTTGAAATGTCTCACGTGATGAACTAGCAGTAAACATTACCTCTTGTACAGGTGACATACTACTCATTTCATCCCAAGTCTTATCATTATCATCACCAATTTGTTCATCCTGGCCATTATACTCGCAACTAACATCACACCCCAAGTACAGCTGCATTGCATTAACATCAGCCTCAATATCGCTGTCACTTTCATCATCTTTATTCAGATGAATCAAAGGTTCTATTTCAGAAATGTCATCTTTCTTGTTAATCTTGCATTCGGTCGAGGTTGTTTTCCTAAATTGTATATCATTGACTTTGTTGCCAAATATTTTGTGTCTGTTTATTTCACTTTCTAGGTCATATTCATGCATATCTTCATTATCACGACCCAAGTACAACTGCATTGCATTCACATCAACCTCAATGTTGCTGTCAATTATATCATCTTTATTCAGATGAATCAAAGGTTGTATATTTTCAGAAATGTTGTCTCCCTTATTATTGTTAATCTCATGTTCTCCTGAGATTCTTTTCTTAAATTGTATATTACTGACTTCGATGCCAAATATTTCGTTTTTGTTTACTTCACTTTCTAGGTCATATTCTTGCATGCATTTTTCTTTTAAAGTCTCCAAATCATCTGCCTGATTAAGCTCACTTTCGTTCCATGACATGTCGTGTTCTGCTGCACCCCCGTTTACAGTTGATACTGAATTTCTATCACAGATCAATTTGTTGCTACTACCGTAGAGTTCTATTTGATTAACTTCGCTATCTATATCATATACATCAACATCTTTGGTTAACAACAGTGATTCCCGGTTATTAGTACATACCCTATTCTCAATGTTTATATTGTTATCACTGTACAAATCCATAGCTTGATCACAGTTCACATCTGCGTCTTCTACAGTAGATTCTTTATGTACTTCAAATTGTTGAGATTTACTTCCAATATCAGTATTTAATACACTTCTTTCTCTAAGTGTGACCATTTCGGTGTCATGCTGGTTCTGTTCTTTGTCGTGCTGGTTCTGTTCTGTGTCATACAAGTTCAATTCTGTGTCGTTGCTTTTGCTGTCATGATGGTTTTCCTTATCTAACTTCTTTCTTTCTGAGATTTTAATGGTATCCTCGTTATTCTGCATTTTAAACATTGATAATAACCGGCAACTTCTACGTGGAGTCTTCTGATCAGGTATGTGTTCGTCAATTAACGTCTCCGATACTTCATTACTGGTACCCGTGTTTGTCGTTTCATTTAATACCAATCTACCTTCATTTTTGTGATGAGGATTAGTTGGTGTGTTGGATGTAATGTGCTTTCTTTTCTTTAGAGGTTTTCTCTTTGTCGTTTTAGCATGGACAGCAACCCGGTTTGTTTTCTCTTTGTCTGGAGACTCCGCATTTGTCATTTTGTTTTTTCTGTAACTTTCAACTTTACACAAGCTTTGTTGTTTTGGTGGTCTTCCCCTTTTTCTTTTTGGCACAGTTTTTACCTCTCCACCACATTTTGTATTATTGTTATTTTTTGAGGATCTTTTCTCACCAGTCTTTCTTATTTCCTTGACATCTCCATTTGTGAATCGATCCACAGGCATTTTATCAGACGCATGGTTTTTTGTTGGCGTACTGCAATTTTTAGTCTTGTATGCTTCATTTGCAGTCTTTTCTTCCATGTTCTTGGACATTTTATTCCTAAATCCGATATCTTCACCATTCACTACACTTCCTGTTTTGACTTCCACATCAACAGTCACTGCTTTACGAGGACGTCCCCTTTTCCTTTTCACTGGTTTGCAGTTTTGTCCATCTATAACCACCTGTTCAATTCCATCCTTACTCTGTATCTCCACGCCACCAGTTGGCAATATTCTACACTGGTTATCTTCATCTAAAACTTTTGCTTTCTTTTTATTCTTAATACTTTGATCATTGGTATACATTTCACTATTGGAAGTGGTTTCACTATGTCCTTGGGTTATTTGCATATTAGTTGTATCTTTCATTTGTAGATTTGATGTCAAGTGACCATCTGTCTGACCATTTACCCCACACTGACCATCTGTCTGACCATTTACCCCACACTGACCATCTGTCTGACCATTTACCCCACACTGACCATCTGTCTGACCATTTACCCCACACTGACCATCTGTCTCACTATTTGTCACACTTTGACTACCAGTTTCCAATTTTTCATAACCCATATTTAGTGTTTTCATATTGTCACCATTTGATCCTGCCCATACTCCATCTTTAACTTTATCTGCTGTCATCATTGTATCCTTCTTAATTTCATATTCATCTTCACTAAAACTAACTCTTCTGTTTTTTTTCTTACCCTTGTTGTTCCTAAAATACAATAATTCAGAATGTATATTAGTTTTACTGCAGATCTCTCTTTTTATTCGTTGAGGTGAGCTTAAAAAATAAAAAAACTCCTCCAAAAAAAAAACTGAACTATGAAGTTAGGTTATTTATTTTAACTTTTTCAGAGGTTGCATGAAAACTTTTTCTGCTTGATTTTGATGGCAATTTTGTTCCTGAGTGTTTCTTTCTATTTTTAAATAATCCAATGTGCCTCTTAGCCGATATGACTAAATTTCCCATAATGCACCAGTTGTTACATAAAATCATATGTAGTAATCTTCATAATTAATCATGATTTTGAAATAACTTTCACAAAAATGCACTGTGTGAAATTGAAAATTAACAACATTGGCATCATTTATTTGTTTAATTGAAACACTACATTATTTCAGTTGAATCAAGCATATTGACTCAAGGAGAGGTACATATACACAAATTAGTTCCTAGCTCATAAAAAATGTGTTTGTCTTACTTATTTGTTACCAGAATTCCTGGTCCGGCAACAGCATGCATTACTCTAGATGCTGTGAACATCTGTTTTCTACCATTTATGAAAGTGTATTTGGGTATTTTTACGCATAGTGAACTTGCAGGTGAACTCCGACCAAACTCATATGGAGATGCATCTTCTTTCTTGAACTGGTTTGGTAGTGGTGGGGATAAAGCTGAGGGGCTTGTTGATTCAGACCTGTAAATAGAGATAATAATTTTTAAAAATATTACGTATAAGCATGTACAGATCAAGCCCTGTAAGAGGCTGCAACTTATCCACAACTTGGACTCAAAGCTAGGTTTCGTTGACTATTTTATCACTGTCTTTAAAGTTTGTTCATTCATCATGTTTATTTTATGGACAGTGCGTAACAGGAGCACGTTTGCCGACAGTGGCGAGGTACAATATTAAATTGGGTTTGAACCTAGTGTTTATATTCATTCATTCATTCAGTCCTCATCTGGGGCATCTGGTGCTTGAGGCGAAACAAAGAGTTTTCATCTGGCAGTCTGCATCTGGCTCTATCTGAAAATGGTACATAAATCTTGGAAATATAGTAGTAAGGCCAAAAAGTCAGATGGCTGTCAATCAACCATCCTTGATCTGATTTTAAAACAAACTGTCCTGGACATGTATCCTAACAAGTACCGGGGGTATGTGCCAAATTTGAATGAAAACTGACAAAGCATGTCAAAGATACCAAACATAAAAAAACAAAACAAGATGTCCTGCCAGTCGGCCATCTTAGATCCAATTGCAAAAGAAATTGTCATGGACATGTATCCTAACATGTATAATTTATGTACCAAATTTCAATGAAAACTGACAAAACATGTAAAAAATACGACATTTTCAAAAAACAAGATGGCTGCCAGTCGGCCATTTTGAATCAAAGCGCTAAACCACTACATATGCATATGTCCCACATAAAGTACTAGGCACATGCAAAGAATGAACAGAATCGGTTCAAAGGATTCTGTAATATGACTTTGGACGAACTGACGCACATACGGACGGACAGACGGACTCATGGACAGTTGGGAACATGTACCATAACATGTATAATCTATGTACCAAATTTGAATGAAAACTGACAAAGCATGTCCAAAATACAACATTTTCAAAAAACAAGATGGCTGCCAGTCGGCCATTTTTAATCGAATCGCTAAATCACTGCATGTGCATATGTCCCACATAAAGAACTAGGCACATGCAAAGAATGAACTAAAACAGTCCAAAGGATTCTGAGATATGACTCCGAACTGACGCACCGACGGAGACCGAATTATAAGTCCCCATTTTCGAATACCATGGAAAACATTGGTCCAGGTAGTTCAGAACCCAACACAATGTGTACTGAAAAATACCATAGATAACATTAGCCCAGGTAGTTCAGAACCCAACACAATGTGTACTGAAAAATACCATAGATAACATTGGCCCAGGTAGTTCAGAACCCAACACAATGTGTACTGAAAAATACCATAGATAACATTAGCCCAGGTAGTTCAGAACCCAACACAATGTGTACTGAAAAATATCATAGATAACATTAGCCCAGGTAGTTCAGAATCCAACACAATGTGTACTGAAAAATACCATAGATAACATTAGCCCAGGTAGTTCAGAACCCAACACAATGTGTACTGAAAAATACCATAGATAACATTAGCCCAGGTAGTTCAGAACCCAACACAATGTGTACTGAAAAATATCATAGATAACATTAGCCCAGGTAGTTCAGAACCCAACACAATGTGTACTGAAAAATACCATAGATAACATTAGCCCAGGTAGTTCAAAACCCAACACAATGTGTACTGAAAAATACCATAGATAACATTAGCCCAGGTAGTTCAGAACCCAACACAATGTGTACTGAAAAATACCATAGATAACATTAGCCCAGGTAGTTCAGAACCCAACTCAATGTGTACTGAAAAATATCATAGATAACATTAGCCCAGGTAGTTCAGAACCCAACACAATGTGTACTGAAAAATACCATAGATAACATTAGCCCAGGTAGTTCAGAACCCAACACAATGTGTACTGAAAAATACCATAGATAACATTAGCCCAGGTAGTTCAGAACCCAACACAATGTGTACTGAAAAATATCATAGATAACATTAGCCCAGGTAGTTCAGAACCCAACACAATGTGTACTGAAAAATACTATAGATAACATTGGCCCAGGTAGTTCAAAACCCAACACAATGTGTACTGAAAAATACCATAGATAACATTAGCCCAGGTAGTTCAGAACCCAACACAATGTGTACTGAAAAATACCATAGATAACATTGGCCCAGGTAGTTCTACCCCAGACCATTCGTCCCGGTGTTATCGCTATCGCCACACGAGACTCCAGCTTGTCTCCTATACAATTTTCCTTCCGCCCACTTAATTTTAATATTCATATGACCTTTGCACTGACATCGATAGCCAATCGCATTCGACCGCGGACGTCACTCTAAATAAACAACTGAATAAATTAATATACCATATTTGGAAGATAGCGGGTAAATTCAACGTTGTTGGTGTGTTCCTTCGGGTTCCGAAGTCGCACGAAACGAGTTCATGTTCCATTATCTTTCGCAAGTAAAACAGGTCGATATGTATTAAACATGGCATTTGTTTTCTTGTTTTAACCCCCTTATTACGCAAGCTTCCGTCGAAGTGGTGTTTTTTTCGACGATTTGTGGCATGTTGCAAAACGAACGAAACATTGCGGCATTCTTAGCGGTGGATAAGGGATCAACTATGTCGTCACATTTATGTCTCGTTTGAAAGAGAATAAACAACCGCTCAGAAAAATATGTTGCTAATATTTAAGTGCGGTGCCTTGAAATCGCCTGCCGGACGTCCAAATTTCAAAAGGATGTTCGATTTGCAATGAAGACCGTTCATATGTACTAGGCGACGTTACTAATTACTACTAGGGTCGGTGTTTGCATTAAGAATTATAGAACAAAAGATCAGCAAAGCGGTGCTTTTGTCGGCGATTTTGTCAAAGGGAATATTGATAAAATGTTGCAAAACAGAATCGCGAGTTGGGTGAAAAATTGCGCCGGCGGCATTCTCAGCGATGGCGACACCCGAGAAACACCGTGTCACGGTGCATTCGTGCATCAGTACACCGAAGAAATACATACATATTGTTGCGGACGACTATTGTAGACTGTGTTCGTGTAGTCTTCGAGTTTGTGGACAGTTAAAGTCGTGTGTGAATTTATTCAAGCCAGGAAAAGCAGGAGGGATAACTTATGGAAATCGTCTTTCCAATTTGATCCAGTGCGACGTTGTGAAAGAAGCGACTCTGTCGTCTCATCTATGTCTAGTTTGTAAGAGAAAGATTGATAGCGCAGAAAAATTCGCCAATAATGTAAAACAGTGGCGTGAAATTGTCAGTCATTCTAATATCTCCCAACCTGTGAACGAAAGGGTTAAGCGTGCTGCCTTGAAATCGCCTGCCAAAACTAAAATGGCGTGTGTCACGTGACTTTGTTTACTAAAGATAGCGTGGGCGTTTGATTGACACTCAACTCATTAGTATTCCACCAATCACAGCTACATCTACTTTCTGGATGTGCGCAGTCAAATTGTATAGGAGACAAGCTGGAGTCTCGTGTGGCGATAGCGATAACACCGGGACGAATGGTCTGGGGTAAGGTAGTTCAGAACCCAACACAATGTGTACTGAAAAATACCATAGATAACATTAGCCCAGGTAGTTCAGAACCCAACACAATGTGTACTGAAAAATACCATAGATAACATTAGCCCAGGTAGTATAGAACCCAACACAATGTGTACTGAAAAATACCATAGATAACATTAGCCCAGGTAGTTCAGAACCCAACACAATGTGTACTGAAAAATACCATAGATAACATTAGCCCAGGTAGTTCAGAACCCAACACAATGTGTACTGAAAAATACCATAGATAACATTAGCCCAGGTAGTTCAGAACCCAACACAATGTGTACTGAAAAATACCATAGATAACATTAGCCCAGGTAGTTCAGAACCCAACACAATGTGTACTGAAAAATACCATAGATAACATTAGCCCAGGTAGGTCAGAACCCAACACAATGTGTACTGAAAAATACCATAGATAACATTAGCCCAGGTAGTTCAGAACCCAACACATTGTGTACTGAAAAATACCATATATAACATTAGCCCAGGTAGTTCAGAACCCAACACAATGTGTACTGAAAAATACCATAGATAACATTAGCCCAGGTAGTTCAGAACCCAACACAATGTGTACTGAAAAATACCATAGATAACATTAGCCCAGGTAGTTCAGAACCCAACACAATGTGTAGTGAAAAATACCATAGATAACATTAGCCCAGGTAGTTCAGAACCCAACACAATGTGTAGTGAAAAATACCATATATAACATTAGCCCAGGTAGTTCAGAACCCAACACAATGTGTACTGAAAAATACCATAGATAACATTAGCCCAGGTAGTTCAGAACCCAACACAATGTGTACTGAAAAATACCATAGATAACATTAGCCCAGGTAGTATAGAACCCAACACAATGTGTACTGAAAAATACCATAGATAACATTGGCCCAGGTAGTTCAGAACCCAACACAATGTGTACTGAAAAATACCATAGATAACATTAGCCCAGGTAGTTCAGAACCCAACACAATGTGTACTGAAAAATACCATAGATAACATTAGCCCAGGTAGTTCAGAACCCAACACAATTTGTACTGAAAAATACTATAGATAACATTGGCCCAGGTAGTTCAGAACCCAATACAATGTGTACTGAAAAATACCATAGATAACATTAGCCCAGGTAATTCAGAACCCAACACAATGTGTACTGGAAAATACTATAGATAACATTAGCCCAGGTAGTTCAGAACCCAACACAATGTGTACTGAAAAATACTATAGATAACATTAGCCCAGGTAGTTCAGAACCCAACACAATGTGTACTGAAAAATAATATAGATAACATGAGCCCAGGTAGTTCAGAACCCAACACAATGTGTACTAAAAAATACCATGGAAAACATTGGTCCAAGTATTTCAAAACCCAACACAATACGTACTGTTACAGTTCTACATGTTCTAATACCAACAAAACATATAAACAATGAAATGACCTTGACCTAAAATTCAACATTTTTGAAAAACATTGGCCCTGGTAGTTCAGACCCCAACTTGTTATTAAAGTGGGAATTAACATTAAAAAAATATTCATAAAAAAATTCATAACTTTTTCAAAAATAGAGATATCTTCACCAATTTAACAAATTTGAAAGAACGACGGGTCGTCCATGTTGTCTACATTATGAATCACAAAGCAATCTGGCAGGTGGTTCTGGAGAAGAAGTTCAAAAATATGCAAAAATTAGGAAAAAACAAACAAAAAATATTTATTAAAAAAAGACAGTTGCATACGGTCTCATGAAATTAGTAAATCAGATTCAAGTCCATGTCAAGAACATTCATGGCAAATTTCAATGCAATCTGACAAGCAGTTGTTGAAAAAAATCATTTTTGACCAAAAATATTCCCTTAAAAATTGAGATTTGGATGTGATGTCATAAAATGAACAAATCTGACAGAGGACCACCCAAGGTAGCTGTGCTATAAGAATAGCAAGGTGGTCTAGCTTACAGTTTGGGAGAAGAAGTCGCTTGAATAAAAATAAATTGATGGATGACGGACGAAGGACCAACTTACTGTTTTGTAGAGTTGCTCTTACACTGATATTTTTTCTGCATCCATGATTTCTGTACTCTTCTGTGTAATTGTTGAGGTGACAGGAACGGATATTTCACAGCCATCTTTCTTTTTTCATTGTTATAGTATAGTTTGTACTCATTTTGATTGAATTTATTAGACAGAGTCGAGTGTGATCTTGTTTTTGGTGTTTGGGCAGACATGTTGGTTTAATAACTGGAAAGACATAAAAGCGGTACATTAAGAAATAAGTCAGTGTGTAAAATGAAAGAGCATTAGAGTAATAGATAGACCACTCATGCTAAATGGTTAGTTGAAGCCGTGCAGTCTATTGAAATGAAATTTTCATGCATTTTAATTTTAGCACAGAGAACCACCTACGTGAAAAATAAACTGTGTGAATAATTTCCCATGTTACAGTATCTTAGTACTTATTAAATGTATATAATTTAGTGCGTTTAGCTATCAGTGAAATAAGTGAAAATAAAACCCAGCGAATAATTTAACCATATAAGGTATTCAAAATTTAGATGCTAACATATCAGTGGCCGGGAACAAGATTTGAGAAATTATCTATTTAATAAATTTGCTGATTATTCAAGCAGTTCAATCCATGTTTTTTTGTTATCTATACTTTTTAATTTAAACCATGTGTTATCAAAGACACCTAGTTTTTAGAATTTTCAATGCAGATACAGTACCCCAAATTAATGCAAGACGTTGACCAGTCGTGAATCTGGAATGACAGGGCTTGCATGTAGATAACGAGGTACTATGTGAAATACTGGTGAAATACTGCATTACAAAAGGAGGTGGCCATGGTTAGCTACAATGATGGGAAGAGGACTTCACATTGACAAATGTCTAGAAGCACTAATTAGACTGGCTGGCTAACGGCAGACTTGGTGGATAAGCTGGATTCGCAATATCCAACGTTTATCTGAATTACAATGATTTGATAACATAATCTTGGAAATTATTCATCGATCATTGAACAAAATAAGACTACAGACTTCGGATCTACCTTCAAAACATTTTCCCGGGAACTCGCAACCGCAGTCATCCCGTGGACAGAAATTATACGGAGAAATATCTTTTTTTTTCACCTTGTCAACTGATTACATCGTTGTTATTCTGGCATTATATGTAATCCTCACCAACACTCCAAAGAAAGTTCGGCAAATTGCAACTCAAGTACAGCATATGTCCAACAACTTGCACTTTGGTCGGAACATTGGGTAAACTAGAAATCAACCATCAGTTGCATCGAAAATGGCGCCCAAGTTTTGACTAAACGAGTTTAACCACTAGGGGGCGCTACATTCATTTGCAAGCGTTGGACATTACGGGGTACTTACAACGGAAGGGGATACTTTGTCACGGCTGGTTAGGTGTGCCGCTGAACTGCAAAAAGTCACTAAGTGTGACCAAATCTATATCGATAATTATATAAAAATACTGGGGCCTGTGGCAAAGTAAGCAGACAGGATTCATCTGACAAACCAGTACTGATTGTTGTACACATGCAGCTACCCTTAGACTTGCTTGCAGTCTGTTGCGATTCCGCAATTTATATTTTTTCCAAGAATTTTTCATCGGAATCGCAGCAGACTGCAAGCAAGTCTAAGCTACCCTAAACATTTTCAACTTTAGCACGACTTTTAAAACAATAACCATGAATTATATTCAAACATAGACCTTTTATGATTTAAATAAGCAAATTTGCATCTTTCAACATGTAAAGTACCTAATTTGCATATTATGTTTAGAAATGCACTATGTTTTTTTTCTCATGTAAAATTAAAGAAATAAAGATGCTAATGTAGTAAATAATATTATTTATTTATTGGCCTATATATGTAAATACCAGTGCCCATGTGAAACTCACATGTATCTCTATGTTAAACACACATACCCCATATGAAACACCTTCTTGTGTAAAAAACACAGTCTTATCAGTAATGTAATGAACATGCAGGCACTTTTAACATACATTATATTGGTTATTTTCATGGGTGATGAAACCTCAAACAGAACAAAATTCAGGAAAAATTCAATACACTATAATCCATGAAACATGTTTTAATATACCGCAAATGGTCTTTATTTACAAATTCAAGGCCATCGGCCCATAAAAGTATTTGCATGTACAAGAATATTTGAAAAATAAATAATACTTTACATGTACAAGAAGAATATTTAAATAAAATCACATATCTCGTTCCTAAGTTTCAATGCATGAAAGATGTATGCAGCCAGTGGTTGTAAAATGTCAGATCTATGAATTCATCAAAAGACGTGGTATTATAAAAAGTATTGGGTAAGTATGAGATTCGCAATTCATGGTAATATGGGCAAACACGGAGAAAGTGAAACTCATTTTCAATTTCATCTATGTCACAAAGAGCGCAAATACATTCTAATTTGCACAAATACAACAGTTTCCTTATGTCTGCCACACCAAGGAAATATCTGCAAGCCAGATATTGAATACGTTCCAGACAATCATATTTTTTAAACCCCCTAACCTCCAAACCATAGGTTAAAATAGGTTAAATCATGGAATCAAAAATATTAAAGAATGAATCCTAATTTAAAGGGCCAATTTTTCTAGTATTTTTCATAATACCCATAAATGCTTTTTTAGCTTGTTGTGCTAAAGACTTCGTTGCAGATGTCCACTGTAACCAACATGATAATAAAATTCTCAGATATTTGTAAAGTGAAACTATACTCAGCTGTGTGTTTTTAAAATACCACTTTTCAGATTTGGCTAGGTGACCCTCTGCTTTGAAAACGATTGATTTTGTTTTGTCCAAGTTCACTGTCATTTTCCATTTATCACAATACCCCTCAAGCTAACGAATTAATCTTTGTAGGCCAATGACAGTGTCTGAAAAAAAAAACCAATATTGTCAGCAAATAATAAACAAAAGAGTTCAATGAGGTCAGGGGAAAGTTGAATACCATGGTGAGGGGACTGTTGTAGTTCAATAGCTAGTTCATTAATGAAAAAAGAAAATAGGAAGGGACTCAACATACAACCTTGGCAGACACCAACTGGACAGTCAAAATACTCTGTATACTTATTTGATGTTTTAATACATGATCTAATATTGGAGTAAATACTAGCAAGTATACAGAACATTTTTCCCACCCTTTATCAAAATATAGGATAGTCGTTGTCTCTCTACCATGTCAAAGGCCTTGGAAAAATCTACAAAATCACAATAATAGAATTTCCCTCTTTTACGTGTGATGTATTTTTGTACTAAAGATTGTAGAATAAAGATATTACCAAAAATTGAGTACCCGTGCCTAAAACCTGCTTGTGCTTCATTTATTTTGCCAAGAGCCTACGACCAATTGTAGAGTCAACAGTTCAAAATAAAGGTGAAAATTTCACCAAAAATACTAAGTAAAGAGATCGCCCTATAATTCCCTGGGTCATCAACCGGGTCTTTTTTGTAAACTGGGACAATATTCGCCAATCAGACCGTCTGGACCTGCTGATTTGTCGTTTGATATGTTTCAGACTTTAAGGTAGAGATGCAGTTTACCTGACAGGTATTTTAATTAGTTAATTAGGAAACCAAGATGACCTCCCTTGTCCACAAAACTATATATTTTCGGAAAGGTTATTGTACGAGTTTGTTATTATTTTTCTTTTATGGACACTGTAGTTTGAAATATGCACAAAAATGTGCTTTTTTGGTCAAAAGTGATTAAAAAAAAATTAGCTCCTAAACCATGCTTCTGTTTCCTGTCAAAATTGGCTTATGGGTACATCTGTTTACTATGAAGAAAGCGCCATCTTGAAAACTGTCTACCAAATTTCACTACTTCAAGTTTATGCATAAATTAACACCCAGGCTAGTTGTCTGTACGATTGTTGTAACACTGTTCAACCAAAAACAATGCCCCGATGGCGTTTTGAAGATAAACACTTTGTCAGTCATTTGTGAAAATTTCAAAACAAAAGGTCAAAGCGTCTAGGAGCTATTTTTTTTAAAGTTCTGGGATGTGTACTGAAAAGAAGCTGAGATAATTGCTAATTTGCATAACAATTCACTCAGTAAAAAGTTTGCTAATGCTCATCATTAAAATGGCTGTAACAGTTCCAAATTTAAATGTATTATCGTTTTGTAAAAAGTTAAATATAGTACATAATATGGAGATCTCGCCATTTCTTTTTTTCACCATGTTTCTTTTTTATTATTTATGTACAGCCTTGCTAAATCTTTCTAACCGTTCAAAGGAGATAATGTTTGCACCTGTTATCTATATTTTAAAATCGTTTTTTGAGTATGTTCCACTATTCACAATTCTACAAAATTTTAAGTCTATAGCCAAGACTGTTTGGATAATAAAAAGCAAAAAAAAGAAATTTCACTCCCAAGTGCCAACAAACCTGCATCTCTACCTTAAGGTAGAAGCCTAGTCATAATTTCTGACAAATTTAGTCATAAATCGCATAACAATGTTCATTAGTTTATTATGTACAATCATGAAGCTAATGTCGCATGGTACAATGAAATAGCATTATTTTGTGTGTTACAGTTATGCTTTTTGAGAAACATGTCCTAATATTCCTTGAAAATTGCTATTTTTAGAACAATTGCATAGAACATAATGTTAAAGAAAAATTGCATTTTTTGACACTTTAAAAACCCAGATTTTTTAAATAATTCAGAACAACAAAATGTATCCTATCATTAACAATATATGATTTTTTCAGCCTATGTCACCAGGCTGGATTTTGAAATATTGCATAATATCTCTGCAAGAGGTACCTGTGGTAAAAGAGTTATAATAGTGTCAAAATGGCGAAAAAAAGGCTGGTGACCCCCAACTTTTTTTAGGTCAATATCCTTATATTGCCTTGGAGTACAATTTATTGCAAAATGAATAAATTCTGGGTTTTTTAATTTATGAGAAGGCTTCTACCTTAATGTATCTTGTCATCTGAGATAGGACTATTCAAAATGTGCCAATCGATTTCCATATCACCTGGAAGAAAATATATACTGATTAAATTTTCCAGGTGGTTTGCCAAAGCCAAATCATTATTGGATTCATTTTGTGAATAAAGGTACTGAAAGATTCAAACCATTTCTGAGAATTTATAGAGGACCCTGATGACCCTCAGTAACATGACTTTTAGTGTAATTGATCTGTCTAAGCGTTGACCAAAATGACTTATCTTGGGTACAAGTTAGATGTAAACTTAATTGCTTTTTGTAATGGCGTAATTTATCATGGCACATATTTTTAAACCTGTAACGGATTGTATGGTATTTATGTAAATCTTGCATATTAGATGAGTTGCGAAACAAACGTAACAACCTGTATGTTACGTCGTCGTTGATAATAAAATCTGGCTGGCTTCCAGACCTGGCATTAAAGTCACCAACAATTATTACATCAACTTCATCTAATTTAGACAAAATAGTCACCAATTCACTTTCCAACAACTCAATACAATTTTGTGATTCGAGTCTATTATAAACAGTAGCGTTTTGTGGAGGGATAAAGACGTTACAATAGAGAATGTCCCGAGAATCTAAACAAATTAATTCTTTTCTAAATAAGCAAAACAAGCAATCATGTAAACTTGATTGAATTAGTATTTCAGTATTAAATTCACAATCTCATTTCTGATAAGCACCATAACACCTCCAGCAAAACGACCACGTGTTGATGTACAAGGACGTGTTTTATCAAACACTTTAAAACCAGAAAAATCATTTGAAAATTGGTGTTCGTGTTCAGCCCATGTTTCGGATAAAGAAATAACATCAAATGATTTGAGGAAATGAACAAAATCAAGTGAAATAAGTTTGTGTTTAAAACCTCTAACTTTCCAAGACAAACAGTTTAAAAATGATGGACCATGGCCATGTCCCTATAGTGTAGCATCAGCCATTGCACTTCTATCGCTTGACAACTGTCTATGCTTTAGTCGTGTTGTAGACTTTTAACTCGTTTCGGTGAAGCTCGTCCTTCTCTTCCCCATCTTTGTCGTTCTTTTTGTTGGTCAATTTCACCTTCCGGAATAATAACCAGCTTTCCTCTCTTGAAGTACCTTTTACCACCCTGGGATTTCAGCTTGTTTAGCGATTCGCGCTGTCGTCTCGTGAGGTGATTTCCAAAACCTATCCAAGCCTCTTTTAATGCAGGCCGGCCGGAGAGTGCAATTATCTTGTCATCTGAATGATGAAATTTAGCTATTATTGGTCGTACACGACCTTGTATTTGTGAGCTTGCTACTTGGTGAGCCCTTACAATGTCACGTGGTACCTATACTTTATCTTTCACATTTGTATTCAAAATATTGATTACCTTATCTTTACATTTATCAAAAGTTTCACCAGTTTCCTCAGCAATTCTACAAAATCTGACATTGTCCCGTCTACTAACCGCTTCCTGTTTATTCGCATCTTGATCCAAGATATCAAGTCGTGAAATAATTTGGTCAAGCTTGTTATTAATTTCAGCTACATCGAGCCCGCATGTATTTCCATTTTCGCTGATTTCACCAACTTCATTTTTCAGTTCGCGTACCGCATTATCTAACTTAGATACCAGTTTATCAACTCGCGAATATTTCCTGGTCTTGCTTCATTTCCCTCAGTTCCCATCATATTTCATCACCATTACGGTTTATTTCCGTCAGAAGATCAGATTTCATATCTTGCATAGCCTTAATAATGTCCTTTTCTGGCCCAGGATTTCTTTCGCTATCTCCAGCGCATAGTAATATACTTGGAATGTGAGGATTAACAAGTGATTCGCAATGGTTGAATGTCAGCATCAAGTTCAAATCTACGGTATGCATGAATCGACTTGTTACATAACGCAATGTATAACACAATGTCAAGTCCAAGTTCATGAATAAATTACCGTTTTCGATCTTCATTTCTTCAGTGACGTCAATCATACATGTTAATTTCCCCATGTTTTGCAACCAGACTTGAAATTGGTCTACACCTTTGGCCACCATGTAACCGCCACCAATATTAATGGAAAATACAAGGGTAATACATATCATTCTGTAAACAAGGTTGTTGAGAGGAGACCATCTTGAGTATGGCGTATAACCGTCACTAAGCAAAACTGCTTTTCAACTTTTAGGTTGGGTAAACTAACCAATAATGGCTCTCCACAACACAATTCAACACCCATCGAAGCTACTATCACTATTTATAAAGTCCAGATACTCAAGTAATACTCACAAGTAACAAAGAATATTCAACTTTTTCAGAGAGTGCAAACAGACAGCTCACACTCCTCTGAAAACAGGTGACTGTGTTTTAACAATGATATCACGCAAAAAACACAGAGCAAAAAAATTGCTTTACATTTGTAATAATCACTTTTATTTATTAATTATCATAAAAGTTTATTCATTTCAAGAAAACATCGTCATAAAAACAACATTGACATTATTAGCATAAACTGACAACACCTTATTGTAAAACACTATAGCAACAAATACATGTACAATACATAAACAAATGTTCTTAATGTTGTTGTTATGAATAAAAACACTGGGGACATGAATATCACATTGTTCAGAGTCATTATGGCATAAAATCAACTATTATTGAAAGCACACTATCAGGTGCTGATAACGTTACATAAGATTAACAAATAATCCATACTAACTGTAACAAACGATGAAGTTACAACCAAAGTAAAATCTGTCCCACTCGCTCTCTTGAGTGGATTCAGTGTTTACTATAGTGTTCATCATGTTGACTCAGAACAATAGAGGGCGCTACAATCCTTAACACATCTTAACAACTTCTTCTCTTGGTTTACTCAAGATAAAAGTTTAGAATTTTAATTTCAATCCACTGTTACCAATCCAGGCAGCGTACTCCCTATCAAATAGTTCGTTCTGTTTCTTGGTGAATACTCTCTTCCACATACCAATATTACCTAGATATAAATTATAGTTAGTGGTTTCATGAATTAAAGATTTTCATGCTGAATTACAGATTATTTGTCATGTTATTTTCATTTGTATGGCATCAGGATACCAAAAAAAATGGGGTCATCACCAATGTTTTGGGATACAAGCATCTAAAATGTCATGAAAAATGGTAACAACTTTCTTTCCATACTGGTGATTATTACTTCAATTTTGCTTAGTGACATGGAATCAAAAAGTCATTTATTATTGATAATAATCCCAGTGTTCTCCACAAATAAAATTTAAAGAGGGGTGCTAATTTGCATATAATTAGCATATTTAATTTGCATATAATTAGCATACCAATCAAACATTTCAAAGGAAATTCTTAGCACTTTTATATGTACATCAATTAAATACTGTGTACAAGTACTATATTAATGTTCTTGAATTATTTTGATGAATAAGTTAAACCACTTGATGTGTAAAAAAATATCAACTTTGACAAATGAAGAATATCAATTTTATTCTTTGTAAAAGTGTAATGGAACAAGTTGTGAAATTCTAGCCTTTCATTTATTTCTTTTAAATTTCTTTCAAATATTTCCATTTTTATAGGTTTTATAAATGCACTGAGATATTGTAATAGTTGAGAACCCCAAGTAATAAGAAAAATATTTTCACATAACAAAATTACCATTTAAAAGAAAAAGAAAAAATCAAATCCGATGATTGTAAATAAATTAATCATTATGTTGAGTGCATTGTGGGTACTGAGGACAAAGGTCAAATCAGATACCGTGACATCCATGTTGTTTCAGTGTTTACTGTACGTTTTGTTTTGGTGATTTATTTGATTATTCTTTTTACTTTTCGCCAATAAAAGGCAAGTAACAAGCAATTGGACCAATAAATTGTTGCTGGTTCTCCTGTTCTTAAGTATCTAAGCTAATTCAGGAATGATGAGAAAACTTGTTTTGACTATCCCATTGCGTGATTAACGCAATGCTTGTGACAATCACTTCACGCATCCATTCATTGTTTTTAGTTTATTTATTCAGTCAGTTTTTCCCCAGACATCAAATCCATTGTCCTAGTTGTCACCTATGCCACTATATGTCTCTTAGTTCTTTGTTTTGTCGCCTGTCAATTAATAAGAGGTCTCTCAATAACATCGTCGGGACATCTTCCGGGAATGTGAAACCTGTGTCACCGAAAACAAAGGAGGGTGCTGAAGATAAATAGAAGGGCGCTACAAATTGAAGAGGGGTGTTTCGCCCCCTTAAACCCCTCGTGGAGAACACTGAATACTCAACTAACAATACAATGTATTTGATCGGGGCGGGAAATGTGAATGCAGGGCGCTTGTTGACCGATGCAGGGCGCACGACTACCTATGCAGGGCGCACGACTTCCTATGCAGGGCGCTGCGCCCTCCTAAAACCCCTCGTGGAGAACACTGAATCCCAATATTGTGAGAACGTTTCAAAAAATTGAAATATAGGGTAAAAATAGTTATCCATTATACACAATGCTCAAAATCAAAATTTACAGTAATAAAAATCTGAGCACTATTTTGATAATAGTATTTTTTTAACTTTAATAGCTGGTAAAATTTTAACATACCTTGTTTTGGAAATCTTGATGCCTCTTTCATTTGTTCCTTGTTCAACACTCTTTTTGACACTGATTTCTTATCAATGTCATCCAGTATACTTGTCTCTATTTCCTTTCCCAAAAATTCCCTAATTTGGTTCATGACGTTTTTTCGGTTCTGAGTTTAATAATAAACAATTAGAGTATAAACAAATAATAGAATGATTTCATATTTAGATGGAATTGGGACATTATTTCATATTCACCATTATAGTTAGTATACGTTTGCTAGAAAGAATACATTGTACTAGAAATTGAAGTAAAGTGAATCAGGTTTGCAGAGAAAAACATTAACAAATATTTATTATTGGTTTACCTTATTTAAATATATTGTAAAAGCATTTATTTTCACTGGATTTGGATCTTTGAGCAATTTCACTGGGTTTTAAGTTCATGAATTTGGAAGGAACGCAATGAGTTCTATTCCAACATTTATTAAAATTAAAAATTCCTCGCCATTCACAACACTCAAAACATCTGGATATCACAGAGATTTTTTTTTTACCATGGGGAGCAGATACTCTGGCAACTATATAATTCTGATCACACCAGGAATCACATGTGGCCACAGTCTTCAACTGTGACCTGTCTGATAGTAATTTTGACCCCAATGAAGCCATAGAATGCTCCATTTTAACTTAGAAATATCAAAAACTCCACACCCGAGGAGGGAAAACCCTATCTCCCCCACTTGGTGGCGCTCATGGATTGCAGTGTTCCCTCTAGCATTTTTGTTTCTAGAAAAACCCCTGTATCACATTTTTGTCTGTGTACATGTTCATATTATTTTATCACAGATTTGACATGTATATATATCAATGAGTTATTTTATTGTACATGGTATAAACAGAGGGCTGGAGATTTTATTCCTACAGTTCACCTATTGCTGAGAGTTAAATGCATACCTGTTTGAACTCTTCATAGGTGATAAACAACACATTGCTTTTTTCTCGTCTTTGCCACCAATATAGAGTATGATCCGCCCAGCTGCCAAACACAACTAAGACATCAATGCAAATAAATAATCATTATAGTCATTAGACGATGACGATGTTAGATGGCAGCACACTGGGTAATATGGCTGATGTTAGAGGGCAGCACACTGGGAGATATGGCAGATGTTAGAGGGCAGCACACTGGGTTATATGGCTGATGTTAGAGGGCAGTACACTGGGAGATATGGCTGATGTTAGAGGGCAGTACACTGGGAGATATGGCAGATGTTAGAGGGCAGCACACTGGTTGGTGTGAATGATGTTAGATGGCAGCACACTGGTTGGTATGAATGATGTTAGAGGGCAGCACACTGGTTGGTGTGAATGATGTTAGAGGGCAACACACTGGTTGGTATGAATGATGTTAGAGGGCAGCACACTGGGTGATATGAATGATGTTAGATGGCAGCACATTGTTTGGTATGAATGATGTTAGAGGGCAACACACTGGTTGGTATGAATGATGTTAGATGGCAGCACATTGTTTGGTATGAATGATGTTAGAGGGCAGCACACTGGTTGGTATGAATGATGTTAGAGGGCAGCACACTGGTTGGTATGAATGATGTTAGATGGCAGCACACTGGTTGGTATGAATGATGTTAGAGGGCAGCACACTGGTTGGTATGAATGATGTTAGATGGCAGCACACTGGTTGGTATGAATGATGTTAGAGGGCAGCACATTGGTTGGTATGAATGATGTTAGATGGCAGCACACTGGTTGGTATGAATGATGTTAGATGGCAGCACACTGGTTGGTATGAATGATGTTAGAGGGCAGCACACTGGTTGGTATGAATGATGTTAGAGGGCAACACACTGGTTGGTATGAATGATGTTAGAGGGCAACACACTGGTTGGTATGAATGATGTTAGAGGGCAACACACTGGTTGGTATGAATGATGTTAGAGGGCAGCACACTGGTTGGTATGAATGATGTTAGAGGGCAGCACACTGGTTGGTATGAATGATGTTAGAGGGCAGCACACTGGTTGGTATGAATGATGTTAGAGGGCAACACACTAGTTGGTATGAATGATGTTAGAGGGCAGCACACTGGTTGGTATGAATGATGTTAGAGGGCAGCACACTAGTTGGTATGAATGATGTTAAATGGCAGCACATTGGTTGGTATGAATGATGTTAGAGGGCAGCACACTGGTTGGTATGAATGATGTTAGAGGGCAGCACACTGGTTGGTATGACAGATGTTAGATGACAGCACACTGGGTAATATGGCTGATATTAGATGACAGCACATTGGATGATATGGTTTATGTTAGAGGGCAGTACACTAGGTGATAAGGCTGATGTTAGAGGACCTGCGTCCCTGCCTGGGTCCTACTTGTCACTTGCAAGGGACGCCGGGAACCAGCGATTGTTAGAGGGCAGCAGTCCAGGTGCCATGGCTATTGCTGTTAGAGGGCAGCAGACTAGGTTCAATGGTTTTGATGTTAAAAGGCAGCAGTCTAGGTGCCATGGCTATTGATATTAGAGGGCAGCAAAGTAGATGCTTTAGTTCATGATAGAGGGCAGCAAACTAGGTGCTATAGCAGATATTAGAAAACAGCAGACTATCCTCAGGTGGCTATCCTCAGGAGCGTAGCGACATCACAAGACGTTCCATGTTGCTAAGACGTGCACCACTGTACCACGTATTTCTATGGGCTCTGTACACGCTGCTGTGGAAGGCAGGTCGAGCTGGTGAAAATGCAAGAAAACAACACATACTCAACATTGAAGTAAGGCCACACTGATTTAATTTTATGGATGACATCCTCTGGAGACCCCAAAACTAATGCGAGAGGGCGAAAAAAAAAAAAATCCTGCAAAAAAAAAAAAAATCCTGCTAAAAGCACAGGACTACGAAGCTGCTATTACGAATTGGACCACAGAACACAATGTATCAAAGAACAACAAGAAGTCTTTATTTGTAGGAGGCACATGTTGATATACACATCTCGTACTGTATTACTGTCACAGGTATAACCATTTCAGACAAGCTCTAGTACATGTAGTCATGATGAAGTACAGTATAGAACGTTGATTATCCGAACGTCGATTATCCGAAATGTTCGGTTATCCGAACCTACTGTGTGTCCCCCAAAGTTTGTATGCAGGTCTGGCTGTGTTCCGTATAGTAATACAAAAGTCAACTGTGAACAATAAATACTACAGTCGCCTTGTGTGATTTCCTGGTGTAACACTTTCAATAAAGCTGTTATCAACATGTAATCCGACGTCTTTCACGTGTACGTTCATTGTTTACAGTGTCTGCGCAAACAATGAAACGAATTACAGTATCCAATAATTTCCTAAATTCAGACAAGCCTATTACGCCACACCAGTGTTCCACTGTAAATAAAAAATGTCCTAAAAACACAAACTTCATCAAATTAACTTTAACTTTACCAAGTTGTAAGTCACCGCAGTTCGGATACGTTTCCCGGGAAAATTGTACGGTGTTCCACTGCCGTCAAAGAAACGCGGCCATGAGCCGATCCCATGTTTTTTCCGATTTTTAATTTTAATGTCCAGTATCAGAAGTCACATCCTCTTCGGAATAAAAAAAGAAAGAAAATAACTTCTGGGATGTCTTGCCACAGAAGCGACGCCAGTTTAATAGTGCAGTGAAAAAGAGAGGCGAAACGACAACCCCTTGGTGTGCCTCTTTGATGGTTTATCAGCAGACAACGGCAACCAATGACCACAGTCGGCGGGCCGTTTGATGGTTCACAGCGTCGAAGTGTTTACGTCCGATGATCACAATAGCCAACCTGGATTTTTACAACAATTTATTATGTCAATCGTTCTAGGTGTTAAAAACTTTGCTGAATCCAATAAAATCGGGACATCTTGTAGCAGTTTACCATTCGAAAATCATAGAGCAATCTGGTAACATCGAGCCGCTAGCCGATTTATACACAGCGAATATGAAGCGACCTTTCACCTGTTTACTTTATCAGCGTCTTTTATCTAGTGTTGGCGTGGCTACCCCCAGTGAAATGCAAACGCTGTGTGCTTGATTTGGACGCAAAGTTGTCAATTATAAATCGACTAGAACGTGGCGAAACCGCAAGCAATCTATCTACCGAGTATGGTGTTGGTAAATCGATGATATCCGATATCAAGGCAAAACAAAAGCTGCTGGATTTTTTCAGTAAAATGGATTCAAGTGCAGGACTGAAACGAAAGATAACGAAAACAGCCTATGACGATCATTCAGAGAAATCCGTCTTCACTTGGTTCCGGGACTTGGTTTTCCCAAGAACTTTATTATCGCTACATTTTACGGACATTTTGAAACACTTTTTAACATTCCAGCATGCAACATTTCTATTACAATATATTACTGATTAAATAAAAATGTTTTTAATGACGTACTCTACATGTATTATTGTTTGATTTCATTACAGTCATGTGCGTTAGAATTTGTGTGTAGTGAGCCTGTAAACTTGAGCACGCCCACACAAGATCGCATATCCGAACTGCTTGCATAACCGAACAAAAAGCATGTCCCCCTAACAGTTCGGATAATCGACGTTCTACTGTACCTTCAGTCAAAAACACTGCATGCAAGGTACAACATGGACATCATTTTCAGTACAAGTCAAGGCGGAATGTACATATCACTACTTTATGACAATAACTAACAAAACATTGCAATGATACAGAAATGTCCTTGCTTGCTCTTCTCTACACAGTAGGGGTTAGCTTTAACCAATCTCTCGTATAGCTGTGTAAACGTCATATCTCCCTGGCCGACGTCAATTGCGTACCAGTCTACAACAATCCCTCAGTTTTTCCTCTGAACTGTTATGCTCACGTATTCCTGGCAACGCAATACCCATGTGCAGAAGATCATTTACGACAAAATTGGCACGTTTTTAGATAGTCCAAAAAGAGTTTTACGACAAGCCGGCGCTTTGCGACAATATGAGTCGGCAAGTTCCGGACAGAAAACCGATCTGTAGAGACTCGTCGTTGGAGATTTTTTTTTTTTTTTTTTTTGAGAAAAGGCGAAAACTAATGCGCGCGTGGATGTCATCCATACAATTAAGTCGGTGTGGCCTAATCCTGAACAACCAAATTTATATGCATTACACATGCAGGGGTAATCTTATTACACTGTTCAGGGGAGTCTCAACAACCATCCCAAAGTACCGTTTTCTGACAGTTTTTGGCCTTTGTTTTCACCGCAAGAGTTGCCAGGCGGTGAAAATGCCCGGATGTCCGCCCCTGAGAATTGGTGTTAGAAATCAGCAGACTAGTTGTCATTGCTATTAATGTTAGAGGGCAGCAGACAAGGTGTAAGGCTATTGACGTCAGAGGGCAGCAGACTAGGTGCTGATACAGATGTTAGAAATCAGCAGACTAGTTGTCATTGTTATTGATGTTAGAGGGCAGCAAAGTAGATGCTTTAGTTCATGATAGAGGGCAGCAAACTAGGTGCTATAGCAGATATTAGAAAACAGCAGACTAGGTGTAAGGCTATCGACGTCAGGGAGCAGCAGACTAGGTGCTATGGCTATTGATGTTAGAGGGCAGCAGACTAGGTGCTATGGCTATTGATGTTAGAGGGCAGCAGACTAGGTGCTAAGGCTATGACGTCAGAGGGCAGCAGACTAGGTGCAATGGCTATTGATGTTAGAGGGCAGCAGACTAGGTGCCATGGCTATTGATATTAGAGGGCAGCAAAGTAGATGCTTTAGTTAATGATAGAGGGCAGAAAACTAGGTGCTATAGCAGATGTTAGAAAACAGCAGACTAGGTGCCATTGCTATTGATGTTAGAGGGCAGCAGACTAGGTGCTATGGCTATTGATGTCAGGGGGCAGCAGACTAGGTGCTAAGGCTATAACGTCAGAGGGCAGCAGACTAAGTGCTATGGCTATTGATGTTAGAGGGCAGCAGACTAGGTGCCATGGCTATTGATGTTAGAGGGCAGCAGTCTAGGTGCCATGGCTATTGACGTCAGAGGGCAGCAGACTAATTGAGAGGGCAGCTGATAGGTCTAGGTGCTGATACAGATGTTAGAAATCAGCAGTCTTTACTAGACTTGTCACATCCGACAAGGTACAACACACCACTTACATAAGGTAAGGTTCATGCCAGGTTCGGCCACGTATGTGCAGTCAGTCCGGCGAACCATTTATTTAACAAAACATACTAATAAAGCCGACTAAAAACGGCTGCCATTACATTGCATGTAGTGTTCAAATTGAAATAAACTAATTGAGAGAAAAAATAACTTACATGAACTGCAAAAAAGATCGACTATTGATGCTCGAAATCAACATTACTCGGTTAAAGAAACATTTAAAATAACTGACAAAAAACATCGACAAAATAGTAACCCCCGTTACTGGCACGCCGACCGCCCAGGAAAAACCAGGAATAAAAAACCCTTTGAGGAAAAAATACCTGGAAACCTGTACCCGTCGCACTGTCGATCGTGCCCAGGGGAAGGTGGCGGGTGTCGCCCTGTATTATACAACAAACTTACAAAACAACAAGTTGAAAACTGCACTGTAGCGAGACTGGCCTAGATTGACATTCAACCTTCTGTCCTCTACTTAAATACCCCTTGTCACATGACCCCACATACCATACTCGTCTGTTTGCCATCTTGAACAGACAATAGTTACCCGCTATACTACGAAACGCGGTTAACAATATGTCTTTACTAGACTTGTCACATCCGACAATGTACAACACACACTTACATAAGGTTCATGCCAGGTTCGGCCACGTAGATTAAAAAAAGAACGGACCCGTACGTACGCCTACAAAGTTTGCGAAATTGACAAATGACTAGCCAGCAAGTCAACAGCGTCGCCATCTTGGCGGTATCTGATTGGCCCTAGCCGTAAAGAATGAATGCCAAATCTAAAGCATCATCACCATGCACTGCCCAAGACGTTTGACAATCGTCTCCTTCGCTCTGGTGTAACATAACAGCACACAACTCAATCGAGTCTAGAAATAACGACTGTATTACCCTGTTTGCACTGCTCAGCTTTAACTGAGAAAATAAAAAATGACTTGTGGTTTTCGTAAATAACATAGCAAAATAAAAACTCTTCAAATTAACAAAACTGTACATAATGAGTATTTCATACAAAGCGACTTCAAAATATTTCTGCAGATACAGAGTCTTCTCTGAATTCAACAAAAAATATGCTGGGATAGACTATCAGTGAAAAGATGGATGGTTGGATAACTGTAACCAGCTGTAATAGTTAATTGTGTAAACATGACTGTTGGAGACTAAGCAAACATTCAAACAAATAAGAAAAAAAAATACAAAAGTGACCCTTCCTTGCCGATAATAGTGTTTCCATTATTGATATACGCGAAGTTCTTGAGTGTTACCGTAGTATTTTCGCTGCGTGATTCACAAAGTAATACTTCGTCAGCCTAATAGGACGTCGTCCAGGCTCAGACCTGAAACAAAAAACACTCTGTTAATAACTCTTACATCATGGCTTCTCATGCCAAAACGTTTAAACAAAACAAATGTGTAACGCCACCAGATAGAAATTGAAAGTTTCATTAAATACGCCATTGTGGCATACAAGTATTAATCTTACTATTCGTCCCACTTTAATTGCATATATATTGTCAGCCGGGCATATCACTGTTCGAAAGAGGCCGACTGCCACATGGGAATGAATAATGTGCCACGAGCTTGGTCTCATCTCAACTTCGCACATACCTTGTTCATTAATTTTGTAAAGCCATTTTTGAGTGCTTGTTTCCCATCCCAACTTTGGGAAAGAACATCAATTGTCTCAGTATTGGGACATTTTCAGCTAGGGTTGAACCTCGCATAATGTACTAATGCTGTCAAAAGCATCCTTATCCACTGAAATGTAGATCTCGGAGCATCCAGCTTCTGGGCAGCATCACTACTGATGCTCCAGTCGTAATTTACTGTTGCTGTCAAACGCGACCCCATTCACAGAAATGTAGATCTCACATAGCTTTAAGCTCCTGGAAAAGCATAAATATTGATGATCTTGTCGTCGTTGACTGTTGCTGTCAATAGCAACCCCATCCACTGAAATGTAGAACTCACAGAGGATCAAGCTCCTGGACAGCATCACTACTGTTGCTCCAGTCGCAATTTACTGTTGCTTTCAAAAGCAAACCTATCCACTAAAATGTGGATCCCAAAGGGCATCAAAGCTCCTGGAAAGCATCATTACTGATACTCTTTCCCTAATTTACTGTTGCTGTCAAAAAGCAAACATATCCACTGAAATGTGGATCCCACAGGACATCAAGCTCCTGGAAGGCATCAAAACTGAATACTACAATCGTTGTAAACAACATGTTTACTAAGCCCATCGGCTAGAACATTCTGCCCCAGGGGCGCACACCTTGGGCATACCAGCGTATATGCTATCACATAAATCAAATTGCATAACACTATATCCCGTAACTCAGGCACTCTACTTTCGACTCTCGCAATCTTTGCCACGATCTAGTTATTTGTGCACAATTGCACGTTTAAGCCTTCAAAACTTTTACTGTTTCATAATAATATACGGTGAACTGCAACAAGTTCCTTCTAGGTTGAACTTCCAACGTGTCCTTATAGAGACCACTTACCTTCTTGATCAATACATCTGCCATAGCCAATTGAGGACGTGTCAGTATAAAAAACACACACGGTGTATGACCTTCTAAGTATTTACTGTTACATGCACTTCCTGGTTATCCGCTCAAATCTTTCCTTATAACAAACAGTGAGCTTCAACGAGTGCTCGCCAGGTTGAACTTTCAACAATGCTATACAGAACACTTACCACATACACTCTTACCTTCTTGTTTAACATTATAAACCACCATGGCCGTCATGGCCGTCATGTACGGAAGCATGGCGTAGTCCCATTTATGCGCATTAAATTCCTAACTCGCTTATCTAACATGATGAAAACAGGCACAAATATACCTATTGTGGAATTGCAGTGTTTTACTGATTCCTTCAAACATGCACGGTTTGAAAGAGCTCTAGATTTAAATAAATCGTTACCAGCTTTGATTTCATTGATACGTTGATGCAAGCTCACCAATAACCAAGTCACACACACGCAACTGACCAACAACTTACCTTCGCTTTGGTATTTTTGTGAATAAACATGGCGCGATGGAAATGCCAAATTCCAAAGTAAAACGCCTTGGACACACACTACCTACGACCTTCTCTTGGGAGAATCCAAAATAGCCCTGATTTTTCCACACAAAAGAATAATTGTCAAGCGAGAGACGCGTCTTAACAATGAACGTTGAATTTGAACAAGAAAAAAAAAACATAACGTTACTACAATCTAAACACCAGTCAACGTTTACCTGCCTTATTATATCGACAATCAACTAATAACGTGGGAGAATACATATTTCTTCAGTACTCCAAGATCGAATTATCAATTTCGGTTGACGCAAATATATACCAGGGAGAAGTAGCCATAACCGGCATACACGTCCAACACTTTAGACCAAGTGGTTGTCACTTTACAAACAAATTACCAAACTCTAAACCTGCATGCTCACAAGAGTCCCTGGCAAAGGGACGCAAATCTCAAAATAGTAAGTTAGCCAAATAGTGGAGTGACTGTAACACCACTCACATCGTACAACTCAATGCATACAGGAATTTTTTTTTTTTTTCGCGCGATAATTGACACCCCATAAATTAGGGATGCTACCTCACAAAAAACGAACAATCAAGATCGGCATAAGTGTTAAAATAGTTACATAAAGAGTTACTTAACTTAATGTTCGACATCTTTGGATTGGAGAACACGTAACGAATACGGCACGTGAAAGATGCTCATGGTTTCTTTGAATTCTCCGCTCTCGAAACAGTACTCGATGCCATTTGTAAGCAATCTTGCTGTGGTGCCGGATATGATGCCAACGAGGCTGCATCATAAATAAAATTAATATTGCAGTCTGTTTCTTCTCGGCTTCAGAATGTTTCTTGCCTGCTTTTTAGCCGCCCAAAACATAGACCGAAATGTACGTCTTGTATGTTTTGACATCTCGTCCAAGGTCTTCCCAATCGGCTAACCGAAGTGAACGTTGTCGTGCATTCCCGACACTACGGGATCTGCTAGTTCTATCAACCGTCTTTTCTACTTGCACTTGAAAAAACATAGTCGTGATGTTAAAGGTTTACTGCTGGGCTGATAGTGCCGCACTGCCTGATCCATGATGATTCACACGAGAAGCACAGGAATGAACAAAGTGTGACTAAAAAAGGAAACCGCCGAAAACTGCACTGTAGCGAGACTGGCCTAGATTGACATTCAACCTTCTGTCCTCCACTTAAATACCCCTTGTCACATGACCCCACATACCATATCCATCTATTTGCCATCTCGAACAGACAATAGTTACCCGCTATACTGCGAAACGCGGTTAACAATATGACTAGGTGCCATTGCTATTGTTGTTAGAGGGCAGCAGACTAGGTGCCATGGCTATTGATGTTAGAGGGCAGCAAAGTAGATGCTTTTGTTCATGATAGAGGGCAGCAAACTAGGTGCTGATACAGATGTTAGAAATCAGCAGACTAGGTGCCATTGCTATTGATGTTAGAGGGCAGCAGACTAAGTGCTACGGCTATTGATGTTAGAGGGCAGCAGACTAGGTGCCATGGCTATTGATGTTAGAGAGCAGCAGACTAGGTGCCATGGCTATTGATGTTAGAGGGCAGCAGACTAGGTGCCAAAGCTGTTGATGTTAGAGGGCAACAGACTAAGTGATATGGCTGATGTTAGAGGGCAGCACAGTGGGTACAATAATATCTATAGATGTAGAAAAAAGTTTACATTACCAGCGTTTCTAATGAAAGCATCAAAAAATACATCCCAAGACTTGACGTTTGGTATAGCTGTGTCTACTTGGTAATGATTATATAACGATACTGCTACATCTTTAGGATTACGTGCTATGTAAATTATCTGAATCAAAAAGGCATTACACAAAACAGATAAACAATTTGTAATCAAGTATTTATATTGAAACTTTGATTGAATTAATATGTAATTTTAGTAAATGAGGAAGTTAATTACTGTTGTTTGTGAGAATTTGTAAAAAAGTACTCGTACAGATTGGTGGATGGTGAATACAATTTAAAAGTAAAACAAAAAAAGTAATGAAGAATGAAACAATCTGAAATGCTTTTTACACCAACAGAGAGATACTAGCAGGTATGTACATTACATGTACAGTCTGAATGTAAATTACATTTAGCGAGCGTTAAGCTGAATTTCAAAATTACCATATATCTAAATTTAATATATGTAGATCGAGTAATCTGCCAAAATATGTCTTATATTAGTAACCTTGGTAAATATTACAAATAATAAATTAAGATTAATTATGACTATGTTACAAACTTCAGAAATTGAAATTTTTATGGAAATTAAGGCAAAGCCATCTTAGAGCGGGCTTTGAAATTATGCTTGAGATTTCCTGGAATACCTTTGCATTGGATTCACCTAATTGTGGAGGTAACAAACTTCCTTGTAAGTGACTGGCAATAAATCTTGGGGACTGTGTTTCACAAATCACTTCATAGTTTGGTTCATGCTCAGAAATCGCAAACTCTGGAAACAGAACCACATCTGTCGCATGACTCTCATATTCTGCTATATGATGGGCAATTTCCATCATCCAAGCTGCACCTAATGAAAAAGACATCACTGTACTAATCACTTTAATAAAATTATGAAAATTTAGATACATTCTGTATGATACACTTTTACTGCTGACTACATCAAATCAGTTATATTTAAAGTGCCAACAAGTATTTATAAAACACAGTCCTAGTTTTGTTTTATCAAAAATTGATTCTTGTCTTCAGTACAAAAAACATGTAGATATGTCTACCAAAGCGCTCTATGTATCATATGAATGTCAATGTTAACGCAGTATGACTGGAAGTGCATAGAATGACAAAATGTGGTAATTATATTCATGCATACAGGCAGAAAAACTAGCATGGATACCATGAAAAAAACAAAAAAACAAGCAGCCTCTCGGCTGAGATAGCTCCGCTGTTAGCAATGCACATTTCAATTAAAGAACAGAAGATATCATTAGAAAATGAACAATATGCATAGTATCAATGCAATGAGACTTGCTGTTTTCAACAAGAATTCAAAAATATCATTTTTCACCATAAATGATTGTGGTTTTTAACAAGAAGAAAATATCACTTTTTACCAAAAATGACAAAAATATTCACCAAAATTAGAGAATTAAAGATATCATTACAAAATGAATAAATCTGAGAGAGGTCCACATGTAGTACCTATATATGTAATATCAAAGCAATTGGACTTGCGGTTTTTAACAAGAAGTCGAAAATATCACTTTTTACCAAAAATGACAAAAATATTCACCAAAATTATAGAATTAAAGATATCATTACAAAATGAACAAATTTGAGAGTGGTCCACATGTAGTACCTATATATGTAATATCAAAGCAATTGGACTTGTGGTTTTTAACAAGAAGTCGAAAATATCACTTTTTACCAAAAATGACAAACATATTCACCAAAATTAGAGAATTAAAGATATCATTACAAAATGAACAAATCTGAGAGAGGTCCACATGTAGTACCTATATATGTAATATCAAAGCAATTGGACTTGCGGATTTTAACAAGAAGTTGAAAATATCACTTTTTACCAAAAAATTACAAAAATATTCACCAAAATTAGAGAATTGAAGATATAATCATGAAATGAACAAATCTGAGAGAGGTCTGCCCAAGGTACATATACACCAAGTATCAAAGCATTCAGGCTTGTAGTTTTCAAGAAAAAGTCGAAAAAGTAAAACATTGACACGGACGACGACGACTGACAATCACTTATATAATAAGCTCCGCTCGACAAAGTTGACAGCGGAGCTAATAAAATAAGATGTGCACATGTAAGACATCATACACAGTCTTAGTGTTAAGTTTGAATGTGATTGGGCAAAGCATGTCTGAGAAAAAGCTCTATATAAACAGAACCAAAATTAATACTGTCAGATGACAGATTTCACAGAGATGTGAAATGTGAATAGTCCTGCATATCACGTGATGACAAATGTATTTTTCTAACGTTTATATCTGTATAACCATCCTGAACAAAACAAAGGTCATGGTTCAAATCCATTTTGCCCACCTTTTCAAAAGTTGAGAAGAAATTCTATTCAACTTTCCAAATTCCAACACTAAATGCCCAACACTAACAAGTTTGTGAATTCCAATCAACATGCACACAAACTAATTACTAATATTCATATGACAAAAACTGTGGCTGATTACAAATCTACTTAGTGACAAAAGACCAAGTGTGGAGTTACAGAAATAAACACACAGTGCCAGAACAAGGGATGACATGATCAATACATACACCTGTAATTTACCTGCACTATGTAGAGCTATTAATAAGCAACTTAGTCTCATATAGTTATGAACTGACCTGCTTTAGGGTAGCTTAATAACCATACGTCATCATCTCTGACTGTAAACGTTGACATTGCATTGAACACACTGAACGGAACACATTTGGGGTATACAATTCCACTATAGTAATTACAATCTTCGGCCTCAACAAACTGTCCATACATAAATAGTCTGAGGTTTTCAGATGACATTGTGAGTATATTCTACTAGAAAAATATACAGTTGACAATGTAGAATTAAAATCTATATGGGTGTTCAGAAGTCTGTAACTATAGGCCGTCTGTCTCACTTGGTTACACACTTGGTGTGGTTGACAAGAATTGGTGTTTTGATCACACTTGAAAACAACATATATCAACATTGTTAGTTTCTGTTGTTTTTAATATATATGTATAAGTATCTATTATTATTATACATCTGCCACCGTAACGCCATAAGTTACAGTGTGCCAGAATTTTGCGGTATTTTACGAGGTATTTTCATCCTACCAATTTTGAAGATGCAAATTCCAAATATTGAATGATTTATGCGTAAGCATCCTCTAATAATAAAACAAACATGGCTGCCACCAGAGGTTGAACGGACTCAACACAAAGAAGTTCGCTGATTCTGTTCTAAACTTTTTGGATTTTGGCATTGCCATGGTGTATCCTTGGAAGGAAAAGATGTATAATAAATAAGGTTATTACGAGGATACCTCAACGTATTCACTCAGACAGTACGCCACGCATCGACTTCCGCTGCGCAGCGGTCGATACTCCAGCTGTACTGTCTTCGTGCATACTTTGAGGTATCCATCGTAATAACCTCATATTCTTAAAATATAAAAACAATATATGAATGAAAAAATAAAGACAATTTGCAACCAATGGCGAAATATAGAATAGAAAATGATCACCTAATACACTGAGAATTATTGCTGTTTTGTTTCATAGAAGATGTAGTAGCTAAGGCTGGTCCTAGTGTATGGTTTCCCCCATAATTAATATGAATTTATTCTGACTGTTTCCTCATCAAAATTTGGAACTTTATTTTGTGCAGTCAGGAATAATTTGACATTTCATTACAAAATGTTTCTCATCCTCAATTATATGAATCACAGCTGCAAAGCCCCGGGTATAAAGCATTCGTCCCTTTCAAGTTGATAAATAACCATTCTGGTTGGAAACAAATCATTTAGGAATATATACAATAGTGTTTTCTATCTGTATCTTTTTCAAAATTGCCAGATATGACGATTCTAAGTGTCTAGAAAATATTCGTTGTTCAAAACGACAAAACTTCACCCTGGGATACACGCGACTGTAGTCAGTCACGGAGTAACGGTATTCAGGGTCACTTTAACGATTATATCATTGTAAACTGAACATTACCTTTACTGTATTATAATGCCTACACACTATAAATATAGCTGAATATTTTACAACGAAATTAATTCCGGCGGTTTCCGCGAAACAACCAGAAAGAATGACACTATCAGCTGAACTTCAAAATGACGGTTTATAATGAGGAACTACATGAAACACTAGAGGGCGCCATCATGTTATGTTTAAAATTAAATTGTATGCGAATGTTATTTTTTGCCCAAATCAACCAAACATGTGGTTCGAGCCCTGGCGTAAAAGTCACCTATTGTCGATCTAACATGTCCCAGCTAAGAACCACAAATAACATAAATTGTGATCCGTATTCATGGATGGGTTGGGGAACTAAACCAGAAGTTTAAAGCACGGTGGTCGTCGCGCAGGCGTGTTCGAATTTCATGTAAATAAACAATGCGTTGTATACGACGCTATGAGTTCCATATCGAACAGGACGTGGCACGACGACTGCCGCCCTTTAAACAACAAACTTCAGGCATCTGTCGAAGTCAGGCGTGGCACATCACCAGGCATGATTCCAAAACTCGGACAAATATTGTATGATTTCTGCGGTAAAATACGTGTACACAATAAGACAAATGTAGCCATTATCTTTCACACACAAAAAACCGATTATATCTTGTCTGGATATGCAGTGACTTCCAAAATGATCCAATTGCTATCATACTAAAGGGAGGCATCGCATAAATGAAAGGTACATTATAAAATAAATCATATTTATTTCCAACTCTGTTCAAAAAGAAATGTTGTATTTGTATTAAAACTGTTAAATTTTGTATTTGTATTAAAACTGTTAAATTTTGTATTTGTATTAAAATTGTTGAATTTTGTAGTTGTATTAAAACTGTTCTCAGACTGTCACCAACATTCAGTTCAATACAATTTTGTTGACAGAATTATCTTCTCGACTTCAACGAGTAATAAATTCGGCCACTCAGTAAACTTGTCTCGTGCTGACAGGATTGTGCCTGATTAGCTACTCTCAATGAAGATGGTTTGTTGACATGGTTTTCTGCCTTGTATATAAGCTTCGATTTAACTGTAAACGTTAGATCACTGTCAACAATCCATTCCTTGTATTTTTCATCAAATAATTTATTCTGCCCTACGGTGAACTGACTCTTCCATGAACCGACTTTACCTGTAATACAATCACATGGAATTGCGTGTAATTGGAGTCAAATGCCAAGTTCTATCACCCATTTTGACATTCCTAAGTGTGTCCAGCATACTTGTGTGTAGAGCAGTAACACCGTGTATCGGGGCCTCGATCAAGCAAAAATCATCGGGCTCTCATCACACCTCAACCCCCAAAACAGTCCGTTAATTAACGATCGTGACCTAGTAGAAATACTTCAACAATTATTTAACATGTAATTTAATTAAGTCATTAACTAAAAAACTCAGCACATTGCACGTGCTTATTTCTAATTTGCGTTGTGGAGACGCAGTGTAAAATGTAACACACAGAATACCAGTCATATACATTGCATTGTTCGGTTCTCAAATAAAAAGATTTGAAAATTCGACCTTTCACCTAATCAATTAAAATTATAATTGTGATCGAAATCGTATCATATCTTTGAGAAACTTTTTAAGAGACACGTGGCACATAGTTTTCTGATCGATTAAGAAGAGTTTAAAAGTTCTTTACATACTCATGATCAAAGTTTACTGTGTGAGTGATAACGGTTCATATATTTTTTTCATTTTTTAGAGAACGACGGAACAATTAGACTAATAATCACAATTCTGCGGACCCGGAGTTATATGCAGTTACCTTTTCTTACAAACGGCGACTGTGATTTGTCCACCCTGAAGGCGTCCAGGAGATGCTTCCTCGGTGCATCTTTTTTCATACTTTGAAATGTACACTTGTCAGCAATCACTTTAATTTTGTTCTCCTTCAGACTTATGTCAAGAAATCTCGCTACCTGGCTCACTATTCCCGCGAGATCCTGACAAAAGAATAACGAATACAATGGGGCATGTCACTAGTTTTATCGGTCGATTTTCAACTGTGTTTCAACCCCCACTGTTACAATGCGGTACAAAGAGTGACTTCCAAAGAAACAATGTCTTGCCAAGTACATGTATTTGCTTAAGTCGTCGAGGTCGACAGTATCAACAAAGTGTTAACTGCTCGCATATAAATCTACATTTCCATAAAGCATGTTCTTGCTTTGATGACGTTTAATTAAAATTGTTAATTTTACCTTTTTCATTTGCTCGTACGAAACGAACATGACATTGTCTTCAAAGCGCCTATTCCACCAGTATAGAGTATGATCCGCCCAACTGCCAAAAATAACTACATGAAGAGTAAACTTGAAGTGAACCTCTGTACAACTTCTAGTATAACAGGCTTCACAGACTATCATCTGAAACATACTTGCAATACTTCACATGTAGAGATAATGACCCAGAGAGTTGAAAGGATGGTGGTCGTCGCGCCGCGTTCTCTTCGACGTGAAACCCACAGCAACGTATACAGTGTTGTGTTAAATCATAGACCTTAGAAGGTCTAAGGTTAAATACATTGTTTGGTTAAATTAGCAAAAAAAAGTAAAAGGTGACTTTTATAACCGTTTAAATTCAAATACTAAGTTTATAAAATTTAATAAATAAATCACTCCTGTACTTGAAACATTTGAAAGGTTGGTTCATGTGAATTGCATTTCAACAGACTCATGATTGACCCTAGACGACGAGCTAAAATAGTGGCCGTCGTGTGTGTGCGTGTGAACCGTATTTACCATCATTGTTGATGAACGCATCGTAAAACTCTTGCCAGGATTGGTGTTCGCGTATCATAGGAATTGCTTTGTGGTGGTAGTACATAGACACAGCTACATCTTTAGCGTTCCTGGCTACGTAGATAATCTAAAATAAATGAATAATTAATTAATTAAAATTATTGTATCGGTCGATAACAAAACTAACGGAGTTATTTATGAGGTTAAAATAAATACAGACCGTTACAGACCAGACAAATGTGAAACATTTTAGGAAAGTTTCTGTATTACACAAAACTGAAAGCGGTAGCAAAAATTAGACATTAGGATGAAATGATATTACTACATGTTACCATGATAAACATGTCAATGGCAATCATTAAACCTCTATAATTATTACAAGTAAAAAAAACCAAAACATTTTTGTACTAATTAAAATGTGATTTCGAACTGTACATCACTAGCATTATTTAATTTGGTTTGTCGCCATGACAATAATCATAATTATTCGAGACATCAAATATGCTATCACGTCCTAGTAAAAAAAACGCTGCTAGACCGGAAGTTTTTTTTTTTTTTTTTTTTTTTTATTAAATGAATTCGCCGTCGATCGTTGCTCTCCGTGATACGGATACATAATCGATCAGCATGTTTGCAGAAGTTCCTCTAGTTGATGGGTTTGAAAAACGGATTTGCACGTCGGGGTGTATGTAACTATAATCATAGTTTGACCGTGTACTATAACGTACCAAACATGTATTGTTTATTATTACACTTTTTTTTTTTAAATGTTTTTGTGCCAGGCGACAGTTCCGGACATTGAAAGTCACTGTTGTCTCTCCTGACTTTTTTTTTGTAAGTGCAAATTGCAAGTGCTAGTGCTGACACATAGTGCATTTTGCCACAGAAGTCATTTCCTGTTTGGGACTACATGACAGGGCTGTGTAGCCATCTCCCTATCAAATGACAATTTTAATGCGCTATCCTGGCGTCAACCAGGCCGGAAGTGTGTTCATTGTATTCAATATAGCCTGACATGGTTGGACATAGTTATCGCGCTATTGACAACGGAGTAAACTAATTTGCGGTTCGCAATTCCACGATTGTTGCTGATCTATTATTTTAAGGAGATTTTTTAAATACAATTCATGTTATATTCTAGTGCATGTATTATTATTTGAGGAACATGACTATTAGTTTGTTTTCTGTAATTATGATGACTTCAAATTTTGGTTCAGTAATTTTTCACGCAAAATGTTCAGATATATTAATTGTTTCAGGACTTTTACCATACAAAGATAATATTTTACATCGTTGGATCGTATCCATGTGCATCCATTTATTATTAGATCTACATTCTCAACTGGCAAAAATGTAAAAATTACCATAATCGGCTTTTCATATATGCTTAGATTACAGAGATATCATCATATGATATATAATACCTGCTTTAGGGTAGGTCAGCAACCATATATCGTCGTCCCTTACTTCAAATGTCTTCATGGCATCGAATACAGCCTCGGTAACTAATTTAGGATATCGACGTCCTCCATAATAGTTGTAATCTTGAGCTTTGACGAATTTAGTATGTTCATCCATTCTTGTTTTAAGCTGTAAATTCAATTAAGATAATCGTAGTTATGGTCGGGTATGTACCAAAATTGCATTTTTTTTTATCCCTACCTCAATTACTACTAAATGTGGGATTACGTGTACATAACAACGATTCGTGGTTGTAAAGTCTACTTGACTTTATATTCAAAAGAATAAAGATCGTACACAAGGATGACCTCAGGCAATGTTCGACAGTAATATTTTTACTGACTACGCATGCGTAATGAAACATACCACTACATAAGGAGGAGCCGTAGCTCTTGCAATACGAGGGACAATGTATACGAGGCACTAACGTTACACCTTTCTTTTTTTCAAGAGTTCATATAGTGTTCATCAATAAATGCAAATATGAACGAATAAACTTATATAAATTCGAGAACTAACTCTAACAAATGTAACACAAAGTGTGAACGATATATTTTCACATGATATGAACGTACAATTTATAACACAAACTTTCTGTAAAAGTCCATCAAGTGGCAACATAGTCCCTCAGGTACTTTGGTGGTCTTGATGTTCTACCACTACACGTTACTGGATAGTCAATTGTTCCAGGAGACGCTCTGTAGTTACTGGTTGTTGCTGGGTTACTTATCTCTGTTGTTTGTTGCTGCGGTGCAGTATTTTTCACTGGCGATCTTGTAGCTCTCGTTTGCATTTCTTTGTCTACCTCGGTTGGTTGAGGTGGAGTTGGCACACTCATGTCTGTATCTGTTTGGATATAATTAAATGGTTCTCTTGAATTTCTGAGATGTCTTCTATTGCGTCTGTAGACTCTTCCATTTTCTGTTCTAATGTCATATGATCTTACGTCGACTTGTTGTTCTACACGAGCTTTCACCCATTGACCAGACCGATCATGCGCTTTTGGCCTCATACGTAATATTTCTCCTTCCTTCAAACTAGGTAGTTCTTTCACCCCACGATTGTAGTACTGGCATTGTACTTGCTTTCTTTCATGTAGTTTGGAGAATTCTTTCTCAGGTATTACTGGTCTTAGCAGTAGACGAGCTGTTGGTAGCAGTGTTTTTGTGCGTCTACCACATAAACGTTGTATAGGAGATGTTCCTATTCCTTCACTTGGTGTGTTTCTCCAATTAAGTAGTGCAAGGTAAAAATCAGTTTCTGCATCTTTTGACTTCTTCATTAACAATTTTACGGCATTCTCTACTTTACCATTACTTTGTGGATATTCAGGGGAGCTGGTAATAAGTTCAAATTCATAGTCTTTGGCGAAATCGCGAAATTCTTTAGAGTTGTATGGTATATTATCACTGTAGTACTGATCTGGTATACCGTGTACTGAGAAATGACGTTTGGTTCTCTTGATGATTTCAGATGCAGTTTTCTCATACAAGTAATTGGAGTACTAATCCACAATTATGAGATAATCTCTTTTGTTGAGTGTTAGAATGTCTGAGGCAATCTTTTCCCAAGGACGTTCTGGTATACCATGACTTATCATTGGTTTCTTCTGTTGATTATTTTGGTATGTATTGCATGTTTCACACTTTGAGATGAAATCGGTGAGGTCTTTGTTTATCCCTGGCCAATATACGACTTCTCTTGCTCTTCTTAGAAAACTCTGAATTCCATTATGAGAGCTGTGTAGTTTCTCTCCAATCTTTGGTCTCAAAGTAGTTGGTATTACACATCTGAGACATCTTGCATGGCTAATTCAGAACGGCAGTCATAGTAGATATGTAGTTCGGCTGGCAAATGGCGTTTGTCATCAGGCCATCCCTTCAGTATAACTTCCTTCAATGACTGTAAAGTTATATCTTTGCTAGTCTCTTTGCTTAACTTAATGTTCTTTTCTCTGCATCTTTCAAGCAGGTTTATCATATTTCTATAATGATCCACGTTTGCTTCCTCAGCAGTTTCACCACGTCCCGTTATTAGTAAGTCGTCGGCTATCTTATATACACCAGGTAGATCTTCTAGGTTCTGATCTAGTTTCATTTCAAAGTTCTCTGGTGCTGGAGTAATTCCGAGTAAGTAACAGTATCTGCCCCATGGCATCTGAAATGTAGTGAGTAAACTTGACTCACCTAGTTCTAACTGTAGGAATCCATCTTTGAGATCAGCTTTACTGAAGACTTTAGTATTGCTAGATCAGGGAGAATGTCTTCGATCACTGGTAGTGGATAGTGACTTCTTTTCAATGCTTTGTTAAGATGCTCTGGGTCAACAGTCGAAGCGATCCATTTGACTTCTTGACAATGACTAAATTTGATACCCAATCTGTTGGCTCTGTAACTTTCCTAATGACACCAAGGTTTTCAAGACGACTTAGTTCATCTTTGAGTTTCTCCTTAATGGCAATAGGTACTCAATGAGGAGGCATTACAACTGGAGTAACAGACTAATTCTAAGTGTAATTTACCATCCATCCTGCCTAATCCTTCAAATACATCACCGTAGGATTCCACTATTTGATCCTTGCTAAGTCCACTATTTCTTGTTGTCTCTTCAATTTGGAGTATATTCTCAAACTGGACTGTGATTAGCTTCATTTGCTGTGATGCACGAGACACTAGCAGTGGTATATAGTCACCTTTGATGACTACAAACTCTATTTGATATTTCCTGTCAGTCTTTGGGTTACGTATATTCACTTTACATGTACCTATAACTGGCATGTTTGTCTTGCTATTCATTGTGAGATTATGTTTGGATGCCTGTATTCTAGTCCCTTTTGATACATATTTCTCAGGTACTACATTGCAAGTAGCTCCGCTATCAATTTGCATCTGGACTGGTTTAACTTTTATTTCCATTGTAGCCTTTATTTTGGTTACATACGGTGATTTGTTTGTTACATTCACTTCATAGATGTGTTCTAGAGTTAAGATCTGTTCATCAAACTCAGATGTGTCGCTGTATTCAGAGTCATTGCCTGTGCTGACTACATGTACTTTCTTTTTGTTTTTCCTTGGCTCAAACCTGTCACCTTCACATTTCTCGGCAAAGTGATTCTTTTTCTTACATGCTGAACAAACTTTTCCATATGCTTGACACTTGTATTTATTCTTCTCATGTCTTCGTCCACAGAATTTACAGTTATTGACAATGATAGAACTTTGAGTCGTTTGTTTATTAGGCTTAATTCTCTTCTTTACAAAGTTTAATTGATCTTGCTCAGTTGTCCCACCCATGGCTTTCACTTGAACCGTTGTAGCTTCTGAGGCTTTACCAATGTCTATACATTTTGACAGTGTTAAATTTGATTCTTGTAGTAGTTTGCGTCTAACTGTATTACTTTGGATACCACACACAATTCTATCACGTACCATCTCTTCTGCCAGTGTACCATAGTTACAAGTAGTTACCAAGGTTCGTAATATTGTAACATATGCATCAATACCTTCATCTGGCTGTTGAGTATGATTGTTGAACACATAGCGTTCATATATCACATTTGTTTTTCCTATGCAATAGGATGTTCACAGTTCAATAATTCTATGTTCTCCTTTTCACCTTCATTTTCATAAGGCAGACTATTATGTATTTCTAACACGTCTAGTCCTATACATGTGATGAACGTAGCAACTCTGCACTTGTCATCTTTCTTATCAAGATTGGTTACAATTTCGTATGCATCCCAAATCTGTTTCCATTTCTTCCAATTTTTGGCAAGATTACCCTTCAATTCAAGTGTTGGAGGCAGTGGAACATTAGATGTAAAGTTCGATGGACGGGGAACATTTCCTTGTGCTTGATTATCCGCCATACTTCGAACAAGGAAAGTTGGTCTGATCAGTTTAAAACTCACCTCGGCGATTCAATTTCAGGCCGATATGGATTTCTGGATTACAAAACGTTTCTTTGTGCATTCATTTAGCAACAAGACCACTTCTGACACCATGTAAAGTCTACTTGACTTTGTATTCAAAAGAATAATGATCGTACACAAGGATGACCTCAGGCAATGCCCGACAGTAATATTTTTACTGACTACGCATGCGTAATGGAACATACCATTACAAAAGGAAGAGCCGTAGCTCTTGCAATACAAGGGGCAATGTATTAGAGGCACTAACGTTACAGTGGTCATTACAAACATGTAGCGACATCCATCTGCCGCCGGGCCGTAGCTAGAGTGTATGAAGAAACAGTATCTGCAATGGTATGATATGATATATGTGCTCCCACTATCCTGCACAAGGGCCGTGGTCACTCTTCTCCCTAAAAAAAAGACGTTACCAACGTAAAACACTGGCAACTTGTGAATCTTATGTAGCGATTACAAAATTTTTACTAAATTGCTTGCTTTGCGTTTGCGCAGGGTTTTAGGCAGCATTATTCATCCAGACCAAACTTGCAGCATACCAAATAGGCATATTCATGACAATATAAATCTACTGCGTGACAGTATTGACTATGCCAACTTAACTAACTCACCCCTGGCTATTGTTGCCATTGACCAGGAAAAGGCATTTGATAGGATACATCACGGATACCTCTTTAATACGCTTCGTGCCTTTGGTTTTGGTGATCGTTTCCTTTCTTACATTCGCCTCATGTATACCAATGCCCAGTCCCTGGTCCGAGTTAACTGCGCCCTTACTACACCCATCACAGTGGCCCGTGGCATTAGGCAAGGGTGTTCAATGTCCACTGCCCTCTACGTCACTGCCATTGAACCACTACTTCATAAAATCAGGAATGATGGAAACATTGAAGGGTTGGTTATACCTCACAGCAAAAACCAACATTCTGAACTCACTGCTTACGCTGATGACGTGGAATTTTTTTAATAACTCGCAAGCAGGATTTCAACTTACTGAGTCGCTGGTTACAGGTCTATGAGCTTGCGTCAAACTCAAAAATCAATCTCCAAAAATCAAAAGGGTTATGGGTAGGTAGCTGGCGCAACATCACCTACTGCCCTCTCAATATCAAATGAAACAGCGAGGGGTTGAAACTGTTAGGTGTTTATCTTGGGAATAATCTAACTTATATGAATCAGAACTGGGCTCACTTTGTTCACAGCATGTCTTACAGAGCGCGCGCTCTTATTATTAATAATCTGATTTCATCCCAGTTATTGTACCGCTTTAACAGCCTTGTGCCGCCATCGGACGTAGTTCTGAAGGTACAGAAAATGCTGCTTGATTTCGTTTGGCAAGACCGACATTGGGTATCTGCCGCAACACTGTACCTTCCCTTGGAAAGGGGCGGACAAAATGTTACACATCTTCCAACATGCATAAGTACTATGCGACTTTCCTATATTCAAAGATATCTATATAATAATCATGACCACCCCTTGTTTTAAATTCACAGACTACGTTTTGTATGCAAGCAAGCAATATGTCATATGCAAGTCAACTACTATGCACCACTATCAAAGTACCTGCCATTATTTTATTATGAGCTCCTCCAGTGTTGGAAATCTGTAGATAAAGTGCGTAAATTCAATGATAATAACGTAACTTAATGAGCCACTGTTTAACAACCCACTCATCATACATCCCATAAGATTTAGCCTTTTGTGCTCAGACATTTTGTTGACGCGGGGATAACCAAAGTACACATGTATGTGATTTGGTCTCAGAAAGGAATAAAACTTGGTTGGAGGCCGCTGATATGTCGGGTAAAATTAAAATCCATTCGGAGCGTATTCTCTATCTCAGTATCAAGGTCATTCACGATTCTATTCCTACCAAATGAAAAGATACTATCAACACTTACTTCAAAAGGAACGGGAAGTTTAATCAACCTCTTTCACATCATAGCTTTCAACTGCACTTTTCTGATGAACTCAATTTGCCACTATATAAGTTTGAAAAAGGTGCAATCTATAAATATCTAATACATGTCCAGTCAATAACACAACACCCACCCACAAAAACATTCTTAGTCTGCCTGAAAGTGCTAAACCCAACTTCAAGGATTGCTATGAAACACCAGTCATTAACAAATATGGGGATCTGCAGTGCAGTGCCTTTCCAACGGGGAGATTTCTGTTCAAAGCTCGTTTGAACAATTCTGATGAATGTCCTTTTTGTGATGAAGTTGACACATTTCAACACATTTTTTATGATCGTCCATCAAATAGCGCTTTACTCCATTATTTTAATAACATCGCGTCGCGACTGTATCAGGGGGAAATCTTCTCCTCTGGGGTTCTCCACACGTGTCAGGGGGGAATTTCGTCTCGTCTCTCTATTGCGTCCCCTTGAGGTGCGGGATCGGGAACGTAAAAAAACCTTTACAGTCAAATAAGGCACACACAACGAAATACGTTTCAACTCTCGTCTTTGTCGGTCAGTTGAGCACTCTATAAGACACAGCGCCCTGGGGAAAAATCCCCAAGACTATCGCAAGGCTGATCCAAGACTCTGTCCAAGACTGCGTCAAGACTCGCCCCAAGACTCTCCAGGACTGGACTGTGTCTGTCGTGCTTTACTCGCCAAGACCAACTAAAAACTTTTTATTCAGTTTCAAAACTCTAACCAATTACAAAACAGTAAAAAGGCTCCAGGGCGTAACCTTCAATCATACAGCCAATCACACTAAGTACTGAACACGTCATATCTTTTGATTAATCGTTCACTACATTAATAACTACGAATACCAACTGTCAGAAATAGTAGTCCAAATAGCGACGGTTATCTCGTAATTAGTTCCAAAACATTGAGTCGAGTTCCGTCCAGGACCTCGCCTGCCTAAACGATGCCAGACATAACACAGCCGTTCACTCGTAATCAACTAATTAAGTCGATTAACAGACACGCGAAAACAAATTCATCACAACTGCTTCAACCAGACTTTCGCAATCCTATTCAAAGCATTAAGTCAAGGCTTGAAACAGAATATGAATATTCTCGGATCACGAACCAACTGCCTGAATTTGAAATTATGTGGACGGCAGAGGATGCACTATGTAAAATCGAGGATAACACACTTCGCATTCTACTGTAATTGTGGCAGGTATGGTCGATTTAAAACAGGAAGTTGCCTTGTCTTGTTGTTAAATATCGATGCAAACGAACATCATTGTATTAGCAAAATTAGCACACGCACAGGAGCCAAGAGTTTTGTCCTCTTGGTGGGCTATCATTGCACACACTTGCAGCAGCGCATATCTGTTTTATGTTACTTGTTCTGTGTTTTAAATGTTTTGATTTTCCTCTGGAATTTGGCAGGGGGGTGGTACCCCCTTAAGTGCGAACCGGTGTCACCGGCCTGCCTACGGGGTTCCAAGGTGTTTTTGTACTGTTACGTGATCGTCTTTTATTTTATTTTACCCGTGAACCAAAAGCATAATATAATATAATGTAATTTGATTAGGTTGGAGTACTGTTTGAGTGCATACTTTGAGGTATTTTTGTAATAACCGTATTATTATATATCTTTTCTTTCAAGGACACACCATGGGAATGCCAAAATTCAAAGTGTTTAGAACAGAGTCAGCGAACTTCTTTGTGTAGAGTCCGGTCAAACTACACACTCCAAACACTGGCAGCGCCCTCAATTTCGTTCCTCTCGTTCGGGTTTTCAAATAAATATTTTAAACAATAAGGATGAAAACATTACAAATGATGTGGCAAAACAAATGTATAACCGTTTTAAAGGACAGTTGTCGTATCGCACTAGCCGGTGAATTGTCCAATACCTTCCAATCACCTAAAAAATTACCTAATTAAAGATTGGTAACGTCTTAGTTTGTAGTCAAAGTCGTCATCTTTGTTTATAACATAACTTTAATATACGAAAACATTGAATTAAAAGTGAAATGCTTAGACTAGCATGCTTCAGCTAATAATTTGCAATATAGAAACAAAAAAGACACATCTCCATCAGTCAAGTCTGGTCCAAGAGATACCACAATTGTAATATCAGTAGACTGTTCAGAACTGATTTTAGCTACGTACACGCATGCGACCTTCCCATTGGCTGTATTAGCTATGTATTGTGACTGGCAAAATTACGAGGGGTCGTGTAATTAAGCTTTGAAAAAAGACAGCGCGTATAAATAGTGGTTAATATTTTAAAGAAACACTTACGTTGAAATATAATTGGCAGGGCTCCAGAAGGAGTACCTACACTTTAAGCAATTTTTTTTAAAATTATGCTAATTTATTCATGACGTAAGTTTCTATGCTTATGAATATTCATTAATTTGTGGGTCAATACATTTTAAAAGGGGCGATATATTATTTTGGGGGGAAGATTTAGAAAGGGGATCAGTAATCTTTAGGGGGGTCAATACAAAAGAAGGGACCAATTTGGAGTGCAGACATGCTCCTCGTGCCTGTTGTTGCACGTGAACTACAGCTGTCAACTGTGTTGACTGTTTTTCTGACTTGAGATTTTGAATCCGCTGTTTATGTTTTTAACGAGTGTCTGATCCGTGCTTCGAACTTTGAGTTCTCAGCGCACTGACTTGTCCAGTGTACCACGAGTGTCTTCACACAAGAGATATGATTTAAGTCCTATTCATAGGAGCACTGTCTTCACTAGCATTCAAAAATCTAACTAAACATACTGGATTCGAACCAGCGATTGCTCACATTGCTGACATAGTACAAATCAACTGAGCTATGTGGGTAGTCATGCAAATTGTCGTATTTTTCATGTACATGGTGCATCGTGACTTGGAATTTAAAGTGGTATTTCATGTGGGTGTCATTAATAGATGTTACAAAATTTGTTTCTGTATGCTATGATCCAAACACTGCAGACAATATTCACTGTTAAAACTTAGAACGAAGACCGAATATCCTGTTCTTAGAACACATAGTGTTACTTGGTATTATCTGTCTTTCAGACTGTTGTTCCTTGTCAACAGATTTGCTCAAATTTAATATTCCATACCTTAAAAAAATAGTGAATTTACTGCATACATTATTTAATTTAATAATAAAAGTAAATAATCGTTAAGTATATATGCCAAAGCATAAAGCGTATTTTGTTATTATTGTACATTATTTCTTTAAAGACGATAAAAAGAAAACATCGCTTCCACACGCGCGAACTCAATCTGAGCGCTCCATTTACTCAATCGAACCAAAGGCCTTTGTGTCAGCAACATTTGCACCTAACAATGCAGGAAATAGCGTTTCAGAGGGTCCAGATTTCAAAATGTTGGACGGGGAGCATGCCCGGACTCTCTAAACTGTAAATCTAGGTGTTTTGATATATCACACATTGTTGTCCCCACTTTAAAATCATATATTATATTTTTTTATATATTTTTTTTGATCGCAAATGACTTGTTTTACAACACTACTGTTTTAAAATAAAACATTTTTACCGTTTTGTGATAAAACATTTAAAGTGTTTGTACTAGTCACAAATTTTGTAAAGTGTTTCCACCAGGAACATATATAAAACGTACTTATTATTACAACACTTTTAAAAGTGTTTTACTGGTCACATATTTGTAAAGTGCTTCCACCAGGAACATGTATAACACGTGTTTATTATCACAAGACTTTTAAAAGTGTTTTACTAGACACACATTTTGTGAAGTGTTTATAATCACGACACGTAGAAAAATGTCTCAACCGAAGATATGTTTTAATGAAGTGTTTACTATCACAACTCTTTTAAAAGTGATTTCACTAGACACATATTTTGAAAAGAGTTTCCACCAGAAATATATATATAAAAATATTGACAAGTGCTCGTAACAGACACATTTTAAAATGTATTTACACTGATAACATAGTAAAAAATCATTAACATTATCATTTTTGAAAACAAAATATTTCATGATAAGACACTTTGCACTATTGTACAGTAATCATAACAAACGATAAACGCATCATGTAATCAAGTAAGAATAATAAGGTAAGTTCAAGTGTAACATTTAAAAAATGACATGTATAGTTGTTGTAAAAGATAGTATCAATCGCGTGAATAAGTGTGTTTACTTAAATTCAAACCTTTTAGGAAACTGTAGATACAATACCCCATATTTGTGAACACTGACACTTCAAAACAGATGAGTAATTAACTGAAACGAACAAAAACATGTTTTTGAACCCTTTCCTCAATGACATAAATGAAAAGACCAAATCTCTTCTCATGTGGTATTCTTGTCTCGGATGCAGTCCATCCGGGCACAAATTCTTGGGGAAAAATAGTGAGATATATATAATCATAAATTTTATACATTCACACTCAATCCTCGACTCTGACTATATGCACTCCATCTATTCTATTTCATTCATCTTTTAATTTTCTATCCGTTAAATAGGTTGTTTTAAAATCACCCCTAAAATGAATTGTGTGGTATTTTGAAACTATATTTGCCTATTAAATCAAAGTTCTTCTTGCATAGAAGACGAGGGCACTGAACTAACAATAACTCAAATTAATTAATTCCGAATATTACCAGTATCATCTTGTCCGATCCGATTGTTTCTCTTAAAATCTGAAAAGTAAAGTTTATAAGTTTTATCAGTTATCATGCACATAACGAAATAAATGGAGGCCGCTGCAAATATCAATATATGTAGTACACAATTGCCGACGCTGGCTATATCAAATACACTTGCCACACGCTTCGTTACGGAGTAACAATATCATCAAACCTTTAGGTTTGTTTAGGATAAGTTCCGGTTCCCTTCTTTCCTCATACAATCAAAAAAGTCGTCATTCGGTTCAAGTTGTTATTGCTTCTTCAACGAGTATGCCACCTGTCCACACACTCCAATAGTATAATTCAGTCATGAATGAGCATTCGCACGACACATGTTACCAGTTACTTGAACACGCCACATACATTAATGTCCACCGTCATTTACGTAAGGTATTTCAAAATATTTATTATTCATTTTTTATATTGTATTTATTGTATTAATTACATTTCTAAATAACAATTGAATGGTTATGTATTATTAGAGGCTTAGAGGGGCTCGTTTACAATAGGCACAAATTCGCACAGGTACGTGGTAATCACCATATTGGAATTCATCACCGAGGCTCCGCCGATAGAATAAGAGCTGTAAATACATTGAATCTAATGATTAGATCACAGGGAATTAATGCCTGTTTAGCGCAGCGTCATTCAGCTTACTAACTCGAACATTGATAATAACACCATCGGTTATTAAACTTGTGACAGGAACATGATATGTACACTCACAAAATACTAAAATCGCTACATGCACAGAATGACTTGCTGACAAATGTGACGTGTGTGAGCATTTTTTACAATAAATATGCTGCACACAGTCGATAATAAGTGTTGTGTACATTATATATGCATACTGTAGACGGCATACAAAAGTGTCCTGTATATAATCGGATGTTTTAGGTTGGAACATTGCATGTGTGTTTGTTTTCTGAAGTGCCTCAAAATAAGACAGTTTCAAAGAAAAGTGCTTTAGTTACTCTTATGACCGTTTGTACATGTCATATACATAAACACTTATAAAACATGCATAGTCGGGTGTTTTACCTTGAAACATTACATGTGTGTTTGATTTAGGAAGTGCTTCATGATAAAATAATTTAACAATTTGGAAGAAAAATGTTTTAGTGTTTTACTCTCATGGACACAAATGAGACTTATACATTAACACTTTGCGAAACATTTATAGTCCGATGTTTTTCGGGTTGAAAAATCGTTGGTGATTTCTGAAGTGGTTCAAATTGGACATGTTTAAATCACATGTGAGAACGCTCAGATGTGATTGGAACTACAACTACCATTCACCAAATGCGGATTAATAAAATCCGTCAGGCCACCAGGTACTTAATTCACCAGGTGTCTCGATTCTTAGTTGTACTTAGTTTGGTAAGACCATATAGGTTAGTGCTTGACTTAAAATTATTTTCTGGAGGTATTGTCATGACCCATCTCATTATGCGTTGAATTACGTCGGTGATTGACTAGTTTGCATATATACCATAATGCCTACTCACGCGCCCCCATACGTTTCACTTAATTTTGTTAATATTGTTCGCATAAAGTTGGATGCATAAGCCCATAAATGTTCTATCCATAAACACTTTAATGACACATTTATGACACCGTTTTATTTTGACAAAAAATATATTTTGTTTGTTTACAATGTGCTTAAGGTAGATATGCAGTTTACCTGACAGGTATTTTAATTAGTTAATTAGGAAACCAAGATAACCTCCCTTGTCCACAAAACTATATATTTTCGAAAAGCTTATTGTATGAATTTAATAATTTTGTAAGTATTTTATTTTTATTGACACTGTAGTTTAAAATATATGCACAAAAATATGCTTTTTTGGTCAAAAGTGATTTAAAAAAAATAGCTTCTAAACCATGCCTCTGTTTCGAGTCAAAATTGGTTTACGGGTACATATGTTTACTATAAAGAAAGTGCCGTCTTGAAAACTGTCTACCAGTTGTCAATTTTGCTGGGCAGCAGCTCAAATTTCACTAATTCAAGTTTATGCATAAATTAACACCCAGGCTAGTTGTATGTACGATTGTTGTAACACTGTTCAACCCAAAACAATGCTCCGACGGCGTTTTGAAGATGAACACATTGTCAATCATTTGTGAAAATTTCAAAACAAAAGGTCAAAGCCTCTAGGAGCTATTTTTTTTCAAAGTTCTGGAATGTGCACTAAAAAGAAGCTGAGATAATTGCTAATTTGCATAACAATTCACTCAGTAAGAAGTTTGCTAATGCTCATAATTAAAATGGCTGTAACAGTTCCAAATTTAAAATGTATTATCGTTTTGTAATAAGTTAAATATAGTGCATAATATGGAGGTCCCATCATTTCTTTTTTTCACCATGTTTCTCTTTTATTATTTATATATAGCCTTGCTAAATCTTGCTAAGCAGTCAAAAGAGAGAATGTTTGCACCTGTTCTCTATATTTTAAAATCGTCTTTTGAGTATGTTCCACTATTCAAAATTCTACAAAATGTTAACAGTCTATAACAGTGTGTTTTAATGAAAAACATAAAAGTGCTTCCGAGATTTACAGTGTAGTAAGGTCGCAATGTTGGTGAGCAGATCTCGCCCCTCATGCAAAATATCGTGTCGCCGCCTCTGATACGGGTTGCCATAGTTAATGTACTGAAGCCATGGAGACAGCCATGACGTCCGCGTAATTACATAGAGATTCGCCATGAACTTGAAAGAAGACCTTGCATGACTGAATTCAAGGTTAAAAAATTAGTACAGCATCTGCGAAATGTATCAGTTACTACAAATTGCCAGTGTTTGATTAAAAATCCACGTAATTGGTACTTGCTCTTAATCTTTCAAATTTAAACAGTAACTGTTGCACATCATTTCAATGACAGAAATAGTCAGGAGCTCAGTAGAGCACCAGTACTTCATGTGCTTCCAGACTAAAAAATATATATATATATATAATTTAGTCTGGAAGCACATATATATATGTTTAGAACGGGCGAACCGCTATTACGGTATATTCACATGTTTCAAAAAGTAAATGTGTAAATGAACAGATGGGCATGCACATACTGAATCGCTGACGTCACAAATAAAGCCTACCGCCGTCTCTCGTATTCTAGTACGCTGAGGTAATTGGAAGAGAGCTACATGCTTGGAATGAAAAAAATCAGTATTCCAATATAATGGTGTATGCATGTAGAACGAACCTCACACACATAAATCATTCGGTACTTTTGCAATATGTGCAATATTTTGAAAGTATGGACACTTTAGGCATGCTCGATTACAACTTAATTCTGCACTATAATTATCACTCAATAGTTAACGATTTCCAGATGAGATATGGTAACGCGTGAAGTTATACACGTGGTTCATCTTAAATAAAAAGCTTTATAACAGTGTAACATTGGGAGCAAACGAATAACCTTTGAATGATAGAGGTGATTTGCAAAACTCGTTATTGTGCTAACGCTTCTTTTTTCCCTGTTGGACTAACTGAATGTAACTTAATAATTATAGATTTTCACAAAGAAGTAAGTGTAACAATAGAAACAATGCGCACTCGTCTAATAGTTAGGAAACATATTCTTTTATTTCATAGATGACAATCATTGTGTTGACTAAACTGTTCTTGACCATGATCTCAGTAGTTGCATGATTGTACAAAAATACAAATCCAAAATTCAAGTCCAAAGGAGAAATTTACAAAACATAAAACAAATAAATGACTGGTGAATAATCAATCTTAAGGACATTCCGGACGTAGTCAAATCAGTAAGCCAAATGTGCAAATAATCCCATAGTATTGTAACTGTTTAATTCATCCAAGTATTAAGTATTCGGACATGGTTAAATGCATGCGACTAGATTTTATAATACAACTATCAATAATGATAGTAGATTATATTCACAAATTAGTTTATGAAAAAAACAATGAAACTATTCCATGTTATGTTATCTATGCCATAATGTTATTCTTAGGTCAGAGTAATTCGTCGGTAAGGTTGCGAAAACAAATGAACACGGCAGCTCAGGAAATTCTTTTGGTAATTGGAAACTGATATAGAATATTAAACAGCAAAACATAATGATGAATCACTTTCCCCCGATTCACTATTCTCACTCTTTTCGAAACATGTGACATTATGCTATGTATACCACGAGTCTATATAGTTTACTCTTATAGATTTACATATGTTGTGTTGTGTACTTTATTCTTGTAGTTTGTATTGTCAAGTGTAGTCAGCTATCTGTTTGTGGTCGTTTTATTTACAATACTACCCCTGTTAACAAATCTACGTTTTTCACTTAGAATTTATTTTCACTATACTCGATGAATCATTGAAAAAAAATGTGAAAATATCTTTTTTCCTGTATTTTACATTTACACATTACCATGCCAACGCGAGTCATCAATAGTGAGAAACACAGACACCGCAAATATTATAACTACGATGAACCAAAGTAAGCATTGAATAAACAAATATTAAACGGAATACACGAAACAATTTACATAACAATACAAAATGGAAGGACATTGACACACTATCAATCATTGATGATACGGGCACTCGCTGCTTTGCATTTTAATAAATATGATTCCTAAAATGAAGACACCGTCTGGGCGAACACTTTTGTGTATGCTGTGCGTATTTTCACTTTCCTTATATCTGTGTATGTTTATTGGAAGTGACAGCGATTACACCAACAGGTAAGAGTCTTAATTGTACAAGCCATGTAAAAAATAACCTTTATATTATGATTAGTGACAAACATAACAAGTCATGTTTTAAAGATTCCGTAGCACAGCTCATGACACATTAGAATATGTTAACACTCTACGCTAAACAGCATACCCTCTATGTAATGTTCGTAAGCAGGGCAGATGGAGTTCTCTTCATTTATTTCGTACTACATATATGCAATCCGGCATACCAGTATATTTTCACGTGTTGAAATTCAAGCCGTTATTCCATATATGTCCTCGATATACATAAACACACATACACGCTCAACTATAGTGATGTGTATGTAAATATCACCAGAGATTGTGAGTGGACGAGCGTACATGTGTTCATGGGGAATTGCATACCAATAATGTTAATTATTTTGAACAGCAATATATCCTCATCGTAGTATGGATACAGTTCGTTGTTCTTTTTAGCGCATGGTGCACTGTGTACTTGACAATCGGCCTTACCAGCGTGGTTATAATAAGGTTTAAAATTTCATTCTGGAACAGTAACAGAATAAATCACAAACGGCTGCGTGCATATTTTGACGATATACGATATCAATCATCACAGTCTGGCAAACCGAGTGCTTAATCGGGAATAATAAATCGGCGTTAATAGCCCACATATTATTTATAGTATTTAAGAGTGTTAAGAGTGTACGTGAACAACGACACTAACGCATTTCAATACTTACATACATGTTATTAATATAATGTAACGACATGTATTGTCACTAAATTACCAAAGCGTGAGAAACGCCGATGTGTCAAACTTCCTATTCACTTTAATGCCAATTCCTATTTTTTTCAATACGTATGTAGTACTTCGCAGTTAGTTTTGATCCTTGCAAATGCCTAAAAGGGACCCCTTACAGACCCCTTAAACGCATCGCATACGCATTGGTAGGCTTCTACTAGTGACCCCGAGGGTTTTGATCCAAATATAAACCCAACACGTAGACATATATATTAGTAAAACACATACATACTTGTACATAACAAGGTAGGACTGTGGTAGTAACGTCTAGTACGGCAAACTAGACAGTTTGTATTCCACTACCCAGTTCGTTCAATGACATATATGGCGTGCCAGATACAACGGACAGGTATCATATTACAGCATGACATGACTCCAAACGAAAGTAAATGCCGCACACAGCAACAGTTCCGCTACACACGTTCATGTTATGTACAATGAGGTCATGAAAACCTAGCACGTGCACATGGAGCTATCGATTATTGAGATCAGACAGTTTGAAATACGACTTGCAATAAATGACACTGTATCTAAAGTTGAAAATGTAATTGATTATCATTAACATTATTATTAGTTGCTACTTCTTTATGCGCTCAAGAGAACTACAAATATGGATCTCGCTAGCATTGTTGCTGCATTATTTTTAATATCGGTTTCACCTCGACAGCATCGCGTGTTCGTCTCTGGTGGTCATATTAATAGCTATTCCATGCCCGCATGTTAGTATTATATATTATTTTAAAAGGAGAGAAAAAATATTATAATAATATGATTGTGTACAATACATTTTGTTAAATTTAATTTGTTAAATAAAAAAAAAGAAACTATCCACTTGTGATTTTCCATTTGAAAATTAACGTTCGTGAATTGGCATAATTTGTCATAATAACAAATCATATGGCGGGCTGGTGAGTTACATATTAAATGTTCAGATTCTCATCACAAAATATGTTTGTGTTTTTTCTTCTACAGACACTTGTTTTCTATCATATTTGGGACAAACGCAAAATCCTTACGACCACTAATCGACGACAACAAGACTAAGATTGAGAGCATTAAAAAGGAAACACATACTATCGAACCTACGTGCATTCCAAGAAATAACATAGTATTCTTGAAGACGAGAAAAGCAGGCGGAACAACATTACAGAATATTTTCTGTCGGTATGGAGACAGAAATAATCTGACATTTGTTTTGCCACACCAAGGATGGATTTTGGGTTATCCATATGCATTTCAAAAGAAATTTGCCATAAGCCCGCCACCAAGCGGCTATAATATATTCTGCCATGAGGCGGTTTTCAATAATGACGTCATTACAGACATGATGCCGAAGAACACAGTATACATAACCATATTACGCGAACCACTTTCCCATTATGAAAGTACGTTTACTTATTTTGAAATCGGAAAAACGTGTGGGATCCGCAGTTACAGCGCAAACTCACTTGATGAGTTTTTTAATTCACCATCCGAATGTTACAAGAAAACACCAAGGAACCACATGTTGCTGAATCTAGGGGCTACGTACATGTCGTTCGATGATGACAGGGCAATTGAGATGACTATTGAACATTTGGAAGACAAGTTTGATCTTGTAATGATTATGGAACACTTTGAGGAATCTCTTATTCTGTTGAAAGATCTTCTGTGTTGGACAACAGATGATATTACATATTTTGAGTTGAATCGTCGAGAGACTCAATCCGTTCACAAACTCTCAGACACATTGAAAAATAAGATTCGTCAGTGGAATAAAGGGGACGTAGCGCTATTCCAACACTTTAATAAGACATTTTGGGGGAAAGTACGAAACTTCGGTGAAAAGAAAATGAGAATTGAGATAGAGAATTTAATAGATAAAAATCTAGTCGTCAGACAACGTTGTTTACAAGAAGACGGTTTGGTCAATGGTGGTAAGTCTTTAAATGTCTATGAACCGCCCGGAGTTAAAATGAATCAAATTCATTTACGACCAGAAGCAACCAAGGACGCTGACTGTCAGCGTAGAATATATCCACAGAGAGTGTATACACCTATACTTAGAAACGCACTGTTTAAGAAGAAAAAAGCTTAAAGCGAGGTAGTCGTCACCTGCGCATGCGTCCGATGGCCATAGCGTGTCATTGTTTACAAACAAGCGTCTACCCATGAATCTTTGCGTTTTTAGCGTGTGTTGTTATCTTCGCTTAGGACTCAATTCCCGTGCGTGGACCCTCCTGCTTTTAATTTGTTTGAAAAAAAGAAAAAAAAATGTAATACATATCTATTTTACATTTGTAGGAATTATAAACATCCTAGAACCTAGCGGCCTTCGTCAACCACATTCGATTTGTTGAACAACGCATTTGTAAGACCAATCACAGTGTTATATGGTATATGTATCAAAATGGATTGAATACACACAAACAATAAAAGTCAATCTATTATGTGCTTTTGCGTTTCTACTTGTAAACGACGAGTGTATATAATATTGATTCATTTGACAAAACCAGACATTGATATTGAGATATGTATTTGTTTCCACATAAATTGTACTTCAGGTCGAGAAATCATGACTTTATATTAAGTATTAAAACATTTTCACTATTGGTTTTTATGGCAGAGATGCTATGCTATCGCAAAATATATCCTGTTAACAGAATGTACGTATTATTCAGAAGTATTTCAGTAAACAAATGTTCCTGTGGCATTGTTCTAAAAGTAGCAATTTGTTTATTAAGAAGTGTTCAATTCTCTGAAAATACGGAACCGGGACACACACAACACCACTGTTTCACGTTGCCATGGAGCTCCAGCTCCTTGATTGTGTATAATGAAGCCTGGAGCAATGTCATGCAAGTTATGACTACATATGTCTAGGCGTTTATCTAAAATTTACTGCACTCAAGGAAGGAAATAAATGATAATATGTACTGCTCCGAAAAACATAATTATTTCCTCATCGGCAAGTATAATCTATTTGTAATAATAAACATCATCCACATTCCAGACGTAACATTTTATCAAAGATATTACAATTTTACGGGAAATAAAAAGGGCTTTTCACAATTTACAAGGAAAAAGAGATGTTTTTACAGTTTACAGTGAAATTGAATGTTTACAATTTACAGAGAAAATAAAGGTTATTTTACATTTTACGGAAAATTAAAAAAGACAACCTAGAAAATTCTCGTCCGTACCGAAAAAAATGACACATTTTTACAGTGTACGAAAAAAGTATTTGATTACGTTGTACGTCTAGCCTGTGATTACAAAAAAATACTGCAATTACGTTGGACGAAAATAACCCTTGCCCCCCTCAAATAACACCAAATAATTGGCATGCTAAATGTCAAATCAAATAGACATGTACTACATGCATGACTCAACCGACGCTCAGCTTCACTTCGCGGCGGTCTTCCCCTCCGCCGACCTAAACACAGTTTTGTATGCTCGATTATGTTATCATTTGGTTCTTTATTTCTCATATATGGTACTGTGATCATGGAAGGTCAGTCGGATTTATCTTTTTATTTTGACATGGAAGTTTGGTGTCCAGTGGATCATACTAACCAATCCATAAGGAATATATATGTGTGGCATTCTGGTTCAGTTAAACCATTCGTTGTCAAAACGAGTGTTTCATTATCCTAGTGGGTCGATTCGTTGTCGATATAGTAGCTGACGCAAGCATGCGCGGTTTTATTTTGCTATGCCCAGGTGAAATACTTGTTTTTTTTTTTTAAATAGCTTAAACGAAAACCAATGACACCTTATACGAGTTGTGACGAAGTTACTGCCAGAATATATTTTTGTATTACACGTAATTATGTAGTATGTGTAATTTTGTTGGTAACTGTCATAATTAACTGAAGATGCATTAATTATTCACCGGGTTGTCAATTTTACTATTTTCGCTGTTACGTAAAATCAGCTAAATCAAATTTACATGAAAATTATTATTATTATTATTGAACTACTAGTACTTTAAAACGCACTGTGCTCAACACGCTAATTGAATACTGGTAGATAATGGGACATTATACGAATAATATGTGGTTATGACGAGGATACCGAAAAGTATGCACAAAGAATGTACAGCCAGGGTATCAACCGACGCGTAGTGGAGGTCGACGCGACGGCGTACTGTCTGAGTACTTTGCGGTATCCTCATAATAATCGTATTATTATACATATTTTTAGAACAGAATCAGCGAACTTATTTGTGTGAAGTCCGGTCAAACCCTGGTAGCAGCCATTTTATTATTATTATTATTAGAGAACGCTTACGCGCATAATCATTCCGTATTTGGAATTCGCATTTCCTAATATGGTAGGATGAAAATACTCCGTAAAATACCGCAAAATTACGACACGCTGTAACCTGCCAAATTAAACAATAGTGCGAAATGGATGGACTACGTGTGATATATTTGGTGGCAAGTTCGTATGTCCACGTATGTACTGTACCCCTAATGACTGAACTTTTCGAATGGTTGTCTTAATTCGTCATCATTTTAGCGCCATGAAATATGTGTACGTATTTTGTATTATGCCACTGTGATATGGTAAATATCTACAGCCTGAATAAATGACAACTAATAATAGTCTTTCCAGCATTTGAGGCAATATTATGATGTCATTTTTGTCAGAATATAATATTTTTATCATTGAAAGCAATTATGACACAGCTTGGTGGTATTGGTTAAACAATCCTGCACATACCCTAGCATTCAAACATGGGGTTTGTTCATGAAGACAGTTTTGTCACCGTAAATACAAAGTTTGTATTTAATGCAAACAAATGTTCATCGGCTTCGATGTCTAATTTTTTTTCCGAATATTCCGCACGTTAGCTAATTGCGTAATTGTCAGTGTCACATTTAAATGTCTTGAGCTTAGAGTTAACCATAACCCTGAGTGAAACAGGATTTATTGGTTTACATACATCAATGTTTATACATGTGTGTGTTACTACTACAAAATTTCACATGAATCACGTTTTGCGGATTATCTAAGTAGCTTGTATAAATATATTTATCCGATGTATCATGTCTGTTCCATGTGATACAACCCATTGGATATTAGTGATATCCACACACCAGATAACTATTGATCATTTGATTGGTCTATGCACGTATTTTAAATTTTAACGGATTTTTTGGAGCGTTTATAAAGGGTCGTCTGCCAATTAGCATATGTAAATACACAGTGCACCAATGGCAGATCATACAATTCGTATTGGCACTCTTGTTAACGACTTCGACATTTCACATAGTTGGAACACCCGATACAGGATCACGCGAAGGTATTTATTTCATTTTATATATTGTTCTAACGACTAAGAGATAAATGCCTAGGGGGGGGGGGCAAATACATGGGGACGTGCCCCTGAAATGGGTCTCGTTTTTTTGATTTTAGGTTTAAGTATCTGTCTTATTTCTGGTCAAGATAGGTATAATTATCGGTAATAATTTTTTTCCGAATCGGTATTATGTAAGTGACAGAGGTGTTTCTATGGTCAAAAGGTCAAAATACATATTGTAACAAATCAATATACAATGCAACTGTTGGCTTGCATGTTCTTCTATTGGAGATGCTCTTCTAATAGAGCAAATACGGTAACTGTTTTATTTGGAATAAACAGTGATGACAGAAATGGTACTTTGGTATAAATATGGCTATAGATTTTGCCACTATCCAGATATAAAAATGGTCACACTTTTGAGCACTCAGAGGCACCTCCCTACCCAGCTATGTATCAACTGCCCCTTGGGAAAAATGCTCCAATCTCTGAAAATGGGAGGCATAGAGCGAGTTGTGATTGCGGAATAAACACTACACCGTACAATATACCACTGTGGGTGCAGCACTCTATGACATAATTTAACCAAGTAGGTTGTTATTACCAGTGGAGCTAAAACTAATGCATTATAGTCTAAATGGAAACCTCCGATTTTAATCAGTTCTCAGGCAATTTTGTATTCGGCCGCCTACCCGACACTGTCAGCGGTCTTGAACGGCGTGTGGGTAGTAAACTCCATGGTTGGTTTCATCAAGTACTATTTGCTTCACAGTCTGTGTGAAGAAAAATTCGTTCAACTTGCGAACTCAGTAAATTTCCAAACTGGAAAAGATTGCAGTATACTAGATAGAATGTGTCATGTTTGGTATCACCGTACATGTATGTGGTTTCAGTTAACCGTACAAGGCGCCCTGTTTAACGGTGTCACCAGTCACATATGCGTATGACGTACACATATTGATTGTCATACTGGAGGAAACATGTTTGGCTGATTATGACTTCAATATAGAGTTGTCACACAGGTGGCATTGATTTTGTAAACACTTTACGATAAGTTTGGATTCCCATGGCATTTTCATAGGGAGCAGACCCAAATAATATTGGAAGGGTGGTGGTGAGATCCAATGTTAATTTTAGAAAAGCAGAATTACATAATTGACATTTGTCATTATAATGAATGGGACAATCTAAGTACATAATTACTAAGCACAATTATAAGGTCCATATCACGACTCTAATTGATTGCGTGACAAATTTCCACTCAGCTAACACACCAACATAACGAGATTGTCAGTCATATACCTTTTAACGAGAACCCAACAAATAGCAATCAGCAAGCAATTAACATACACAATATAACCCTGTGCATAACATATCATGCAACACATTTAATGTCAGAAGTATTATTGTCCAATACATGGTAGAGAGGGGGGGTAGAAAGGTAGGCAGAATGGAAATCACATATTTATCTTCCTTTATTAAATGTAGCACGCATTGGAACGCCTCAAAACGAATATACCCAGGAATCGCAATGACGAACAACAAAAAGACAAATTTATAAATGAAAGGAAAGCTCCAAATTTGTATACCACCAAGGGGACCGAGCGTTGTTTAACTAATTTCCGTTGACAACACATACTGTCACATCTAGTAGCATTTAATAACTGTATAGGAGAAAACTAACCAATTCCAAATGCAGCACGATGTATTCCGCGTTGTATGTTTGTTTGTATTATGTTCACTCAGTCAACAGTAATGTATCACATACAATCCCCAAATCGACTCAAATGACGTGATTCATAAACACCAGGATTGTAAATTAGCATACGTTTTTATTTCAATTCGCGGCAAATGACTTATTTGACTTTGCAAATTGATTACGCGTTACTTACGCTAGCGATTTCTGCACTATAATCGCACCAGTCGCTGACAACGAATATAATAAGTCGAAATAACGGGTCTATTTTTAGACTATGTGACATTTTTCACTGCCACACCGATAAATAACAGGAATAACCGTTATTTTAAATGTTCTCTATAAATCAAGAACTCTATGATCGATATTTTTTTCTTACTTTTTATATGGGCTTGTCCTGAAATAAAAGATAATAATAATAATAGTTAATCGAAAATTAATTCAATCTGAGCATTTGACTGGTTAATCTAGTTAATATACAAATACAAATCATCGCGCAAGAAATACAGTAAATGTATAAGTTTACATTAGTACCACTCATCACGAAACCCACTGTACATATGCTCCCTTCATACATACCATGGGTGTACGACCAGACATATTTACAAATAAGGCATATTTACATAGACATATTGTTAAAGGTCCATCAACCAAATAAACAGTCTATTAAAAAACAGAAAACAAACACAATAAAAGCAAAATATAGATAACATGCTTACAATACATAGATATCCAAACAGTGGTTATATGCTTTTACATGTGTTACCAAGAAAGACGTACTTACTAATCTTTGATTATGTTTACAGATGTTTGATATTATCTCACTCGTTATTTTAGCAACTAGACAAATGTTTACCTATTTGTAATGTGCTATGTACACAATTAAACAGAATGTGACGATGATCGTTCCATTAAAACATTGTGTGCCACATAATCATGAACACTGTCAAATACACTGAACATAGCATGTCATACAAAACTTCTTATATTGTGTTTACCTCATTACACTACACTAGTTCCTCGGTTTGTTTTGTTGGCATTTGTAGATCTGTACGAATTCTTAACAAAATTGCAGTCTCCAGTCACGTTCGCCGAGGATTTGGTGTTTTAGGAAACCTAAATTACTACAGAAAATATATCACCTCGCTAGGATGGGGTCAGTCTTTGCTCAGAGGTTACATGTTATTGGTCTGGATGAATACCCACATCAAACTAACATACTCTTTGGAAGTCACAAACTAATTGTAAATCATATTCATTAAAAAGAGCGTCTACTTTGCGTAGACATGTTTGTTTCAAATAGAGTAGAATATTTTTGCTTCGAAATGTGTGTAATATTACAAAATACTACGATTGTATGGCGCCATCTTGAATAATGTGAGACTGAATCCTGCTTTCTCTTTGAATAAATGTTTAAAAGTAGTGGTCCGATATTCAAGTAGCAGACACATTTTGTTCAAGTAGCGGATTGATTTTCAAGTAGTGGACTGATTGTATATATGAACCACCATATAGTCATTCACGACAAGTAGCTTTAGTGAGTCTGATCTCAAACGGAGCACAGTCAATCAATATGTATACATGTTTGTTATGCAGAAACTTATTGGCCACTATGACTTAATCAATATATCACAGATACAGATAAATATGTATTAAAGTGAAGGAAAGTGATGTGACTTTCTAGCTGCTTTTACATGCATGAAACTTTGTATTTCATCGTAACATTCTGATTATCGCATTACAATTGCCTTAAAATATATTTTACATTATTCAGTAAGTATTTGTACGAAATAAGCACACACATATCTCATAGATAGCGCTAAACGACGAGAAATTATAATAGCCATTCGAAATGTTCAGGTCAGCAAATGTACGTGAACGCGGTCCAAATATATCACACGCAGTCCATCCATTTTACATATATCATTTAATTGTCGACATTTTGTCCATGCAATGCACGATTCTTTGCGATGTGTCATATATAAATCATGGCACAAACGGACGCCTCGATAAAATGACAAACATGAGTCTCCAATATAGTGAAAAATAAAAACAAACTTTGCCATGTGCTATAGAAGGCATGCAATCAAATGATGGTCAAATGCATGAAGCGAAGTTACAGGTAACTGCATTTCTATGCAAAGCACTAAATACCTTCATATTATGCTATCACAAGGTTCATCAATTTGCCATAGAAAGTCACTTCGCAGAGTTGCATTTATTACTCGATATTAACAATCTCTGGACGATGGAATATCTAACCCGTTCATTACAGTACATGTTCATGCCAACAAAGTGTTGTATATAAATTTGTCACACCATCATATGTTAATGTGAGTCAGTAATGATGTGTATAGTACAGGTGTGATGGTTCAAATACCAAAATGGCAACAGTAACAGAAAGACTTCCCTGGCGGCGATGATAACATACGAACACGGAGCCAACAGATGAGGTTTCAACTGGTACTGGTATTATTATACTCTGCAAACATCAAGTAAAATAACGCGGTAAAACTCCACTACTCCAATAACTAGATACTTAAACTCCAATACAATTCAACTAGATCTACGGTCTGAACTCAGTGCTGAACAACTCCCCTATATATACCCCCACTGTCTCCATAACACGAGTCCTCAACAGTTTCGGCACAACCACTTGACGTACCGTCTTGCTTCCTGGAACTGAACGATCCTGAAACACACGATACAGCAAGCCACCATATACCTGGAACTCGGTTGTATGGTGCCCTCTCACTTCTGGTTCTCTCTTATTATAATACTTCTTCAACGATGTGTCTGCTTGCTGCATCTCGATTAATTTGTCTTTTGTTACATGTGCTCCAGTCTTTACATCACACACTTTGAGCGGCTTCACTTTACCAGACTTCTTCGCTTGCGCTCTGGTTGTTACTGCTCCACTCACATTCCATACTGGATTCGGGTCATCTGGTGGTCTTGCTCCGGGCACATTCCCAACAATTAACTCATAGATTGGGTCCTGCACACATAATGCTTCAACCGTGCCTCTCAAATATGGCGTATCAATTTCCACCATGGCGACTGGAACCCTTCTTACAGTACGATCAACCATCAATATATGACCCATCTTTTTTGTATAATGGCCATCTGGTACCAAGCTCTTCTTGACTATAATGCCATTACACCCAGTGTCTCTCAACATGGTCACAACTGTGTCACCAACCTTCCCTTGACCCACAGGCAAAGTTCTGTCCTCCACAACACCACTCCGTTCCATGCATGCACCATTCACAACATTTAACTGCTCCCCCGATGTTAACAACAAATGGTCCTTCTCAATCATTCTAGGCACATCACTGCTAATTTGAACAACACAGCTAGCACTGATATCAGACTCCTCTTTAACCACTCCAGCTGCACCAGTAGTAGTGCTGGGTTTGACACTCTTTCTTTCTTGACACCTGTGTTGTCCACTACGGCAGAACTTAGCCACATGTCCTATGGCACCACACTGAAGGCACTGTTCACCTTTGTCATGGTTGACATCAGTAATGCGGGATGGACATTATGCTGCACGATGACCAACACCCTGACATACATAACACCGGATACTACTACCCTGTCCCACATCAGTATTTCTAATGGCAGTCTTATTATCGTTACGCCTCACCTGGTCCTTTGTGGATAACTGTCGACCATGTGCCACTAGGTACTGCTTTGCTATTACTGCCAACTCATCTAAATCTTTGGGTGCTCTTTCTTTAAGATAAACTGCAAGATCATTTGTACAGGCACCAATAAACTGCTCCTTCACCATCAAGTCGGTAACACCATCATGTGTTGCTGCAGTGCCTGACAACTCAACCCATTTAACAAAATAATTCTTAAGCCGCACAATTAACTGGTCAGGACTCTCGGAACTTTCAGGTTTAATTTCACGGAATCGCTTCCTGTACCCATCCTCTGTGAAATCGTATCTTGTCAACAGCGCCACCTTCACACGATCATAGTCAACTGGATCAGTGTCGGACATCCTGGAATATACTTCCAGTGCTCTACCAGTCAACAGCGCACTCAATTTTGTGGCCCATCCATCTCTATGCCAACTCGCATTCGTTGCAAACCTCTCAAACCGCAATAAATAACTATCAAGTTCGTCCTTACCATCAACAAATGCAGGCAACTTTGGTGACTGTGCATCACTGACCACATTTCGTTGACCGCCAAAATCAGCCTGTTGGAATCCCGGCATTGCTGCTTGCAGCTCTAATCTCCTCAACCCAAATTCTCTTTCCTTTTCTTCTGCTTCCAGTTGTAACTTTACCTTTCTTTCCTCAATCTCCATTTTCTTTACCTCTGCTTCCCTTTCCTTTTCTCGCTGTTCTGCTTCCATTCGCAATTTATCTCTTTCACCTGCTATCGCTTCTAGCCGTAATTTTTCCTTTCTTTCCCCAATCTCCATTTTCCTCACCTCTGCTTCCCTTTCCTTTTCTCACTGTTCTGCTTCCGCTTCCAGCCGTAACTATTCCTGTCTTTCCTCAATCTCCATTTTCCTCACCTCTAATTCTATTTCCATTTTTGCCTTTCTCTCTTCCCTCGCCGCTTGTCTCTCAGCTCGCTGAGAACTCAGTTGCCCCAAAATAAATTTCCCTTTGTCTTCTCCAGTCATTCCCAGTTCATCCGCCCACTCCATCAACTCTTGATTCGACATATCTTTTATCTCGCTGGTCATGTTGTCTTCTATATGTCTTCACTGTTCCCGGACGAGCCCCCAGATGTCACACGCAACGTAATATTACCGTAATTGGTATAGTACAGGTGTGATGGTTCAAATACCAAAATGGCAACAGTAACAGAAAGACTTCCCTGGCGGCGATGATAACATACGAACACGGAGCCAACAGATGAGATTTCAACTGGTACTGGTATTATTATACTCTGCAAACATTAAGTACAATAATGCGGTAAAACTCCACTACTCCAATAACTAGATACTTAAACTCCAATACAATTCAACGAGATCTCCGGTCTGAACTCAGTGCTGAACAACTCCCCTATATATACCCCCACTGTCTATAAATAGACCATTACATCAGCATACATAATGAGTCTGGAACTTACTACCAATTTCTAGAGTGTTCCATTACCTTCTATTGCCTCCTACAGTGTTCTATTACCTATTCAACCATTTTCTAAAAAAAAATCTAGAATATTCCACCCAGACACAGTACGGTTCTAGAACATTCTCAGTGACACGGAAGTGGTAAATAAGTCGTATGCAACAGAACATTTCATCGTACTTTTCAAATTTGCTATTCCAGGACTAAAATACATGATGACGAATCATATTGATGTACGACGTAAATCGGATTACATGTCAGTGGACTTATAGGGAAAACAATTCAAGAATGGTATTTTTCTACATCCACTATTGTTCTTAATTCAGTTAAAAACAAATTATTCACGTATGTGAAAATTTTATTATTCAAATAAATCAATGTTGAAATGTTCACGTGATCATTTAGGATATAAGCGGAGGCGAGGTACACTCATATTGAGGATCCGTATTTGATGTTTTTTATGACCCCGTTCGAAAGCTTGACTTGGTTAATTTCTGTTCTGATGATTAGGTGGTGAGGATACTATCAAATCATGTGACTGTTCCACATTATTTTCATAAGAACATTGAGCCACACATACAATACAAAAAATATAAATCCAAGATGATGGCCAAGCACGTGCCTGATCAAAGTTGTTTATTTTTCCCCAGAAGATTTAGCAAGATGTGCTATAAAGAAATGTCATGTTGACTGGTGAAAGTACTCATGAGAAACAAATTCACTTATTGCATGAATTTAATTTCATTTCGCAAAGTATTTAATTTTTTACAAAAATTTGGAAATATTTGAAAATCTATTGACGCTTCACATAACTTGATAGTTTTATATCAGCTTTCCATGGACGGTATGTTTTTGTTTTGTTATACTATTATATTATATAATATGCTATATTTTGTTAACATGCTGCACCGACATAGCTGACAGTGGAACTTAAAATTCATTTATATTTCCCAATAAACCTTTAAATAACAACTGGTTAATCTCAATGTTAAACAGCTAATGTGTTGACTTTTCTGTACATAATTCAAATAAATAAAATTCAGTCACAAAAATGTCATTCATATGCTCAAAAAAGTGCCCACGTTACATGAATATATATGAGAATATATAGGAGACAGTACCTGCAACATTTTGTAAGTTGATATCAGGGGGTAAATCTCTCTACTCTCGGGTTCTCCACACTTGCCAGGGGGGAAACTCGTCTCGTCTCTCTATCTCGTCCCCTTGAGGTATGGGATCGGGAATGTCACTTATACTTTACAGTCAAATAAGGCACACACAACGAAATACGTTTCAGCTCTCGTCTTAGTCGGTCAATCGAGCACTCTATAAGACACAGCGCCCTGGGGAAATATCCCCAAGACTCTCACAAGGCTGAACCAAGACTCGCCCAAGACTGGACTGCGTCAAGGCTCGCCCCAAGGCTCTCCAGGACTGCCTCTACTCTCAGACTGCACTCTCTTTACTGCGTCTATCGTGCTGTGCTTCCCAAGACCAACTCAAACTCTCTTTATTCATTTTCAAAACTCTAACCAATTACAAAACAGTAAATGATTCTAGGGCGTAACCTTCAATCATAAAGTCAATCACACTAAATACTGAATACGTCATATCTTTTGATTAATCGTTCACTACATTAATAACTACGGATGTCAGAATAGCGACAGTATCTTGTAATTAGTTCCAAATCACTGAGCCAAGTTCCGTCCAAAACTTCAAATAGGCCTGAACGATGACAGACATAACACAGCAATTCAGCTAATAATCAACTAATTAAGTCGGTTAACAGATACGCGAAAACAAACTCATGACACATCCCTTCACCCAAACTGAGATATGCCTCTCGGCATTGCACGTTCACAAATCAAAGATACCGTCAGCCACTCATCGTCATAGGGTTAAATACAATACTAATAATAAAAGGTATAAATCAAAAAGAGTAAAACACACTAATTAAGTACAATAATTATAAGGTCTAAATACAATGGTTATAAAGTCACAAATATCAACGGTTATAAATCAAAAACAAGGGAAAGGCTACCAATCGACTCACTTTTCTCAAACAGGTTCGCTGAGGTAACCCGTCGCTTCACTTTCTCCGTTACTAAGGTTACAAACTCTATATCAAAAGGTCAAAAAACTAAGGCGTGGCGGTGTAACCAAGCGATCAGCCAATCGCTGCAGTCGACAGCATGATCACGTGATTACCAGGGATGCGTCTCTCGGTTAAAGCATTGCAAAGCGGTAACTAATAAACAATGAATAAAAAGCTATTAATCAAACTCCTGTCATCTACGCTTATAAACTTCAACTGAACTCACAAGTCGTTAATCTAAGCACAAGTCATATGGCGTGGAAACAGAATGCAAAGACAAATTCGCTTTCATAATACATTATTCCTCTGGCAAAAAAGACGGGGAAAAGACTAAAACGATAGAAACTACTGAATTACATATAATCCTGTCAATCATGAACAAAAGCTTGCGATATCAAACAATACATATATAAGCGCACCAAACTCTCATCTCAAAAAGACATCAAAAAACGTTACAAAGGTGCTATCAACAAAAAGCATCAGAAGTATTCCGAAAACAACAACAACTCTTAAAACGTCGATATCTCTGTACATTGACAAATCTCAAAACTCTGAAAAACTCATTGGGGCATTACTTTCCCCATCATAATCCGTACTCATAAACTCATAAAAACACCATAAAAACATCACAAAACTCAAAACACTGTGTTGCAAATACTTGTCCACTGAGGCGCGCTTAAATCGTTATAAAGGACCTCGCACGTCACTAAATATCAGTTCAAAACAAAGATCTGGGCGCTTACATACATACAATTCGACATCACAAAAAACGGTAAGAAAAAAGATAGAAAAAGCAAACAATACATTACATTACTAAGCAATAGGGTTAGGGTTCTGGAAAAGAGAGTTCAACGTCTTGAGTTACACAGTGTCAGTTACAGTGTCCAGCGAGCAGTTCTCTAAGCAATACACAGATAGCTAAAGTTCTAATTCAAAGTCTATATAGCGTCTTCTTCTTTCGTCGCGTTAGTCCGGGGTCGTTCTTTCATCTTCTTCTTGTCTTTAATGTCGCACAATTCTTAATTATACAGTCCTATCCGGTACTCATCCTTCATAAGGGGTTCAGAGGTCTTCATCTCTTCAGCGTCGTTCATCGGTGCCATGCTGTTAACGGTGTTAGTCGTCGAGCGCGGTTTCGTCTCTGCCATCGAGCCAGTTAGTTCGGTTCGCAAGAAAGACACACCTTCGCCATTCACTTTTCTTCACAGGATGTCAATGTGCGTAAGACGCAATGCCCAGGGTTCTCACACCACGTATCAGGGGGAAAATCTCTTTACTCTCGGGTTCTCCACACTTGCCAGGGGGGAAACTCGTCTCGTCTCTCTATCTCGTCCCCTTGAGGTACGGGATCGGGAATGTCACTTATACTATACAGTCAAATAAGGCACACACAACGAAATACGTTTCAGCTCTCGTCTTAGTCGGTCAATCGAGCACTCTACAAGACACAGCGCCCTGGGGAAATATCCCCAAGACTCTCACAAGGCTGAACCAAGACTTGCCCAAGACTGGACTGCGTCAAGGCTCGCCCCAAGGCTCCCCAGGACTGCCTCGACTCTCAGACTGCACTCTCTCTACTGCGTCTATCGTGCTGTGCTTCCCAAGACTAACTCAAACTCTCTTTATTCATTTTCAAAACTCTAACCAATTACAAAACAGTAAAAGACTCTAGGGCGTAACCTTCAATCATAAAGCCAATCACACTAAGTACTGAATACGTCATATCTTTTGATTAATCGTTCACTACATTAATAACTACGGATGTCAGAATAGCGACGGTATCTTGTAATTAGTTCCAAATCACTGAGCCAAGTTCCGTCCAAAACTTCAAATAGGCCTGAACGATGACAGACATAACACAGCAATTCAGCTAATAATCAACTAATTAAGTCGGTTAACAGATACGCGAAAACAAATTCATGACAGTAAACAACAACAATTCTACAATGCAATATTATATTACTGTTTTAGTTACAACATTTTCTAATTAAAATCACTAAATAATATCAGGTGACCCGTAGTATACGTATCGACACATTTCACCGAATGCTGAATCAACTTTTTTGATATTTTCTGCTGTGAAATTAACTCCTCCTCTAGACCTCATGTACAAGCGATATATTCCAATCCAAACATGAATACTGAAGTGTTCGTTTTGCCAATTGTAATTCTTATCTAGGAATAACGCTCGCATGGCATTACTTGGTGGTTGATCCATACTTTTTGGTTCCATGTGCACAAGATCTGAGTGATTCTTGGCAAGCTGATAATGAAGCAACACTGGAATGCATCCCCTGCATCCATCATACGACTTATATAATTGGTAATACAATCTCAAAAACTTAGAATCCTTCGTTGCTAAAACAATGCCATTATTTAACCAAGCAGGCTTTTCTTTTCCAACTGCATAGTCATAGTATCGGAGAGGTTCGAGTGGTGCTAAAACGAATGCATCACAGTCCAAGTGTACACCTCCCATTTCCATCAGTATCTCTATCATAGCCACGTCTGCGGAGTTCTCAGGCAACTTTGGATTCAGTCGCCTACCCAAAACTGTTAGCGGTCTTTCCCTATAAACGACTTCCAAAGTGGGTATTAAAATCCGTGCTTGGTACCACCACGTGCTGTTTGGTTCACAGTCTGTGTGAAACAGAATTCGATCAGCTTTCATTACCCTATGTGCACTCAGTACACTTATAAGATTTTCAAACTGGAAAACATGGCAGTTAAACCAGATAAAGTGTGCAATATTTGGTACAACCATGTGTTTGTGTGGTTTCAGGTAACCATACAATTCGCCCTGTTTATCTGAGTCACCAGTTACGTTGCGTATGACAAATGCTGATTTATCAAATGCCTTGAGAAATGTCATGTCTTTTAGGTGTGGCACCTGTGTGTTCATAGTGTTCTTTGTCATTGGCTTATCTTTACCAAGCTGAAATAATTAAGAAAAAATCAACAATATTATTATTCTTGATTGAATTATAAATATTGTCTGATGAATATCGTGTTATATGACAAGAACGTCACATCTGTTGTTGTATTAGTCATGACGTAATTAACATTGATTAGCAAAGTCGTTTGCATAATAGTGTATCCTCTATGGCGTCTTTCTCTTTTTACTTCCAGGAAAAAGATATAATTCGTGGGTAGTGCTTTATGGCAATTATATGACAGTGTGATGTCAGACATTTTGTGACAGAATCACGCATTTACACAGACAACGCGCGTAAGTCGAGGAAAATTGACTAACATTCGTAGCATGGAAATACCAGATTTAACGCACGAGTGTAGTACTTATGGGCAGATCCGTCTATTCGCCAATTGACTACACGAAAATGATTAATATAGTGTGTACTTTCCACAATTCATGCATCGCCTTCTTAGGAAAGAATTCGTTGACCAAATATGGTCGCTGAAAACAATTTTCTATCATTCCCAAGTAACGCATACTTTCGTTCTGGTTTCCACGGAAATTTGCCCGCTTTCCTCATAACAAAATTTGACCCAGGATATGGACACTGTTCACACGTTCTCATTAGGCTATATTTATTATTTGTCTATTTATTAGTCCCCGTTCGGACGCAGTCCGAAAACGGGGACTTATGTTTTGCCCTGTGTGCGTCCGTCCGTCCGTGCGTCCGTGATCACCTGTATCTCGAACATGCATGGACCGATTAAGTTCAAACTTCACTCATACATCACACATTATATGGGACATATGCACATGCATTTTTTTCATGATCTGATTAACGATAGCCGAATAGCGGCCATTTTAAGGCCGAAAATGCATCAAAATCGCACATTTTCACCATTCCGGACCCGGATCTCAGTTATGCATGGACGGATTTCGTTCAAATTTGGTACATACATTAAACATAATAGGACCTTGATGCACGTCATTTTTTTTTTGGATCGGGTTCGAAATGGCCGACTGGCGGCCATTTTGTTTTAAAGAATTCAGTTCTGGATCCGTATCTGAGACATGTTTGGATTGATCGAGTTCAAACTTCACACACACAAGGTACATCATGTCACAAATATGTATGTTCATTTGTTTCATGATCTCATTAACGATAGCCAAATGGCGGCCGCTTTAAGGCCGAAAATGCATTGAAATCGCACATTTTCACCATTCCGGACCCGGATCTCAGTTATGCATGGACGGATTTCATTCAAATTTGGTACATACATTAAACATAATAGGTCCTTGATGCACGTCATTTTGTTTTTCGGATCAAGTTCGAAATGGCCGACTGGCGGCCATTTTGTTTTAAAGAATTCAGTTCTGGATCCGTATCCGAGACATGTCTGGATTGATCAAGTTCAAACTTCACACACACAAGGTACATCATGTCACAAATATGTATGTGCATTTGTTTCATGATCTCATTAACGATAGCCGAATAGCGGCCATTTTAAGGCCGAAAATGCATCAAAATCGCACATTTTCACCATTCCGGACCCGGATCTCAGTTATGCATGGACGGATTTCGTTCAAATTTGGTACATACATTAAACATAATAGGACCTTGATGCACGTCATTTTTTTTTGGATCGGGTTCGAAATGGCCGACTGGCGGCCATTTTGTTTTAAAGAATTCAGTTCTGGATCCGTATCTGAGACATGTTTGGATTGATCGAGTTCAAACTTCACACACACAAGGTACATCATGTCACAAATATGTATGTTCATTTGTTTCATGATCTCATTAACGATAGCCAAATGGCGGCCGCTTTAAGGCCGAAAATGCATTGAAATCGCACATTTTCACCATTCCGGACCCGGATCTCAGTTATGCATGGACGGATTTCATTCAAATTTGGTACATACATTAAACATAATAGGACCTTGATGCACGTCATTTTGTTTTTCGGATCAAGTTCGAAATGGCCGACTGGCGGCCATTTTGTTTTAAAGAATTCAGTTCTGGATCCGTATCCGAGACATGTCTGGATTGATCAAGTTCAAACTTCACACACACAAGGTACATCATGTCACAAATATGTATGTGCATTTGTTTCATGATCTCATTAACGATAGCCAAATGGGGGCCGCTTTAAGGCCGAAAATGCATTGAAATCGCACATTTTCACCATTCCGAACCCGGATCTCAGTTATGCATGGACGGATTTCGTTCAAATTTGGTACATACATTAAACATAATAGGACCTTGATGCACGTCATTTTTTTTTTGGATCGGGTTCGAAATGGCCGACTGGCGGCCATTTTGTTTTAAAGAATTCAGTTCTGGATCCGTATCTGAGACATGTTTGGATTGATCGAGTTCAAACTTCACACACACAAGGTACATCATGTCACAAATATGTATGTTCATTTGTTTCATGATCTCATTAACGATAGCCAAATGGCGGCCGCTTTAAGGCCGAAAATGCATTGAAATCGCACATTTTCACCATTCCGGACCCGGATCTCAGTTATGCATGGACGGATTTCATTCAAATTTGGTACATACATTAAACATAATAGGACCTTGATGCACGTCATTTTGTTTTTCGGATCAAGTTCGAAATGGCCGACTGGCGGCCATTTTGTTTTAAAGAATTCAGTTCTGGATCCGTATCCGAGACATGTCTGGATTGATCAAGTTCAAACTTCACACACACAAGGTACATCATGTCACAAATATGTATGTGCATTTGTTTCATGATCTCATTAACGATAGCCAAATGGGGGCCGCTTTAAGGCCGAAAATGCATTGAAATCGCACATTTTCACCATTCCGGACCCGTATCTCAGTTATGCATGGATGGATTTTGTTCAAATTTGGTACATACATTAAACATAATAGGACCTTGATGCACGTCTTTTTTTTCGGATCAAGTTCGAAATGGCCGACTGGCGGCCATTTTGTTAAAGAATTCAGTTCTGGATCCGTATCCAAGACATGTCTGGATTGATGAAGTTCAAACTTCACACACACATGGTACATCATGTCACAAATAAATATGTGCATTTGTTTCATGATCTGCTTAACAATAGTGGAATGATGGCCATTTTAAGGCCGAAAATGCATCAAAATCACGTATTTTCACAATTCCAGAACCGGATCTCAGTCATGCATGGATGGATTTTGTTCAGATTTAGCACAATGTGTTGTACATATGCAGGTGCATTTCGGTCATGATCTGCTTTGAATGTATATGTCACTCAAATATGAACGGAACGGGGACGTGTCATTGACAATGACTTGTTGCTGTATTTATTGCTTGACTATGTCTGATGAAAAATACAGTCAAAATGTCATAATAATTTTAAATGATTCAGTGTTTCAATGACTGTAATTTAAAAACACAATTATAGCTCAATTTCTCACACATATTCTAAAAATAAATGTGGAAACATTTCACACCACTCTGACTTAACGATCGATTTACTCAAATGGTAGTTATCTGCCTAGATATCGGTAGCGTGTTCACATAACCAGATCAAACCGTGTAGAGAGTAGGAAATGTACTTCACCTTATTATATAATACTAAATCGCCTGGTAATATTTGAAAGAACTTCAATCGGTGGCTAAATACTTGTTATTACACATTCAGTTGGACATAACTAGTCACTTCCCCTCTACTGCCCAGAAGTTCTTATTGTTGGTAATATTTATATTTACATGGCCATGGTTAAATGGTTATACCCATGGAGTCTTACATTAATGGCCTCAGTAGATTTAACAATATTGGCGTGTGGCGTTTTTTTCTCATTCGAACTATCCATGTGACTCTTCGGATCTGTAAGTGCCTCCATGGGTTTAAGAAATTTATAGTTAATTACTACTATACTTGGCATTACACAAGAAGTCGTAAACATGTCTTGCCGTTACGCCCCTCCCCAGTACAATGCTGATGTTCATTATTATTGATAACATTTAATACATGACCAATGTTGAATGGTTATGTTATGAAAACTGCTTACATTATTGGTCTGAGACGATTTAACATTCTTTGCAATGGTCTGCTGTTTCTTCTTTACATTTTCAATGTGAACCTTAGTGTCTTTTGGTACCTAATGTGTTTAGAAATATATATAGAAATATAAGACTATAATAATATTTCATGTATAAATGTAAGACTATTTCTGATTGTAGCCTCCAACAATAGTTTCCTTCGTAGTATGTCATGTCTCTTTCACATACAGTGCTATAATTAACAAATACGTGCTTAATTGTTACACTGGCTATAATTTGCCATGTTTTAGTAGTTAACTTCTTGGAATCTACTTACAATATTGTTTTGAGTTGATTTTTCAGTCTTTGCATTGAGTGATTTTCTTTTGACTCCATTTTCTGTGCGAACATTGAGGTTTTTAGTTGCCTAATGAGTTCAACAAATTGTAAACAGATTGTAATTAGAACTGTGCTTGTTGTGAAATACTCATTATCATACAGAAAGATGAAAAATATAAGTTTGTTGCCCTCGCCTGTTCTCGAGATGCGGGGAGTCTTGATCATTGTGTGTTTTAATAGTATTAATCGCGCCCTCTGGTGGCAAAGTGCTTCTGCTGTGTGAAAGGTCACACGCAAATTTTGATATCGTTTTGATCTGCAGTTATCCAACGTTGAATATGTGCAATATTATTGATGACCAACGACTACGCAACCAAACACAGTTGTACCCTTATATGTAATGTTGACGTCATAGAAGCACTTTGTCAATAGAAGGGGCGATTTATAAAAATGGTGTATTGTCATATCAGTATGGCTATTGACAAAAAAGATAACTTCATGTGGTACTTACGTGACTGGTTTGACTTGATTAGTTGGTTTTTCTTTATCCCAACTTTCAGACACGATTTGGGTTCGTTAGGTGTCTACAGAAATCAGGTACTTGTAAAATGTCAGTAATATTTGTCGTGATATGTCGATTTGGTCTCGCAAAAAAAAAGTTTTTTGTCAAATAAGTGAGGCGTTATTTTTTATTCAATTTCTTAAAATTGATCACAGCACAAGCTGGCATATACATTATCTTGTTGATTTTGTAATTGCTTTTAATATGTATTAGTTTGTTCAGTCTGGTCACCAATTGCAACGAAAATTAACAGCTTTCATGATCAAGTTTGTTACGTAGATGTATATTACACAAATAGTTCATTTTCAGTTCTTTGACTGAATGACTATATTATCATATAATATATGTACAGTTAAGCCGAAGTCATCCAAAAATGACCTACAAACATGGATGTATGTAAAGTCCTTTATTAAACCGTCATTTCGATATCATAATAGTGTATTATCATAAATATAACGTAAACACTCTGTGGTGTAAATTGTGGTGTGTTGATTGTCTTTGTAACTTATTTGCTGTAAAATTCACATGAACTCATTATTCTACGGAATGAGTTACCATTCTCCGTGTTTAAAGGGGAACAGAGAATACAAACAGGGATGGCAAGATGGCAGCCGAAATTGCTATGATAATCCTACCAAAGCTGGTAACATCATGGCGTGGTGATCCTGGAAATGTGCCAGACATGGTGTTTAGAGGCTGAACACATCTCGGTACAATCATGAATATAATATAATATTATATTTATCAATACAATAGGTCTCCGGCCAAAATGTATACAATTCAAAATAATTCCATAGTTATTTGGGAAAGTGATATTTATATGCGCTAACGATTGTCTGTTTGGGCGTTTCATGTACGTATAGGGTTATTTTCGTTGAAATGTACTACCGCCAGTAAAAAAAGGCTAGTTTAAAATGGCAGCTAATGTATTTATAATGCCTGTCAATTACTGTTTGAGTAAATTAAAATGTTAATCCCGTAGATTTTATGCAATCTACAAAGCTTGTTGGTTTCAAACAGTATAATCATTACAATGTGTGTCTAATTACATTACCATCGCTGCATGTGGAAGGAAACAATAGGTTGTATTATCAGCCAAGTCAAAAACAAAACTACACTAAAGTGACAAATACTACAATATAAATATGCTGTGGTCGTATTACCATTTTCGAACTAATACATCATTCGTACGAGAAAATAAATAAAATCGGTGTGTTTTAAATTATGTGCAATGCTGCAAAACTCGCCTTATGCATAATGTGGGCCGGATTTGCGGCCTAAATTTTCTAAACTCGTTCTGTCAGTGTGTCTGCAGCGCTAAACCAAGTGTAGTACAAAAAGTCGTTTCTAATTGTAAAATTTGGAAATATTTCATTGTATTTTTATTTCTTATTATAATTCAGTGTTGAAGAACATAAACTTAATCATTCTTACTGTGTACTCTGTGTATGCATGTCTTTGAGAGATTACCAAGTATACCATACACAATTATGAAATATTGGGCATTAGTCCATATTTGTGGCACTATAAATTAAGTAAACCTAATAGCAATAGTATATAAAAATATATCATGATGAATAAATTCTCCTGTATAAAATTCGACAGTAGAAACCCATATACCTCAAAATCAATAGAATCTAGACCTAGGAGGAAAAGTATGTATCCGAATTGTACAAAACTGTCATGTTTTCTGTTTGGAACAGAACATAGTTCTTTACGCGTCTCATTGGCTAGAATCTGGTCAGCATTTATTTCTAAACTCAGAAGTGTTTTTTTCGCCGTTAAATAGTGTTTATTTTCTGCCCGCTCTCTGTTTGCGTGTGAAATATAAGTTTGCATACACTGTTGGCAAAATAAGATGACGGATATTCAGTCTCGGTGTGTCGATTTAAAACGGAAAAACATGACTAAAAACAAACTTACAACGTCGATATGACGGATGTATTTGATTGCGTGCCATGTGTCCACGTAGCCAACCAACCAAGGTTATCATAGTCATAGTCCTTCTAGCTAGAACTCATTTACCAAATTTACCAAATTTACCAAAACGCGTAACATCAAACCGTACACTTTAACGTCAGGATTAGTATTGTTCAATATGATAGAGAGGGAAGTAGAAAGGTAGGCGGGATGAAAACCACCCATTGGAACGCGTCTAAACAAATGTATCAAAATAAAATTGCAAGTACACATTTATAACCGTTGTTTTACTACCTACTGTCGACAACCTGTATACCTGTCAGCCCTCGTAGCATTTACGTACGTATACTACACAATTTACCAATTTCAGTATATTCACGCCTTTACTGTTTGTATAAATCACAATAGTATAAGCTATTAAAATCAGGAAAGCTATGCCAAATGCAGCACGAAGTATTCCGCGTTGTATATTTTGTTCCATTATGTCTACTCAGTCAAAAGTAATGTCTCAATTACAATCGCCAAATAGTGTAACATATATCAAATATTACGACAGAAGCACTGTCAATCATAGGAAATTAGCATACTTTGTTTGCGACAAACACCTCAATTGACTGCGCAAACAGAATACGCATTACCAATGCGTGTCATGTATGGATTATAACCACCAGCAGTCGAATCGCTGTGAGGGCTGTTATTTATCTCACTGCCACGCCGATAACAAAACAGAAATAAACGCTTATCTGACATGTTCTCTATAAATCAAGAATTCTATCACAGAATGAATATTTTTGTATCAGTAACTGACTGAGTAATTAATTTTAACATCTCATTAATTATTTTCACTAACAGAAATATCACCAAGTTATGTGTACTATAACGCAGGAGGTGGTTACTATGGAAGAAAAAAAATCGCGTGTATATATATTGTGTTACTGTGCAACTGTGTAACAATAATTGCCATTGTTGTGATGATTTGCAACTTTGCTGAATACATGCGATTATTTCCGTGGAAATACTTGTTCTAGGGATTGGCTGTGCAATGAGGGCACCTAGTCACTAACCACTACTGAGTATACATAGTATTATAACAATACAAGTCTATTATTATAATAACTATTAACGATATGGTTTGAAATGGATGACTCAAGGCCGTAAAGTCAGGGTTTAATTCCACCTCGAACTGGACATTGGTGGCATTGCCATACTGGGGTATCCTTTTGGCTTTAATGGCTGCATCCTTTGCTTTGTCCTTTCCCTTTTCCTTTACAGTGCATTTCATACCTCCTCGGACGCTCATCGCCTCGAGAATTGCATTTTTAAAATATTCTGATTTTGTACAATCTTGCGGTGAATGACAGAAGCATCCCCATGAATGGATCACTCTGTGGAATATTTCAGGATGTTAGGTATTCTAGCGAGTCTTCTGTTCATTGGTTTGTCAGAGCAGAAAACAGTATTTGATAATGTGGCAAGTGCTGCTCGAGTCGCATGATTCACCTTGTACATTAGACCTGTAACTGGTGACATTCGACACATGTCTACTTGCAACTTCAGATGTTAGTATTCACTTAACTGAAAAATACATTTAAAGTATATATAATGTACGGTTGCCCATTTATATATTCAATTGGTCCGTTATTTTTAAATCGATGTGCTACTTGAAAACAATCGGTCCCGTGCTTGAACAAACGTTCCGCTACATGAAAATCGGTAAGCTGCTTGAAAATTCTACCAGAGGTAACCTTTGACCTGCAGATATGACGCGGAGTACAACAACAAGCACGCTACCGAACATTATTCCACATGCATAAATTATCACCACTGCATAAATTTGCAAAGGAATATATTGAAATTAAAAGTTCATGTCGGTTAATTAAATTTTTAAGTAACCAGCTTCTTTAATAAGTTTATTAATACGTTTTACGTCCTAAATATGAATGAAATGATCGGTTAATTAAATTAAAACATGCATGAGTTACATCAGAAAAGTGAAATCCTTTCAAAGTTGTTAAGACATTAGATTATACAATAAATGACTAACATTATATACTGACTAGAGGCCTTGTGTTTTATAGTTGTTAGGCGCGGAATATCTAATCCGTTCAAGTAAGAAATATCATTGAAATATTTCCAAAAAAACAAGATAAATGAAAATGTTCAATTTCTGCGTTCATTGTACATCCAATAAAACGAGGTACGAATATTAGGTTTACATAGTGCTGGTTACATTCGACTAATTATCAATCTAACAAGTTAATCTGTTCTTACCCCCAATAACAATCGTACTGCGGCAAATATTATGTATTTTCTATTCAATAAAAAACAAATTCAATCCAGAACTTCTACATCTTACTGGATTATTTATTAAAAACGTAAATCATTATGCAATCTGTAGTAAAATGGTTTATTTTATTTATTATTAAAATGTTTGTTTTTTTAAAAAGAAATACGCTTCATAATATAAACTGTGCTTTTTCCTGAATGGAGACCGCTGCAAAGAACAATGCACTACACACTGCCGATGATGGTTTATCAATTACACTTGCCACACGATTCGTATCAAAGAAACAATATCAACATATATTTAGGCTTATTTAACTTAACGGATAACTTCCGGTTCCCTTCTTTCCTCAGAACAAGGCATCATTCGGTTCAAGTTGTTGTTGCTTCTTAAATGTAAATGTAGCAAACGAAATTATTGTTCAATGTTTTTTTTCATTTTGTATTTATTGTAATAATGAAATTTGTAGATAACTGTAAAATGGTTATGTATTATTAGAGACTTAGAGAAGCTGGTTTAAATTAGACGCAAATTTGCACAGGTATGTGGTAATCGCCATGTTAAATGGAATTCAAAATTGAGGAACCACCAATAGAATAAAAGCTATAAAGAAAATGAATAAGATCACAGTGAATTAACGCCTGTCTAGTGCTGGGTCAACGTACATGTTTAACTCTATTGATTATTCAACTTGTGACACATACAAGATATACACTCTCGCAAACTATATGAATATATGAAGCATTTTATTATTGAAAATACTAAAATCAATAAATTTATCGATACATGCACAGTATGTCTGTTGACAATGGTTACGTGTGTGAGCTTTTTTTTCTAATAATTATGCTGCATACAGTCGATAATATGTACTGTGTACATTATAGATGCATACCGTAGACGGCATACTAAAGTGTCTTGTATATGAACACTTATATAGTCGGGTGTTTTATGTTGAAACATTGTATGTGTGTTGTTTTAGGGGGTGCTTCAAAATAAAACAATTTGGAGATAAGTGTTTAGTTACTCTCATTATCATGTCGTATACATAAACCTTATAAAACATGCATAGTCGGGTGTTTTACCTTGAAACATTACATGTGTGTTTATTTTACCATGGAAGGTACTAACGAATTTTACCAAGTGTTTATTTACTCTCCTGAACACAAATGTGTCTCACACATTACCACCTTGTGAAACGTTGATTGTTTTGCGTATCTGTTGATCGACTTAATTAGTTGATCATTAGCTGAATGGCTGTGTTATGTCTGGCACCGTTTAGGCCATTTGACGTTTTGGACGGAACTCGACTCAGTGATTTGGAACTAATTACGATGATATAACCGTCGCTTTTCGGACTACTATTTCTGACAGTTAGTATTCGTAGTTATTACTGTAGTGAACGATTAATCAAAAGATATGACGTATTCAGTACTTAGTGTGATTGGCTGTGTGATTGAAGGTTACGCCTTAGAGTCTTTTTACTGTTTTGTAATTGGTTAGAGTTTTGAAAATGAATAAAGTTGTTTTTAGTTGGTCTTGGCGAGCACACAAGGACAGACGCAGTCCAGTCCTGGAGAGTCTTGGGGCGAGCCTTGAGGCAGTCCAGTCTTGGGATAGTCTTGGGTCAGCCTTGCGATAGTCTTGGGGACTTTTTCCCAGGGCGCTGTGTCTTATAGAGTGCTCGATTGACCGACTAAGACGAGAGTTGAAACGTATTTCGTTGTGTGTGTCTTATTTGACTGTAAAGCTTAAGTGACTTTCCCGATCCCGTACCTCAAGGGGACGCGATAGAGAAACGAGACGATATTCCCCCCTGGCACGTGTGGGGAACCCTAGAGGAGAGGAATTCCCCCCTGATAGCAACATGGTAACGTGAAACAGTAGAATTGTGTGTTACGGTTTCGTATTTCAAGAGAATTAAAGACGTATTAATCAAAAATTGTTTCTTTTAGAAGAATACCACAGGGAAAAAATCTACTGAAATAATAATTCTGGATTGTAAGTACACAGCCAGTCACGATATACAATTGGTTCACCCTGTTACCAGTCTACAGTTTGAAATAACATAAAATCTCCATCATAGAAATCAACAATAACAATTTGTAAATGCTTTTAAAATGGCAATATGGTCAATATCGAAAATTTATGAGAAAACGTCGACACGACACGACACGACACTACACGACACTACACGACACTACACGACACTACACGACACTACACGACACTACACTACACTACACTACACTACACTACACTACACTACACTACACTACACTACACTACACCACACTACACCACACCACACCAAATTAAACTTTATTACATTGAACTCGAAGCTTTTTTTCCCTAAAGAACGCGTTTCTTAGTATTGGTGTATATACTCTCGGTGGATATATTCTACGTTGACAGTCGGCGACCTTCGTTGCTTCTGGTCGTAAATGCATTTGATTCATTTTAACCCAGCCACACCGTCTTCTTGCGAACAAAGTTGTCTGAAAACAAGTTTTTCATCTCTTAAATTCTCTATCTCAATTCTCATTTTCTTTTCACCGAAATTTCGCACTTTACCCCAAAGTGATTTATTAAAGTGTATTAAATATAGCGCTATGTCCCCATTATTCCATTCACGAATTTTATTTTTCAGTGAGTCTGAGAGTTTGTGAACGGATTGTCCAACACAGAATGACTTGTCAGTGGCCCCCTAGATTCAGCAGCAGGTTGTTCCTGGTTTTTCTTTTGTAACATTCCAATAGTGAATTAAAAAAATCATCAAGTGAGTTTACGCTGTAACTTGTGATCCTACACTTTTTTTTCCGGTGTCAGAATAAGTGAACGTACATTAATGGTGTACTACTGGTTCGCGTAGAATGGTGATATAAAGTGTGTTCTTAGGCATCTTATCTGTAATGACGTCATTATTGAATACCGCCTCGTGGCAGAATATATTATAGTCGCCTGGTGGAGGGCTTATGGCAAATTGCTTTTGAAATGCCATTGGATAGTAAAAAAAAACATCTCTTGTGTGGCAAGACTTACCGACAGAAAATATTCCGTAAAGTTGTTTCACCTGCTTGTATTCAAGAACACTATGTTATTTTTTGGAGTGCATGTAGTTTCCTTAGTATGTGTTTCCTTTGTATTGCTCTGAATTCTAGTCTTGTTGTCTTCGATCAGTAGCCGTAGAGATTTTGTGTTCCACCTAAATTTGGTAGTATTTCTCTTCTTTGTGTTGCTCTGAATTCCAACCTGATTGTCTTCGAACTGTGGCCGCAAGGATTTTGTGTTCGACCCAAATATGATAGTATGTGTTTCCTTTGTATAGCCCTGAATTCGAGTCTTGTTGTCTTTGATTAGTGGCCGTAAGGATTTTGTGTTCGACCCAAATATGATAGAAAACACGTGTCTGTAATAAAAAAAATAAGAATATTTTGTGACTTGTAATGCAAATCTGAAATTTAAGATGCAACTCACCAGCCGGCTAGGTATATTGATATTATTAAAAATTATGCTATTCACGAACGTTATGTTTCCAATTGAAAAAATCGCACGTAAATAATTTTCTTGATCGATTGTATTCTTTTTTCAATTCACGACCACAGGGTACTTAACAAATTGAAACAATGTATTGTACACATATTATATTAACATAACACAATATGTGGTAGGTTTTTTTCTCGATTAAAATATAATAGATAATACTAACATGGGGGCATGTCCATTTTTGTAATAGGTAATACTATGACAATAAGAGACGAACCCGCTATGATCTCGGGGTAAAACCGATATTAGAAATAACACAACAAACATTCCAGCACGACCCATCTCGGTTAACCAGTTGAACTCATTGAAGAGTAGCGAGTACTAATAATCAACATGATAATTTTCAGGAACCAAAGCTATGTTCAAACAACAATAAGAGGTGGGTTCTCTCAAGTGGTGGGTTTTAGGGAAATTTGCCTTTCCATTGATTTTCACTTCAAGTTGGTGCCTCGCAGGCCCATATTTAAATAATACAAGTGATCCTCCTTAAATCAAAACTAACTGTCAATAGTGTAATTTGTTTTTGGGCTGTGCTATGGAATCTTTAAAACATGACTTGTTATGTTTGTCACTAATCATAATATAAAGGTTATTTTTTACATGGCTTGTACAATTAAGACTCTTACCTGTTGGTGTAGTCGCTGTTACTTCCAAGAAACATACACAGATATAAGGAAAGTGAAAATACGCACAGCATACACAGAAGTGTTCGCACAGACGGTGTCTTCATTTCAGGAATCATATTGAATACAATATATAGCAGCGAGTGTCCGTATCATCAATGATTGATGGTGTGTCGTAGTCACATGTCCCGTCATTTTCTATTGTTATGTAAATTGTTTGTGTGTTCAGTTTAATATAGTCATTCACTCCACTGGGTCAGCGACCCAATATTTTTCAATGCATCCTTTGTTTAACGTTGGGTTCGTTGTACTTGCGGTTTCTCAATAGAAATAACATACTGTAATTTTCGGTGAAAAACAATTTTGTCTGTTTTGTGTGGAATTTTATTTACATAAAGCTCCTGATGAGTGAGGTAATTGTACCTTATGAAACAGTGCTGTCGAGTTTCAATATTCATGTAGTTGTGTATTAATTTCTCTATTACCGTATTTATCCGCTCTGTATATAATCGACTCTTATATTTACACTATATATATATGTATATATAAAATTGGTTCACTGAAAATCTGTATGTCTGGTTTTGTCAAACATGTCACTCACAATTAGGAACACAAAAAGCACATGTAATTTCAAATGACTTTTATTGCTTTGGGCATTCATTGGCAATCCATTCTGATACAAACATTCCCTAACTCTGTGACTAGTCTTTTGAATGAGTTGTTCAAACAATCGAAGGTGGTGGCACAAGTTACAAATCTACAAATGTAAATGTTGGTAATGAACTTCGAAATGTGCCCACTAAACTGCACTGCACTACATCTCACTAAATTGAACTTTATTATAATTTTACTTGCTAAGCTTTTTTATTTAACAACGCGTTTCTTAGTATAGGTGTATATACTCTCGGTGGATATATTCTACGCTGACAGTCAGCGTCATCAGTTGCTTCTGGTCGTAAATGCATTTGATTCATTTTAATTCCGGGCGGTTCATAGACATTTAAAGACTTGCCACCATTAACCGAACCGTCTTCTTGTAAACAACGTTGTCTGACCACTAAGTTTTTATCTCTTAAATTTTCTATCTCAGTTTTCATTTTCTTTTCACCGAAATTTCTCACCTTTTTCCAAAATATCTGTTTAAAGTGTTGGTATAGCGCTACGTCCCCTTTATTCCATTCACGAATTCTATTTGTCAGTGAGTCTGAGAGTTTGTGAACTGATTGAGTCTCTCGACGATTCAACTCAAAATATGTAATATCATTTGTTGTCCAACACAGAAGATCTTTCAACAGAATAAGAGATTCCTCAAAGTGTTCCATAATCATTACAAGATCAAACTTGTCTTCCAAATGTGCAATAGTCATCTCAATTGCCCTGTCATCATCGAACGACATGTACGTGGCCCCTAGATTCAGCAACAGGTGGTTCTTTGGTGTTTTCTTGTAACATTCAGATGGTGAACTAAAGAACTCATCAAGTGAGTTTGCGCTGATACTGCGAATCCCACACTTGTTTCTGGTGCCAAAATAAGTGAACGTACTTTCATAATGGGCGACTGGTTCGCGTAGAATAGTGATGAAAACTGTGTTATTGGGCATCATATCTGTAATGACGTCATTATTGAATACCGCTTCATGACAGAATATATTATAGCCGCTTGGTGGTGGGCTTATGGCAAATTCCTTTTGAAATGCCTTTGGATAACGAAAAACCCATCCTTCGTGTGGCAAGACAAATGTCAGGTTATTTCTTTCTCCATACCGGCAGAAAATATTCTGTAAAGTTGTTCCGCCTGCTTTTCTCGTCTTCAAGAACACTATGTTATTTTTCGGAGTGCACATAGTTTTCTTAGTATGTGTTTCATTTGTGTTGTTCTGCATTCCAGTCTTGAAATCTTTGATCAGTGGACGTAAGGATTTTGTGTTCGACCCTAATATGATAGTATGTGTTTCCTTTGTATTACTATGTATTTTAGTCTTGTTTTTGTCGATCTGTGGCTGTAGAGATTTTGTGTTAGACCTAAATTCGGTAGTATTTCCTTTCTTTATGTTGCTCTCAATTCCAGTCCTATAGGCTTTGATCATTGGCCGTAAGGATTTTGTGTTAGGCCCAAATATGATAGAAAACACGTGTCTGTAACAAAAATTAGAATATTTTGTGACTTCTAATGAAAATCTGAACATTTAAGATGTAACTCACCAGCCGGCTAGGCGTATAGATATTATTAGAGATTGTGCCAATACACAAACTTTACGTTTCGAATTGAAAATCCCACGTGAATAATGTTCTTGTATTCTTTTTTCAATTCGCGACACAATTTACTTAACAAATTGAAACACAATTTATTGTACACAAACATATTATAATAACATAACACAATATGTGCTAGATTTTCCACGATTAAAATATAATAGTTAATACTAACATGCTCATTCTTGTAAAAGGTAATTCTATGGCAATAAGAGACGAACCCGCTACGCTGTCGGGTAAAACCGATATTAGAAATAACACAACAAAAACATTCTAGCACGGTCCATTTTTGTTATCACGTTGATCTCACTGAGTGACAACTGTTAATAATGAACATGATAATTTTCAGGAACCAAAGCTATGTTCAAACAACATTAAGAGGTGGGCTCTCTCAAGTGGTGGGTTTTGGGGGAATTTAGCCTTCCTTTGATTTTCACTTCAAGTTGGTGCCTCGCAGGCCCTTATTTAAATAATGCAAGTGATCCTCCTTGAATCAAAACTAACTGTCAATAATGTAATTTGTTTTTTGGGTTGTGCTATGGACTTGTCTTGTTCAGTTTTTCACTGATCATAATATAAAGATTATTTTTTACAGGTCTTTTACATTCAAGACTCTTACCTGTTGGTGTAGTCGTCGTTACTTCCAAGAAACATACACAGATATAAGGAAAGTGAAAATACGCACAGCATACACAGAGGTGTTCGCACAGACGGTGTCTTCATTTCAGGAATCATATTGATTAAAACACAAAGCAGCGAGTGCCCGTATAATCATTGATTGACAGTGTGTCCCATCATTTTGTACTGTTATGTAAATTGTTTGTGTGTTCAGTTTAATATAGGCATTCACTCCACTGGGTCAGCGAGTCCTATATAGTTCAATGTATACTTTGTTTAACGTAGTTATTCTCAGTTTCCGAGTTTCTCAATAGAAATAACATACTGTAATTTTGGTGAAAAACAATTTTTGTCTGTTTTGCGTGAAATTAAATTTTCAATGATTTGTATAGAATATTGAAAAAAGTGTATTCTTATTGGATTTTATTTTCACTGATTCATCCCTTCAAAGGGTATAGCGAATTGAAATCACAAGTGCAAATACACACTACTTAAACGTATATATGTTAATATAGGATAATTACAAGAACAACAAACAGATGTGTTACAACAATCGACATTACAAACTATGTAAATTAGTAAGAATAAAATATATAGACTCGTGGTATAAATGAAATAATATCAGGTGTTTCGAAAGGAGGGAGGAGACTAAATGGTGGTTCAACATGTTTTGTTGCTCAATCTTCTATATCAGTTATTTATTCAAATAACAAAGCAGTCATTAGTCTTTGGGCTACTGTAGACCCGCCATCCCTTAGGAATTTTCATTGACCATAATCTGTAGTTAGCCAAGACCCTCAGCTATCTTAATCAGATTGTTTACCATAAAATTGGTGGTGGGTGTGAGAGCCACGGCTGTTGCCATAGCAACGTATTTATGAAATAAGGGACATGACGAAAATGACATATCTCTGTAAGTAAACAACATACATACTCAAAATAAATGTCTATGTATATAGTTTTGATGATGCCCAGTTGATTATGACCATCACCTAGGTCATTCAAGGTCAGGGTAATGGTGTAAACAAAAGAACTTTTGAAAAAATAATGTTTGCTTGAAACAAGTCTTCCAAATTTTCTAAATGTTGTTGATATATCAATAGAACATACTTGGCAGCCTATCATAGATGGAGTTTCACTCGGCATGCACAAGTAGACTATTCACAGGCACTTGAATCTGCTGGCAGTGGAAATGATGAGATGAGCTACAAAGATGTTACCTCATCAGAGATTGTAAAAGGGGAATATGCTGTGCAGAAGATGATCACTGCCTTCCAAAACTTTATTAATCTTTTCATGATACCTGATGCGCACAATCTGTATTGCATATCATCAGGGAGACTAGTTTCAGACAAAATATCCATCGATTTACTTGCAGTTGACACACATGGCACGAACGCATACAAGAGACTAGAGCTGAAGACTTTTAATGCACCAATCAAGAGACTGAAGTTGAAGTTGTTTGCACCAATGGCAGTGAAACAGTCTGTAACAAGTTCAACAAAGAAGACAAAGAAACTGGTAGCAGAGAGAAATGTATTTGGGCAGCTCATACTACTTGCAATGAATCATGATCTATGCATGGAAAAGGTGATGGCATACCCACTTGGCCCACTGCCTTGGAGTCTAGCCACTGCTGATGGTGCACCATACAAAACTGACAAGGCAAAACTTCTGCACAAGCTGGAAGAGGGACATACTGTGGCAAGCCAGATTCTGTGGTTCATATTATTGATGGAAATGCAATGTTCCAATCGCAAATCCCACAAACGAGTTGGCTTGGCGTATATTTGCACAGCTACCAAATACTACCCATGTTGACTTTATCACAAATACATACCAGACTCAGAGTATCAGAGGGAACGCCATGGCACGACACTTTCACATTCCCAGAATTAGAAAATACACATTATTAAAGCACATATAGTAGGCCACTACTACACCAATGTTAACAATTTACATTTGATATGTTACTAATTCTAGACAATACCTTTATATTATTTTTCAGGAGGAAGCCGACACCAGAACCATTCTCTACTGCTGTCATATCAGAATATCAGATTACCACTAATCGTGGACATCAGCTCAGCTGTCCAGGCAATTGGCAATAAGCTATGCAATACATTGCTTTCATTTCACGCATTTCATTTGTGTGTAAAGGCGGGACCCCCTGCAGGTCTTGCACAGAAACCCACAATTTATTCCTCTCTTCACAAGCTTAGGTATGAGCCAAGCTCTTACCACATATGAATTTGATGAATTGGAGGCATTCACATGCCTTGTGTATGGAGCAAAGCCAGGTGTAAAAGATCTCAACAAGCTTTGATACACTACGTTTATGACACGTTACACACTAAAGAACAAGTTACTGTCCAATATCAGGCTCTCATCGGGAATCAAGCTTATGTGCCATGTCTAGACTTGCCAAAGCCTGAAAATGGTAGTGGTTGGCAACTACAAGGAGACAAATTGCAGTACAAATGGACAAAAGATAAAATGCTCCCGAAGGAACTTGTTGATTTGGTGCTGGAGCAAGATGATGACTACAACATGAAAGATGATACATTTGATGATGATGATGATGATGTTTAAAAATAAAGCATTTGTTATATTTTCTTGAACAATAACGAAATAGCTCAAGAAAAAAATGAATTTTGGTACAAAATCTCAAATTTTAGACTAAAATCCAGCTTGCAATCAATCGTCATCAGAACTATATACCTAGACACTAAGTTTGTGTTTTTATGCTGCTTAGTTTTAGAGATAGTTTTAGAGATATTACATTGCCATGGAAACAGTTTGGCACCCACACCCACCATTATTATTATGGCAAAGAGGCAGATTTCGATAGAAAACATGATGTGCAGAAATCCCTAAGCGGGGGGTGGTTTCGGTTATTGGCCCCCAGTCTACATGTTCATTTGTTTTAGCAGCCTTACCGACCAGGTTGGGGTTGTACACTTAGTCAAATAATGCAATTCCTTGATTTAGTCGTGATTATTAGCAATTAGCAATACTTCTGTGATATCTCGTGGCTCGGTTAGCTACAAAGACTATTTGAAATGTTTATACTGGTATGACATCACATAACGATAATGAGGAGACCATACCATTAATATGTATACAGTTTTTTTTCTGAATCAATGTTACTTGTTATATTCATTATTCTTTGAACTCTGTATACAACATTCAATAGATTTAACATGTGATCTGTATACATTTATATACTAATTAATCGAATTATGCATGGTTGTTAAGCAACAGAATAATCCATGACTAGATGTTGGCATGTATAAATAATCTCCAAATCTTCTGTCATTCTCTAGTGTACTCTTGTCCATCCAGTCACCAACACTATTTCAGGTTAGTTTCACTTCTTTACATGTATTTGTACTCTCTACATTCAATCATTTGTATTTCCTAGATTTATCTATTTATTTGATTTTTGTGTGCAGTCTTGATTTTTCATCATCCCCGGAACCTTACTAGAATACAATTGTTGGACCAAGACGTTTTTGCTGTGATGTACTATTTGATTCTATACTCTTCTACAAATCTTCTGTAGGATTATGACAGTATACGTGAGGGTAACTCATTACTACAGAATCTGCAGCAGAACACACCTACATATAAAAGATAATATTTATAATGTTATATGTACGATGAAATCGTGAAGTCAGAAATGTAAACAACCGACTTTGCAAACTCCCTTCAGATTTTTAAAAAACCTTATGATGACAGTGCATATATGTAACTCTGGTTTTTGTGTTGTGTGAACATTATGAGCGTGACTGTCATCGATGTAACTACAACACCTATACAACTACTTGAGAAGGAAGATAGAGGTCCTATGCACCCAATGATACATGAGCTGTGTTGGCATGGAATGTCCTTTGTTCCCATTTAAAGGAATGTTTTATGTGGGTTGGTTGCTTAACCTTGTTTTATCTGCCATTTTGGATTTTGGATGCAAACATAAATATAAAATGACCTTTTTAGTCCGATGTTCAAAACATTGCATTGGTACCTCCACTCACTCCTAATTGATATGCAAACATATTACATGGAAATCCTCAGTAACACGAGTTATTATAATGCACAGACTCACAACTAATTGATATTAAAACTTTATGATGATTTTTCTATGCTCATATTATAATCTAAGTCTTCGTAATCACTGTTGTTTTTCATATTCACTATCTTGGGTGGACCGTTCTTCCACAATGTCATCATCACACTATTCCATCTCCTGCATAGGGAGATATAAGGGAACCTAACTCTCATGAAAACACTTGAAATTTGTCACACGTATGAAATAACTACTGCTCGTTTACAATCTATGGATAAAGATATGTCACATGGTACAGAAACGTAATTTCACTGCACAGTCTACTTTTCAGAGCACTCAGAACAGGGTCAAAGGTCACACATCCAGTGACAGTGCTTGCTCCTATTGTGGTAGAGGGACTCATGACCGTAAAAGGTGCCCAGCTCGAAATGCAGATTGTATAAAGTGTGGAACTCGTGGTCATTTTGCTGCTGTGTTTAGTTCACCGCAGACTAGTAAATCAAAAGCTACCAATGTACATGGTATTATACAAGCTGACAAACCTGATGCATTTCTAGGTTTTGCTGGCCAAGGTGAACAGTCAGATGATGGATATGTTAATCTCAGTGTAGACGGAACCACTCTCAGATTTCGTGTTGACACAGGTTCAGACGTTAATGTTATTTCTAGCGATGTTAATGAAAACATTTCGAAGACAAAATCCTCACACCCCTACAATGTGTACGTGTAGAGGGCCTGTCATTTCAAGCGAACACAGGCCGAGATATGCTGGCAGTGGGTTATCACTACTGGGACGAGACACCCATTGCAATCTCGAACTAGTTTCCTTCAATGTGGGTAGTATCGAAGATTACCCCCAACTGTTTAAAGGTTCAGGTGAAATACCCCATCCATGTAAGCTCCAGTTAAAGGACAAACGGTAAAGGCTAAACCGTACTCAGTTCCAATACCTCAACGTATTGCTATACCACTCTTGCCAAGAGTCAAGGATGAACTTGAGAGACTAGAATTGCTCAACTGACTGGTGTTCTCCAATCGTCGTTGTTCCGAAGATTGATGGAAGTGTCCGGATTTGTTATGATTTGACTAAATTAAATGAATCAGGAAACGCGAACGACATCAACTTCCTACCGTGAATCACGTTCTGGGTTAAATGGCTGGTGCAAAAGTATTTTCAAAGCTTGACGCTAATCGAGGTTTCCACCAGATTCGACTCGCTGATGAACACTCTCAATTAGCCACATGTTTCATTACACCATTTGGTCGTTACTGCTATCAGCGTCTACCCTTCGGTATTAACTCCGCTCCTGAACACTATCAACGACAAATTCACAGTATGTTAAGTGGTCTCGAAGGAGTAGCAAACCTGATGGATGACATCATTGTCTTCGGCGCAAATAAAGCAGAACATGACGCGAGACTAGATAAAGTACTTAATCGTCTTGCTGAACATAGTGTGACACTAAATCATAGCAAATGGGAATTTAAAGTACCAGAAATCATTTTTGCTGGTCACGTGATTGGAGAAGACGGTATCAAGGCTGATCCTTCGAAAGTGGAGGCGATCTCTCGTATGCCTAAACCCGAAAATATATTCGATCTTCGTAGGTTCATGGGGATGGTTAATCATCTTGGTAAATTTCTCCCAGATTTGGCAACTCACTCCGAGCCACTCAGACAGTTACTATCAACCAAACAACCATGGTATTGGGGAGATGTTCAAGATAAAGCGTTCGAAACAATCAGGAATTTGATTTGTACAACTCCAACACTGATGATGTTTGATCCATCTCGCGAAACCCTTGTATCAGTGGATAGCTCTTTGTATGGGCTTGGCGCAGTTTTGAGACAACTGAATAATGACAATATTTGGAAGCCAGTTGTGTACGCATCAAGATATCTACTTCCAGTCGAAACTCGCTATGCGCAAAATGAGAAAGAATCTCTAGCTGCAACTTGGGGATGTAATCGTTTCGAACAGTATCTGATACGACTAAAGTTCACTCTGGAGACAGATCATAAACCCTTGAACGCACTATTGGGATCTAAGGCACTCACTAGTTTTCGCAGAAATCGTGTTCAACTGAATAAACGAAATCATAAATTAGGCCACACATTTCAAGGATCTTTTCAAAGTACGTTTTGGTGTTGTGCGGCACCATCATTCTTAAGCATCAAAGGATACTGACAAATCCACCTGCAATATAATGGAAGCAGCGATACAAATAGTACATTTGACACCACCATTGAAATACTACTAATTGTAGGGGCATCTTGCAGTATTTATGTATTAAGGTCTCCTTCAATGCAATTGCACTGAGAAATCCTGGAATTAAGAACGTGCAACTGCAATGTAACTTTTCTTTAGCAAATCTCCAGCCCCAAAATGAGAGGTTTGAGGTTTGTAAAGAAGGCATCCAAAAATACTGGGTACCTGTATGAAAAAATAAAATATTATGTGTATGTGAGCCTCATGTGGACAAAAAGGAATGTGAGATTTGTACTTTCACATTAAGATTGAACTAATCCTGTTTGTGAGTTCTACGTCCACGCTATAAAGATTGTCTTGAATCAGCAGACACACAGCCTTCGTATGAGTAGGTGAAGTATAAAGCTCAATGAGTGATTTGTCATGTAGACCTTGTAACATTTCAAGCTTTTTCTGGGGTGGACACCTGATACCTGATATTGTGGAGCGGTGTGAATTCAATGTGTTGTATGTTTTGTATACTGGAGGAGGCTACTGCAGTTCCTATAAATTGTAATCATAATTAGTTTTGCATTTCTTTTGCTTTTGATATGATGAAGCCATCACAATTAAGTACAACAAACCATGCACTGCCACCATCCAAGCATTTTTGCCTAAAGAGACATAATTATTCACCACCTGATAAATACAAACATGCACGCATGCCAACATGTATTTAATACAACATAAATAAAACAATAAAAACACATTAAACTGTTACCACCTTCAGGTAGTTTTAAGGACACTACAATTGGCTTCATCTGTAAGAAAAATAATGTCAATAACTATAAATAAAGCATGATCTACGTTTGAAACACAGTTGCATTAATTATTTGCAAAAGAAACGCTAACACAGAAAAGTCAATATAGAACAATATTTTCGATTTTGTTGCATGAAGAATTATTAACTTTATACAAAGGGAATTCTCAGGGATTGTCAAAATACAGGTTAAAATGTGTCATGGGATACATGGAACCTCTATCCCACTACTAGACTAAACCTGACTTGAGGTCCATATGTTGAAGCCATATGTTGTCTGTTTTATTATACTCGTAGTCATGGCAGCCATGTAACCAATTACACATTTCACTGAACTGGCCACTTCACTTCACACGCTTGTTTATGAATACACATATCATGGAAATTTTGTGGGAGTATACCTTCTAAATATATTTACAATTTCAAGATTGGTGGTACCTCAATCATATTTTTACATTCGTTAATGTGTGTTTCAGTTTTTGTTTGATTGACTTTTTTGTGAAATATGGTAGTTTAGCTTTCATAATAAAACAACCACGTACTTCCATATAAGTTGCCGTGTATGTTATATGTCATATTTTGTATGATTTAATGTTATGTTATAATGAACATCAGATATCGCGTAGCAATTCAGGCAAACATTCTCACAATTATTTCAATATCTTTCAATTATTTCATCATTATTTCAACATCTTTCAGTTTTCTCACCATTATTTCAATATCTTTCAATTATTTTATCATTAGAGAGAGAGAGAGAGATAATTGAAAGATATTGAAATAATGGTGAGATAATTGAAATATATTGAAATAATGGTGAGAAAATTGAAAGATATTGGAATAATGATGAAATAATTGAAAGATATTGGAATAATGGTAAAATAATTGAAAGATATTGAAAACATTATTAAACAATGGTGAGATAATTGAAAGATATTGAAATAATGATGAAATAATTGAAAGATATTGAAATAATGGTGATATAATTGAAAGATAATGAAATAATGGTGAGATAATTGAAATATATTGAAATAATGGTAAAATAATTGAAAGATATTGAAAAATGATGAAATAATGGTGAAATAATTGAAAGACATTGAAATAATGATGAAATAATTGAAAGATATTGAAATAATGGTGAGATAATTGACAGATATTGAAATAATGGTGAAATTATTGAAAGATATTGAAATAATGGCGAGAAAATTGAAAGATATTGGAATAATGATGCAATAATTGAAAGATATTGGAATAATGGTAAAATAATTGAATGACATTGACAAAATTATGAAATAATGGTGAGATAATTGAAAGATATTGAAATAATGGTGAGATAATTGAAATATATTGAAATAATGGTAAAATAATTGAAAGATATTGAAAAATGATGAAATAATGGTGAAATAATTGAAAGATATTGAAATAATGGTGAGATAATTGAAAGATATTGAAATAATGGTGAGAAAATTGAAAGATATTGGAATAATGATGAAATAATTGAAAAATATTGGAATAATGGTAAAATAATTGAAAGATATTGAAAAAATGATGAGAAAATTGAAAGATATTGAAATAATGGTGAGAAAATTGAAAGATATTGGAATAATGATGAAATAATTGAAAAATATTGGAATAATGGTAAAATAATTGAAAGATATTGAAAAAATGGTGAGATAATTGAAATATATTGAAATAATGGTAAAATAATTGAAAGATATTGAAAAATGATGAAATAATGGTGAAATAATTGAAAGATATTGAAATAATGGTGAGATAATTGAAAGATATTGAAATAATGGTGAGAAAATTGAAAGATATTGGAATAATGATGAAATAATTGAAAAATATTGGAATAATGGTAAAATAATTGAAAGATATTGAAATAATGGTGAGATAATTGAAAGATATTGAAATAATGGTGAGATAATTGAAAGATATTGGAATAATTGTGAAATAATTGAAAGATATTGAAATAATGGTGAGAAAATTGAAAGATATTAAAATAATGGTGAAATAACTGAAATATATTGAAATAATGATAAAATAATTGAAAGATATTGAAATAATGGTGAGAAAATTGAATGATATTACAATAATGATGAAATAATTGAAAGATATTAATATAATGGTAAAATAATTGAAAGACATTGAAAAAAATGATGAAATAATGGTGAAATAATTGAAAGACATTGAAATAATGATGAAATAATTGAAAGATATTGAAATAATGGTAAAATAATTGAAAGATATTAAAATAATGATGACATAATTGAAAAATATTGAAGTAATGATGAAATAATTGAAAGATATTGCAATAATGGTGAAATAATTGAAAGATATTAATATAATGGTAAAATAATTGAAAGATATTGAAAAAATGATGAAATAATGGTGAAATAATTGAAAGACATTGAAATAATGATGAAATAATTGAAAGATATTGAAATAATGGTGAGATAATTGAAAGATATTGAAATAATGGTGAGATAATTGAAAGATATTGGAATAATGGTGAAATAATTGAAAGATATTGAAATAATGGTGAGAAAATTGAAAGATATTAATATAATGGTAAAATAATTGAAAGATATTGAAAAAAATGATGAAATAATGGTGAAATAATTGAAAGACATTGAAATAATGATGAAATAATTGAAAGATATTGAAATAATGGTAAAATAATTGAAAGATATTAAAATAATGATGACATAATTGAAAAATATTGAAGTAATGATGAAATAATTGAAAGATATTGCAATAATGGTGAAATAATTGAAAGATATTAATATAATGGTAAAATAATTGAAAGATATTGAAAAAAATGATGAAATAATGGTGAAATAATTGAAAGACATTGAAATAATGATGAAATAATTGAAAGATATTGAAATAATGGTGAGATAATTGAAAGATATTGAAATAATGGTGAGATAATTGAAAGATATTGGAATAATGGTGAAATAATTGAAAGATATTGAAATAATGGTGAGAAAATTGAAAGATATTAAAATAATGGTGAAATAATTGAAAGATATTGAAATAATGATAAAATAATTGAAAGATATTGAAATAATGGTGAGAAAATTGAAAGATATTGGAATAATGATGAAATAATTGAAAGATATTAAAATAATGGTGAAATAATTGAAAGATATTGAAATAATGATAAAATAATTGAAAGATATTGAAATAATGGTGAGAAAATTGAAAGATATTGGAATAATGATGAAATAATTGAAAGATATTGGAATAATGGTGAAGTAATTGAAAGATATTGAAATAATGGTGAAATAATGGTGAGAAAATTAAAATATATTGAAATAATGATGACATAATGGTGAAATAATTGAAAGATATTGAAATAAGTGTAAGATAATTGAAGGATATTGAAATAGCGGCGAGTAATTGAAAGATATTGAAATAATGATGAAATAATCGAAAGATATTGGAATAATTCTATTTTGGCCGTCATCTCACGCTATAATTAACATTGTGTACATATAAATATTATACTTCAATATTTTTCAACTGATATTTGTTGTAAACAATTAAGAAATACTAATATATATATATATTATATATAAATGAGTTTATTCCATGACAGTATTCTGTACACGTTAATGACTGTTTTCTTTTAATACATAAAAATAGCACAAGTTTCCGAATTATAGAAATAAATTATCAATTTGTCCCATTCAGTCAAGGCAGAAAAACAAAACAATCTTCGTACATACATTTGAAAGATTAAGAGTACGATAAAATGAAGTATATTTCCATAACATTTGGCTAAAAACTAACTTTCTGTAGTAATATTGAAGTATATTTACTGTTTTTTCGAGTATGTCACTGACCGATTTACGCCGTAAGTTGAAATTTGAGATGTAGTGTACATCATTACCGACTCACATTAACAAATTTATGTTGGCCTGAAAATGTATTATAATGAACGGGTTATATATTTCATTGTCTAGATATTTTTATACACGCCAAAATTGTTATTTCAAATTCATAGGTGCCATTGTTATTGAGGCGTCTGTACATCGAACACATTCGCTGTATGTGATTGTGCCGGCCATAATACGTAAAACAAACTTACATATGTTATACTAAAAACATATAAATGGTTCGTTCTTCATATCGTCAATCGAGAATACATTAGTTATTAGATGGTTTACTTAATGTTTTTAGCCATAACATGACAATTATTTCAATTTGGTTTACAAAATGTGCTAGTGTGACTATAGAACCCGCGATTTGTGTAGTGTATTGATACGTATACACATATTGAATTATATTTTAAACCAGACACGCTCTGTGGCTACTTGATGTGATTTACTATGTAATGATCCATACAAACTTGAAAAATGGTCCGCTACTCAAGATGGCGGAACTTCGAACGGACGACAAATGAGGCTTTGAAATGTGTGTAACTGTCCATGTTATATGTAGTACTAAAGCACACGCGAACTTATACTGAGTAAGTTGTTAAATTGAACTTACCGATCCAGACATATATTAAAATGTACTACATTATTTTGTAGTAATTTCAACGCATTTTGTAAAAAAAGAATATTCAACTCAATTTGAAACAAATATGCTCATTCAAAGTATAATGACCATTGACGCGCCCTGCTTGACATTTGGTTTACAAGTAATCTGCGACTTACCTTAAATATCCCCAAAACAATTAAATGAAATACAGTGAGATTATATTTACTTTTAAGCAGCGTGCATTATTACTGCCACCATTAAAAATTAAAGATAAATTATAGTTTCGTCCACGTCTGCAGTTTTGTACATTATTGGAAATAATCGTATGTATTTCACCAACTGGCTGTTATTGAGAACACGGCTACACAGTAACACAATAGATATACATGTGCAGTTGTATATTCATAGTAACCACATCGTACACATGACATGTGTTTCGCGTGGTGATTTTTCTGTTAACAAAAATAACCCAGCAAATGATTAGAATTAAATATTTGTAATTAAATCACTTACTCAGTCAGTCAGTTACTCTCAGTGTGTCTACCGGGACGTACATTCAATCGTTGGTAAAAATCATCTGTGCGGTCATAAAGTTCTTGAATTATAGAGAACATGTCAGAGAAATGGTTATTATTTTTATCATTGTCGTGGAAGTGAAATAAATGTCTCATAATCGAATAATATACCCGTTATTTTAAAGGTCAGAATTACGTATATGTATTCAATGTATTTTATTCGTTGCAAGCGACTGCTGGCGATTACACTGCAATTGACACGCATTTGTTACGCGTAATCAGTATGCGCAGTCAAAAAAGTCATGTGCCGCGAATCAAACAAATTATGCTAATCGTCGTGTCATATGAATTGGCGATTGTAAGTAATTGAGACATTACTTTTGACTCAGTGTACATAATGGAACCAAATATACAACGCGGAATACTCCGTGCTGCATTTGGCATAGCTTTCCTGATTTTAATAGCTTATACTATTGTGATTTATACAAACAGTAAAGGCGTGAATATACTGAAATTGGTAAGTTGTGTATTATACAGAATGACAATTCTACGAGGGCTTGAATGTATGCATGTTGTCGAAGGTATGTAATAGAACAATGCTCGATCACCTTGGTGATATAGAAATTTGGTGCTTTCCTTTCATTTATATTAATTGAACTTTTTTAATTCGTTGTTCGTGATTGCCCTATCTCTTTTGGATATATTGGTTTTGATGCGTTCCAAACGTACTACATTCAATGTAGAAAGAAGAATAGGTGATTTATATTTCGCCTACCTTTTGTAACTTCCCTCTCTACCATGTATTGGATAATAATACTACTGACGTTAAATGTGTTACGGACACAGATGTACTGTACATGTTTATTGCTTGCTGATTGATATTTGTTGGGTTCTCGCTAAAGAGACTATGGCGGTGTGTTAGCTACGTGGACATACGGCATGCAATCAAACAGTCCCGTGATATCGACGTTATAATTTTGCTTAGTAATTATGTACTAAGATTGTTCTTTTCATTATCATGATACATTTCATTGGATCTTATTCTGCTATTCTAAAATTAACATTCAGTGTGATTCCACATTACATAACGGTATAACTGATTGTACATCAGTAAAAAGTGCGCGCTTTTCAATATGCACGCAATACCGTTCTCACCACTATCCCTCGAATATTCATCCATCGGAAATATTATTTGTGTCTGCTTACAATGCAAATGCCGTGGAAATTTGAATTTATCTTCAAAGTGGTTAATATATTCCAGGTCGCTAGATGAAATGTAACTCAGAAAAGCAAGTACATTTTATAATTCGTGTGTGATGTTTCATCCGACACGAGAATCACCAAAGGTAGCAGATGCTAAAAATATCATGCTTTCTACTTGATGGGACAAGTAGTGTAGCTACTCTCTTCATTTATATTACGGGTGTGTAGTGAACCAAATGACGTTGTATTGAGTCGGTAGTTTTCACGTTTACAATTGTATAAGACTTTAATTGAAAGTCAGGGCGACGTTTTGTTTTACGTAAAAACAACTGTCAGGACGAGTTTAGAAAGTGTAAAAAAAGCGAGTTTTGCGGCCTTGGCATTACTGGACAAATAAAGCATTTAGTATTTTTATTTTCATATATATTTTCAAATATTTACATACATCTTCATTTTCGCGTTACAATCACAGAATATTTATCTTCTAGTGATGGCTATACTATTTATAAACTTTGTGAATTGCATAAACCATGGGTTTAACATTCTAATTTACTCAAACATGATTGACAGGCATTATTAGTACACTAGCGTGTCACAGGTCGTGGTACATTTCAGCGAAATAAACCATATAAATCAAACGCCTAAATATACATTCGTTAACACATCTATTTATATATATCACTCTCTCAGATAACTATGAAATTATTTTAAAATGTATACATTTGGTCTGGAGACCTATTCTATTGGATAAATATAATATTATAATATATCCATGATTGTACCAAGATGTGTTTCGACTCACAGTTTGGCCTTTAAACATCGTATCTGGCACATTTACCGGATCACCACGCCATGATGTTACTAGCTTCGGTAGGATTATCAAAGTAACATCAGCTGCCATCTTGCACAGTTTATACACTCGATTCTCCCTTTTAAACATTGAGACAGGTAACTCTTGCTATAGAATAAAGTAATAAAGATTTCATGTGAATAGGACATAATTACATATACATGGTTACAGTTCATGACATAATCACAACATATGGATATGGTTTACATCACAGAGTGTGCTACGTTATATATATATGATGTATATTATGATCTCATAATGACGGTTCAATAAAGGATTTTAAAGACAGTGTTCTTGCTATGTTCTCACATACGTGAGTAAAATATATGATAGAGGGGCGATTTGTAACAAATATTGAAATATTGATGCTGGTGACTGAGTGTGATTGAAATATCAACTTTATCGAACAGTGCATGCAACTAAATTTAGTCAAGCTATATTTTATGTTCACAGAGGTGCAATCCCTAAAGTGGTTTTATATGCTGAAAGCAGTGAAATGTCTGAAAACATTACAAATAACATGAGTTATTTGCCTGGTTACCTGGAAACTGACACAAAACGTTTCAAAGACATTTGCTGATGTGTTAATTGATAACGTATTATTATTCAAATTACTTGAAATGTGGAACAGTTAATTCCCAGAATGTGTATTGTTCACTTGCTTGAACATGGGAATATTCTGATTAGCTGTATACAAAGTTATATATATATACGCAGCAAACTAATACAGATGATAAATCCGACAAGGCCGACAAAAATAAGGTGTATGGACAGCGTGCGCTGTAAACGATTTTAGCAAAAGTCAAGAAACAATTGTTCATTTATGGACCAAAAGTGGGATTTATTTTACCTAATCCACATATTACAACAAATAGTACTGACATTTCTCAAATACCTGATTTTTGTAGACATCTAACAAACCCAAGTTTTGCCCGAAATGTAATGACAAAGAAAAACCTACTAATGCAAGGCAGACTGTTAAATCAAGCCAAACAAGTCACGTAAGTATATCGCATAAAGTTCTTTTTTTGAACATTAGCCAATACACATCAAAACGATTTCAAAACTTAAACAGATATCGTGTGGCCCATTTACACAACAAAAGTGCGTTGCCACTAGAGGGCGCGCCAGTAAGCACACAATATTAATCCTCGCATTCTGAAAAGAGATGCTAGCAAACGGATATTTATTATATTTCTATTATAATGTATATAAGCACGGTTTTAATTTTAATATACTGTGTTTTCAATTTGTTCAACTAATTAGGCACCAAAAATGAAAATCCAATGTTCGCATAAAAATGGGGTCAAAGGAAAATCTATCTATGCAAAATTAAGAAAAATGTTGTAAGTCGACTAACTAACCCATAAAACTTGGAAAAAAGTTTTCCTAATGGAACAGTATTTGTAAAAGCATATTTATGGTATTGTATGCGAAAAACACACGAGAAGCCTGGTAAGCAGTGCTGTCTACTTTCGGGCGGACATCCGGGCAATTTTACCGCCTGGCAACCATCACAATGAAAACAAAGGCTGACATCTCTCAGAAAACTGTACTTTGGAATTGTTTTGATATTCTCCCCAACTGAGTAACTCGAATACTCATACATTGGTATTAATTAGTATTAAAGTTGAGTTTGCCCGTTTTCTCCACTTCTACGTATCACATAAGTGAAGAAATTAAATAAGAAAAATGGCACAGTACCCATTTATTGTCATTCTACTAACTCTAGTCACTACATTCATGACATTCAGAAATTAGAATAGGTCACTGGTAGACGTTCTTGCTATAATACTGAAAAACAACTATTATCATTAAGCATCGTGAATTTGGGAGGCTAACAAACTGAACTAATCTTACATTTACATTAGGTGCCAAAAGACCCCAAGGTTCACATTGAAAATGTAAAGAAGAAACAGCAGATCATTGAAAAGAATATTAAATCGTCTCAGACCAATAATGTAAGTAGATTTCATAACATAACCATTCAACATTGGTCATGTATTAAATGTAATCAATAATAAGGAAATGGCAGCATGATACAGGAGAGGATCGTAACGGCAAGTCATGTTTACGACTTCTTGTGTAATGCCAAGTATAGTAGTAATTAGTTTGTAACTTTAAAATTTCTTAAACCCATTTAGGCACCTACAAATCCGAGGAGTCACACGGATAGTTTGAATGAGAAAAAAACGCCACACGCCAATAGTGTGAAATCTACAAACTCTAGTTACCCATGGAAACCAGTGGTGTAGCTTGTACACTTACACTACATTCATGGCATTCAGCAATTCCTTCATAGTAGAATAGATCATTGATCCAACACTTGTGGCTGATGTTCTTGCTATAATACTGAAAAGCAACTATTATCATTAAGCATCGTGGATTTGGGAGGCTAACAAACTGAACTAATCTTACATTTACATTAGGTACCAAAAGACCCCAAAGTTCGCATTGAAAATGTAAAGAAGAAACAGCAGATCATTGAAAAGAATATTAAATCGTCTCAGACCAATAATGTAAGTAGATTTCATAACATAACCATTCAACATTGGTCATGTATTACATGTAATCAATAATAAGGAATTTCAGCATGGTACAGGGGAGGATCGTAACGGCAAGATATGTTTACGATTTCCTGTGTAATGCCAAGTATACTAGTAATTATTTTAACTTTCTTAAATTTCTTAAACCCATTTAGGCACCTACAGATCCGAAGAGTCACATGGATAGTTCGAATGAGAAAAAAACGCCACACGCCAATATTGTGAAATCTACTGAGGCCATTAATGTAAGACTCCATGGGTATAACCATTTAACCATGGCCATGTAAATATAAATGTTACCAAAAATAAGAACTTTCTGGGCAGTAGCGGGGTAGTGACTAGTTATTCTCAACTAAATGTGTAATGACAAGTGGGATAACCATTTAACCATGGCCATGTAAATACAAATGTTACGCCATGTACAATTATTATTATTATTATTATTATTATTATTCACTTTTGTAAATTCATTAGTCACAAAACGACCCCAAGATTGACATGAAAAATGAGAACAAAGAAACATCAACCAATGCAAAGAATATTAAATCGACCCAGACCAATAATGTAAGCATACACCATGAACATAATCTTTAGCAATAGCAATTCAATGGCGGATCCAGGGGCGGGGGGATGCCCCCCCCTCAAACGCATGACGAAAAAAAATTATAAATTATTATCAGTATAAGCATGCTAAAATAGATTTTCAAGAGATAGTCTGGAAGCTAAGGCCAAGAATTTGGAGTTTAGCTGCACCCCACGTCAAACATTGTGAAAACAGATTTTTCAGGATGGATAATGCCCTGAAAGGGGTGAAAATTGACATGTTGTTATGGCAACCTGAAAATATCATAAAATCGTTAAAAGATCTATATTTTCAATAAATATGAAAATACAGATGTAAAGTTGGTACCAAAATGTAGATCGTGGATTGGCCCAATTATTTATGACATCACATATGCTAATTAGCTAATTTGCATACTCATAAATTACCAAAAAAGCTGTTTTTCAAAGAAAATTGTATATATTGCGTAGTTGTATTTTTCAGGAAGATATACTAGTAGTCTTCATAATTACTGTCAGCATCTTAGTCAGGCTCAGGCTCAATGTATCTTCAGAGTTTGCACAGTCTTTTGCTGAACATTCACATCCATCTGTGCAAGGATTTTCTGTGCAATCCTGTATTCTTGCATGAGCAGCGTCGTGTGTCACAGTTCTTGCACGTTTTGCAGCTAACCATCTGGAGCAATGCTTTTGGTGCTGGATCCTGAGTCATCCACACGATCTTTATTGTGTTTCCATTGGGGATCACAGCTTGAAATGATGCATTCAGTGATTTTTTTCCATATGTAGCACTTCAGTTGGTGGTATTTCATGAGCTTCTCTCCCCCCCCCCCCCCTTTGACAACTTTCTGTACCTCACCTCATTCACACTGGTTGCATTTGGGTCATTAACATTCAATACAGGCCCTTTAGGTCAGTAGGTCTGCTGTAATGTTAAGACTCTCACCTAGATTTGTCATGGCAGACATGAAATATCTTTCTTCATTAACTTCTTCCTATTGCCACAGAAACTGCTTGTTGTATCACATCCTGTGAATACGTGGCTTGCAGACGTCTTCTCCATGTTTCCTGCATATAGCTTGAATGTCAATGTACTTCCATGGTTTCTGAGTAGCCTGTCTGTTGATAATCAGTGGAATATCAATTGCTTTTTGAAAATACACAGCAAGGACAATCACACCAGTGTCAGATGTTTTCAGGACAACTGCTCTGAAATCTCCAGTTTCTGCAATTTACTTGCAGTGCATCAATAGTCTTGTGTCAGCCTCTTCAGCAAAGCATGTCAGAGAAAAAACAGCATCTTTGAGTATTGGGTCTCCATGTACCTTCAATTTGTGGCATTCTTTACCATGACAAACAAACAAAGATGTTTCTTTAATGATATCAGAATAACCTGCATCACCATTCTTCGACCATTCATCCACCAGGAATTCAGGAAGATTCTGTTTGTTCTCACTGTTTGACATAAACTTTCCCCAGTCATTGGGTGCGTTCTGAGATCCACTGGTGATTATATATCTTATCCCTGTCACTTTGCTCCTCCTCTCATGTTCTCTATTCTTAATGAAGACTGGCATGTAGTTATCAATCACAAGATCAATTCTTGCAGGTTGTGGACCTATGGCTTTACATGCAGAAGAAAGCACAGATTTGGCCACTTCAGTGAAGGTTATCATAGGTGCTCATGAATCCGACTCAACCCCTATAAATAAACACCTCATTGTATATTTCTTCTGTTGCAACCCTGTTACATTGTATTTTCTTTGATGTAACACTGTTTGAATAAATAGTTTATAATTTAGAAGTACTTTACACTGTCTTTATTATCTGAACCTGATCGAAGATGAGCGAATATCATCCACAAAGGTTGATGGCTTCCTGTTGTTTGGTGCAGGTTTGAGCTTCTGGATAGTGGCAAAAGTGTCAATCACCAGGGCCACGTTGTCTGGGCATCAAATGGCTGGGATACCTTTCTCAAGATCCTTTGAGTTTAGACTTTTGTGTTTTGTAGATTTTCCATGAGGTGTCGCTGTTTCCCATGGAATTGAAGCTAACTCATGAGAAAAAGTTTCAAATAGGTTAAACTCTCGTGACCTTGCAAGAAGCACCAATCGGTCTGCCTTGATAATTAAATCTCATCCCGCAACTACAAGTTTACGTTCAGTTGTTTGTGTTGAGACTATTATCATTAAGCATCGTGGATTTGGGAGGCTAACGAAGTGAACAAATCTTACATTTATATTAGATACCAAAACAACCCAAAGTTGACATTGATAATGAAAAGAAGAAACAGAAGACCATTGAAAAGAATGTTAAATCGTCTCAGACCAATAATGTAAGTAGATTTCATAACATAACCATTCAACATTGGTCATGTATTAAATGTTATCAACAAAAAGGGATTTCAGCATGGTGCAGGGGAGGATCGTAACGGCAAGATATGTTTACGACTTCTTGTGTGATGCCAAGTATAGTAGATCCGAAGAGTCACATGGATAGTTTGAATGAGAAAAAACCAACACAGACAAATATTGTGAAATCTACTGAGGCCATTAATGTAAGGCCCCATGGTATAACCATTTAACTATAGCCATTATTATTATTATTATTATTAATATTCATATTATTCATATTCATATTCATATTCATATTATTATTATTATTATTATACAAAGCGGCCAAATTCCCGTGGTGAATGAAGACATATTTGTTTACAAAATCTAGTGTGATGGCGGGCGTTACGTCTACTTACTCCGCCTATGTGACAACGCTATATATAATTCATAATCAGCAAAAACAATTTTCACTCGCATGGCAACCAACACGAAAGTATGCGTTACTTGGGAATGATAGAAAATTGTTTTCAGCGACCATATATGGAACGTCCAACAAATTCTTTAATACGTGCTCTAAACTAAGAATGCGATGCGTAAATTGTGAAAAGTACACACTGTGTTAATCAATTTCGTGTAGTCAATTAGCGAATAGACGGATCTGCCCATAAGTACTACACTCGTGCGTTAAATCTGGTATTTCCATGCTACGAATGTTAGTCAATTTTCCTCGACTTACGCGCGTTGTCTGTGTAAATGCGTGATTCTGTCCCCAAATTTCTGACATCACACTGTCATATAAAATCACTACCCACGAATTATATCTCTTTCCTGGTAAGTAAAAAGTGGAAGACGCCATAAAGTATACACTATTATGCAAACGACTTTGCTAATCAATGGTAATTACGTCATGATTAGTACAACAACAGATGTGACGTTCTTGTCATATAACACGATATTCATTGATTTTTTCTTAATTATTTCAGCTTGGTAAAGATAAGCCAATGACAAAGAACACTATGAACACACAGGTGCCACACCTAAAAGACATGACATTTCTCAAGGCATTTGATAAATCAGCATTTGTCATACGCAACGTAACTGGTGACTCAGATAAACAGGGCGAATTGTATGGTTACCTGAAACCACACAAACACATGGTTGTACCAAATATTGCACACTTTATCTGGTTTAACTGCCATGTTTTCCAGTTTGAAAATCTTATCAGTGTACTGAGTGCACATAGGGTAATGAAAGCTGATCGAATTCTGTTTCACACAGACTGTGAACCAAACAGCACGTGGTGGTACCAAGCACGGATTTTAATACCCACTTTGGAAGTCGTTTATAGGGAAAGACCGCTAACAGTTTTGGGTAGGCGACTGAATCCAAAATTGCCTGAGAACTCCGCAGACGTGGCTATGATAGAGATACTGATGGAAATGGGAGGTGTACACTTGGACTGTGATGCATTCGTTTTAGCACCACTCGAACCTCTCCGATACTATGACTATGCAGTTGGAAATGAAAAGCCCACTTGGTTAAATAATGGCATTGTTTTAGCAACGAAGGATTCTAAGTTTTTGAGATTGTATTACCAATTATATAAGTCGTATGATGGATGCAGGGGATGCATTCCAGTGTTGCTTCATTATCAGCTTGCCAAGAATCACTCAGATCTTGTGCACATGGAACCAAAAAGTATGGATCAACCACCAAGTAATGCCATGCGAGCGTTATTCTTAGATAAGAATTACAATTGGAAAAACGAACACTTCAGTATTCATGTTTGGATTGGAATATATCGCTTGTACATGAGGTCTAGAGGAGGAGTTAATTTCACAGCAGAAAATATCAAAAAAGTTGATACAGCATTCGGTGAAATGTGTCGATACATATACTACGGGTCACCTGATATTATTGAGTAATTTTAATTAGAAATGTTGTTACAAAAATTGAACTATAAATGGAATTAGGGACTTGCAGTTGTAGTAACTTCTGGGTGTTGCAGGTACTGTCTCATATATATATCTGTAAAATATTTTTGTCATGTGGTCTGGACGCATCTTGAATTTCTGGGCATTTGTTCCTTATAAATACTTTAATTATTCAACTTGATATTTTGCGTGTAGCTGTATGACTGTTATGAAGAAATAAATAATTTCGATCAGTCATGTGGTTTCGATGGATCTTTGATTACCAACAAAAAATAATAAAAGTATGGGTATTTGTTTCTCATGAAATCATTAACCACTCAACTTGATATTTTGTATATGACATGTATGGCCACATCTTCTTTCGCCTTCATTTCAGACAATTTGCCAAAATGTAATAATCATGTTTCATGAAGTTTTGTCATGACAATTTGTATAGATTTATAAGTAGATTGCATCGACAGTTTACAGTAAACTAAAGCAAAACTGCCTTACTAAGATCACTATTTTTTCTTATACCCTACAACAACGTATGAATTGCGCCATCGGTGATTACATTCTAAAATCCTTCTGCTTTATTACATAGCTACGTGTTGTATTACCACTTGTGAAATATCTAAACCTATAATACATGATGTATATGGAGAATTATTTAATAATATACGTTGTTTCCAAGATACCAACTAGAAATGTGTCAATTGCTGTTTTCATTTTTCCCTAAAAAAGACGAAATCATTTTATTAATACAATTGTACTAGGTGCTTTATTTTCATGGCCATTTATACAGACTTGTTTTTGATGTGAATACTTGAGTATATCGACGTGGATAATGGGTTTCCTTAAATATAATATTAAATGTAACTCACAGAAATACTTGCACAACTGAATTGTATGACAACCTTGATTATATTTATTGATACATATTCATAGCAGATTGAAAATAAATGTCATAGAATTCTAATTTATCACCACGATGATAAAAACAGTTGAACCAAAATAATATGAGCTGCCACGACAATACAACATTCCAGGTATTAATTTCTATTGCTTGCATCAATGCCGATGATGACCAAAGCTGGGGGGTCGTCAGATTGTTGTTGTGTACGCATCACGTGGCGTCTACACCTATAAAGGAAACACGTCAATAAATGTATATGCATTCTCACCTGCCAGAGTAGTTGTTTCAGTTTCATCTTTGTACGCGCCAAACATATTCTGGATTTGAGAGCTACTGTCCAATCAATACTTGTTTTAGATTAAGGGTACTGATATTCTACATCTACAGGACTATTGATTAGTTCTCTTTAAGTGGGCACGCCGATTGGTGCATTTGTAAGCGTATTTTGCCGCGACTTTCTTATGCAAACTACAAATTATACTACAATTATAAAGCAATGATAATCAAAGAAATGTGTAATCAATTTGTGATGTCCTCTATTTACACTCATTTATACTAAATTATGAAAATATGAAACGTTTTCCGTACTTGTTGCAGTTAGTGTTGCAGCCATGATTCTGTAGTTTACACATACACGTACACCGCTCAACTCGACCAAATGAGTTCGTCTTGCACTGCTTTACCCGTTTTCGACATTCTTTAGGACTGAAATAAGAAATAAGCACTGCAATGTCCTGATCGGCAGTTATGACAAATGAATTCTGCGCATGCGTCCGAGTCGAATTGCTTACCAATTAAATGGTTCATGATTTACTATTCACCTATACGCCTAGCAATGAAGCGTGCTTGTGTATTGATCTTCCGATAAACGACTATACAATCGAACATAATCGATTTCACGTACGTCGCTTTCACAGTTTACGTTATTTCTACATAACATAAAACGCTTTGCGGCATGATAACGCCCTTCGTAGATAAAATGTATTTCCATACTTGGAAATATTTAGACGTTCTTCTAGTGTACGTACCCCCCCCCCCCAAGTACTCAACCCACCCCTACACACACTCTGGCTAATTACAATCACATTTCCACGAAAATGTTACACGTGGCTGTAACAAAAAACAAAATTGTTAGACACATTCCTGTTATTACTGCTCTTTTATATTTGGCATTTTGTGACCAATTATATTGATTCAAATAAAATGATTTGATGCTGTTTTTAGTGATATATTACGCATTTTCAACACAGCACAAGACATCACGCATGCTTCTTAAATGGCGATAGTCGTCGAGCTACGCATGCGCGATATAAGGAATTCATATGAACAAAGATGGCGATTTTGACTGTTATGCAGACCAACGAGTACAAACTGAGACGTTACCTAGCTTTAACTAGATAATTCCTTTGGTGATTGGAAAGCATCGAAAAAGTCACCGGCGGTAATTGGTGCATATTGTACCAAAGTCAAAACTCGTACTCGTGATTTTCATTAGAAGAGCGCATTGGGTTGTGGGAAAATCAATGTTTATCAACAAAAATGTCGCACATGCGCGGCGCATCGACCACACCCTTTAAATAGCTAAGATTCACCATCGAAATACCTGATTGCGATGAACGGTGGTGTTTGTGACGTGAGTGTGAACGATGTGATTTCTTTCCTGTCCTCGGCCACTGATCGGGGAGTATCATTACATTCACATTCGGTGTAATTGTATACATGTAATGTTATATTGGAATACGATGGATTATCCGGGGGTAGAAACACCTGCAAAACACAATCATACAACAATCGTAGAATTTCACAAATACTAGTATTAGATTGGGAAGAGATTTATCTGAGTTAGGTTCACATTCGGGTTTGTTTGATTTTACATGTAATCTGTTCTGAAATGGCTCTGTTTACGACTGTGAAATGAGGGTGCTCTCACCGCACTGCTATAGTCCAAATAATCAACAAGGACAATTGTCAGTGTTCCAATGAATGTCTTGTGATATTCAGATTAATAGTGTAATTATAACAAAAATGCTTCTACTTGTTTTTATGTAAATGGTAACGATTTATACAGTACATATTGTTACTGAAAGAAATGATCTGCATGTGATTTGTGTGTGTCATTATGGCAATGACATGTCGCTAGTCATGATATATTCATCAAAACAACGTAGTGAACAATATCGACGAATTAAAAAACAACATTATTAATAGGAGTCACTGTTCATCCTTCCATACCAGTGCTACTCCCACTGTGTGTGGTATTTATATCTGGTGATGTGGATAAAACGTATGCGATAGTTGAGGACGTGTTATTTAGAACTTTACTTGAATGTACACGAGACTGTACACATCATACTTATAACTCAATGTGCGTCAAGTGACTGATTTAAGTGTCAAATTCATTCACGATATCTGATAGAATTACGCCCTCTGCGTCTTTGAACCAAGTCCCGTCCCGGGCGCGTAACGGAAAAAAATACTACATATGTCTACTTACAACTTTTTCAATAATCTGTTGGCCATCAACTGTCGGTTTGCAGTGACTGGTGCAATCACCATGACAACAGCCACTGCAACGGAATAGCTGCAAACACGGGGGGAAGAATGTTATGAGCCCATTGCGAGGAAAATTTGGGGGCGTTGTGGATGGGCAGAGTTCTGTGCTTCTGATTATATCCTCTGTTTTCACAACGAATGGTGATGGCGCACATCTCGACAGCTTAAATTCCGTATCAGCAGCTTGATGTGAAACAAATATTTGTTTTTAATATTTACGCAGCTATGTGTTGTAGAACAAGATGTGATACAAATAGTTGCATATATAATCAAAAATATTTGCATATTGGTATATTTTGTTATATGATTGTTTCCACCATCAACATAAATAATGTCTTTGGCAAATTGAACGGCATAAGATTTGGGATATGAAAAATGATAACATTATTTTTGAAATGTTTCGACATCTCTTGAAAATTACCGTGATCTAATTTACTGAGCACCGAAATGCGGAAGAGCATTAATTGAGTACAGAAGGAGACTGTTTACATTACACACATACCCTTGATAAGGTCATCTCTTGACGCATCAGACATCCAACCTTTCTTCTGATGCTGTCTCTTATTATGATGCGTAATGGCGTAATCGCCAATCCCAAACTTTTCCATCATCACATGCCGCCAGCTGTTTGGATAAAACCGCATGTACATATCTTGTACTGAAGTGACGCCTTTCATCTTATCAAGGGCATCCATTTCCTGAAATAAATCTCGACGAAATTAATGAAAAAATGTCCACGGAATACATGCTATTTTTGTCTATGTTTATGTCTCGGAAACATCTACCGTCGTCAATGTAATGATATAGTATACACTACTGAAACATTCAACCACGTCTGCACGATCTCTCTAGTGCGGGTGACCTGAATAGTTTGTACTCAACCGAACAACAACAGCAGTAAAGAAAACAAGTCATTCACTCAACATAAGCTACTAAATCATTAAAATCAAGAGTTTTAGTGGTATGTGTGTGCTTACAGTGTGCTACAAACTGACGGTTGATATAACGCATGCGCATTGGAATGTATATATATATATGTACAGCGTACACCCCAAATACGTACATGAATGAATGAATTGTGTTGCCTATTTGCGACCCCGCTGCGACCCCGGCTTGCTGCCTGGTAAATGTAATGACGAGGTGTTGGGGGTACTCTTGGTGGATAAAATCATAACGAAAACGAAGTTTAATGCTCGCATCTTTTAATCTATAAAATAAGAAAACAATGGGCCTTCAAAGATCAGGCATCTCCATCGACAGAAGGAAATCACTTTCACCCGCCTCGTAAACATGAACCAACACTTACGTAGCTGGCTTCCTTGGTGTCATTGTGATTCCGTTGTAGACCATTGTTGATACCTTCTACGCTGATCAAAGATAATCGCAGCGTTACGGACATGGTTAACGCTATAAACTCGATGGCGTGCTTCATTCTCACACGATAAAGCTTAGTGAGTATCAACAGCTGTGTAACGTTTATATAGTAATGTATCATTTCCGTCAACGATGACTTGAGGTTATTTATTTTCTTTAAAAGTGAAACCTCTGAAATAATAAATAAATCCAGTTCCGTTTGTATTTTCAAACTGGGTGGTGGGTGTTGTACTAGTATATGAATATATTTGCGGATTTCAAGTGCGCGTGATCCATTACGTCATTCACGCCGCAGGCTCGTTCGAAGTTCGTGTAGGCCGCGTACAATTAACGTCTCGTATTTAAATTTCTACAAAGCGACGTTACATTTCCATGAGTTCATAGTACTAGAAGTCGATCGTTTACCTGCTAGAACTTAGTGTTGTTTCAAATTATTACTTGGAGGATTGTCTCAGCTGTTTTATAATGAGCAAGGATGACAAAATGGCGGATAAGTTGATGATGTAAACGAATAAAAATACCACGTGACACAGAAACAGCAAATGATCTATTTGTTGCCCGGGGAATTCCGTTATCAATACAACAGGCCGGTAACCACACTTTTAATTCTCTTCAATATTTTCCTTTTTGTCAGTCTGGTAAAAATATATTTTATCGGAAATCACTTACTTGATGTAATCAGGATATACTAGTATACACAATGCGGCAACGTCTATTTTGGAAAGTATCGTATATTTTTGTTTGTCTCCTTGGTACATTATCCAGGAAAATCACTTATTATATTAAGGAAGAGATAAGCTTCACGTCAAAGAAAATTGTGTCATTAGTTCAACAATGGTACACAATCTGACTTGAACTTATTTTTAGAAATGTTGAAAATATTTAAAACAAGAAATGATGTCAACACGATTGAGTGGTGATGTGCTCGTGCGCATGTGTGCATGTAATAACACAAACGGTACTTCACGTTCCGGGCGAAGTAATTAAAGCGGGTGGGTCGTACGTACGCGCGGGATTTGAGTACCATACAACGATAATAACGCACGCTCTAAACGCAAAAGATCGTGTGTAGACGCTAGTTGGTAAACAAAGACTCCCCTGCTTTAAATTTAAAATATATTGCATATTGTATGTCAAATAATGTATTCAGTGTTTTTACGGGGTTTCAACTGCGCTAAATATGTTGTTTAAGTAACATTGCATGCTAGTTCGAGGTTCATGTATGACGCGCACCGGTAACGATTCATGTTCATCCCAATTTGTAGTAACCGACTGTGCATTTTCCAGGAGTTCACAAATTTACGAACGGCAACATTGTGATTAATTATTACATATTCAGTCAAAAATACCACGTAACAAATTAATTAATATTGAGTGTGACCATCTCCGTAATGTAACGTGAACGCTGAATTAACGTTTGCCAAATCATAGACTTACGATTGAAATGGTGACCCCATAGTATGACGTAGAGATAAATGGTGACCCTATAGTATGACGTAGAGATAAATGGTGACCCTATAGTATGACGTAGAGATAAATGGTGACCCTATAGTATGACGTAGAGATAAATGGTGACTCTATAGTATGACGTAGAGATACCTAATCGTGTGTTTTCAGTCATACGTTATTATTAGATCAATCTTATTGTTATTTCCTTCCTTCCATAATGAGGAAACAATTATTTTTACCTCCATACTTCCACTGACACCAATGCAGAAAAGTATCGTTTCTCTTGTTGGTTTAATCAAGGATACTAGAAAAAGAGGGACATGCAACTGCGGTGTTTTCATTGATCTCACGTATGTTGGTGATCGTTAGTGTCTAATCACTTGAACGAATAGTTGTAAATATTAGTCTCATTTTTAGTAATTATGTGTTGATGTTTTTTCAAAAAATAAGGCTAAACGGTTTTAGGTATTTAACGCTTTCTTATATCATGGGCCTGACGCAATCGTGTTTTTTTGTTTGTTTTTTTTGTTATTCGTATTGTTTGTGCTAAGCGACAGATTTGTGCATCTGTGGGTGTAATTGGATGACCCATTCTCCTTCCCAGAGATCATTGCGGCCAGAAAACCGAAAGCAATTTTGTGGTGAAAAGACTTTTACTACGCGTATTCGTTATTAGAGGGCTCGTGTGATGATTTATTTCTACTAATAAACAAGTTTTAAATATTTTAACATATTTTACCAATAGCTGATAATGTTTGTTTTCGCAAACGCACTGTAAAGGGTGAAATAGTTATAATTTACAAAATAAAAAAATGTCATCACGGTATAACGGTTAATAGAGTGTTGCTCGGTTCATACAGCTGCCCGTCCTGTCGATTAACAAATAAAAATAAACGAAAGCACTTCGTGGTTTTAACGACTGAATCGCCCTACTGCCACACTGATTGTGAGGGAAGGTGGTGAGCTTCTCACTTTGAAAACGGCCAGATTCTACAAACTTTCTTCTATGCTATCGATAAAAAGCCATTGCTCGAAACGTCTAGCTATTTTTAATAGTTATTTAGGACTACGATTACCAAATATTATCTTCTATATATCAGATTCTACAAACGACGCGTTCGCTTTTGTCGAGTTCGAAAATCGAACACCTGCATGGTAATCACGTTTTGGTAGATATCAGGGGGGATTGGCACGAGAGGGCGCCATCCGATCTGAATGGAACGTTTCGACGTCAGTCGTCCGTAGCCCATCGTCAAAGCAACAACGTCCCGTTTACAAACAGATGAAATAATTTCAGCAATTTCTTTACAGAAAAATCCTCAACAAAACTTAGAAACATTTCATAGAGAAATACAGGCTCCAAAATTATGTCTATTGCAAATCAATTCAATCGACAACCAGTTTGACGCCACAATTTCTTGCTGGAGCCTACGCGTGATTTTATTGCGTTCAAAACTGTTCCATTTCAAACTGCGCATACACACACACTGTGGTTTCTCGAAATGCATACTAATTAGGTAACTTGTCACTGATAAAAGTCACCGAAAACATTATGAGCAATTTTGAGCAATAGTACTAGAGTGAAATATAAACGTGCCTCTGCATTCTCCGTGAATTTCATAACTTGCTATGATCATGGTAAAGAGAAAACCTGTGCTTACTTTCAATAGATAGCTGTAGTCCGATCGAAAACGTGTCTCAAAAAATACTTTTACATCATTTTTCCGATTATTTTTTCAGCTCGTAACGATAGAATCAGTCAATTTAGAACTAACATGTATGCTATCGGAAAGCATTTTGGCACAATTTTACTGAAAAGACGAGTTTTTCATTGCTCATGAATATTAATTTATGCAAATGAGACGATTATTTCAACCAATCGTGTCATGCAACTCCCCCCTGGTAGAAATAGAACTCTGTGTGGGAGAGAAGCATCGACCAATCAACGACAAGCATAAGAACTTGTGGTGGCAGCGATATATTGGTAGAAATAGAACTCTGTGTGGGAGAATGTTGGATGACCTTATCAAGGGTATGTGTGTAATGTAAACCCTCCCAATGCTTTTCTAATGTATTATATTATATTAAATATATTGTATTATTACCTGTCACCGTAACGCCATAAGTTACAGCGTGCCGTAATTTTTCGGTATTTTACGGAGTATTTCCATCCTACCATATTAGGAAATGCGAATTCCAAGTGGAATGATTACGCGTGTAAGCGTCCTCTAATAATAAAAACAAACATAAGTGCCATCAGGGGGGAGTTGCATGGCATGGAGTCGTCTCACTTGCATAAATTAATATTCATGAGCAATGAAAAAACTCATCTTTTCAGTAAAATTGTGCCAAAATGCTTTCCGATAGAATACACGATAGCTCTAAATTGGCTGATTCTATCGTTATGAGCTGAACAAATAATCGGAAAAATGAAGTAAAGGTGTTTTTTGAGACATGTTTTCGATCAGACTCCAGCAGACTGATGAAAGTAAGCACAACTTTTCTCTTTACCGTGATCATAGCAAGTCACGAAATTCGTGGAGAATGCAGAGGCACGATGATATTTTACTCTAGATTATTTTGTACAGAAATCGCTGAAATGATTCCATCTATTCGTAAAAGGGACGTTGTTGCTTCAAAGTTGGCCTACAGACTGACTTCGAAACGTTCCATCCAGATCGGATGGCGCCCTCTCGTACTAACCCCACCTGGTGCAGTGATGGTAAGTAAGGCGTATCGAACTGTGCAATAGAAACGCAAATGGCCGCCAAGATCTCGTTGAGAGAAAGTGTGCCATGAGACTAGTTTTAGTCCTTCAAATAGACCTTTTTCGGGCGCCCTCACAGTTTGTTGTGGGAGAAGAACTCGGCAAGAGGCTCCCGAGAACTTGTTTTGCTGGATGCACATGCGCAGGAAACCACTCTTGCAAGTTAAAAAAACACTGTATATATAATGATGTTGTCATATATTAAAGTGCATTTCCATTGCGGACGAATATTTTATTTTTAGTTTCTCAAACATTTCGAAAATTAGCTTCAAGTGTTACCTCAACAAAATCCTACAGTCGAAATGTGAAAATATTATCACATTTGTGATTGCCTGATTGCATACACATTGTGAAGTGTTCTTATCCAATTAGTTTTCTCTACTGAAGGTGGTATGTTTGTCACACTTTCTGTCATGCATCTAACTACTATTTTGAATTTATTTCTGAATACATGTACATGTAGTATGTTTTTATTTTATTTCAGTAAACATCGGACACATAGAGAAAGAGGACAATACTAGCAAAGAAATTATCCTTTTACGAACGTACGGAAAAATAGCCGAGATATAATCGCGCCAAGACAACTCTGAGAATCGATTCTCAGGCTACCTCAGAGCGTATATGTGGATTATGGAGTGCGATCGAGAATGAATGATAACTCATACGAGCAAGTTACTAGTAATCCTGAAAAAAATCAAATGTTTTTAAACTGAGGACGTTTTTTCAGCAAGCAGAGGTTAGTGGATAGATAGAGGTAGGGAGAATAATTTTGAAATGAAATATGCACTTCTATTTGTTATTGTTCGCTTTGTAATACTCAATAATTAGTTGTTGTAAATTGATATGAATTTCCAATCTAAGCTGGAACAACTCAATTTCGTTTTCATACGATTTTATAACACCACTTATTTTCAACACGATGTATATTGTGCCTTATTATAGACATATGGTTTATGAATATATCGTCTTTATTACTAGTATATATCGTGACTGTGTAAGACTTCCCCGTGTCAGTGGATCACACTTATTGACTGGTGACGTGTCGGATACACTTACATATTTCTACGGTTCCTAGTTAGACAGCTTGCATCCAAAAACAGTAAAAAATCTTCAAAACAATCTTCCCAGTGAAATTGATAAATTGATAAAAAAAAAACTATCGTGTTGCTTGAAGTCAGGAGAGGTAAAAAGTTGATTTTAACATACGGCTGATGTGAGTTTCTATCCCATAATTCTTTGCAAAATTTAATATGGAGTTAACACATTTCTTCCCTATAGATGTAAGCTTTATAGAAATGTCATTCAGTCGGCAATTCGACTGAAGACGTAGTTGATGGGCTTAGTTTAAAATCTGACCGCAGAGGCGGAACTTTGCTTTAGGAAAATAGCGTGCGTTCTTTGGGTCGATTTCTCCGACCATAATCTTGTGCAATTTGGTGTTAAGGTTTTCGACCACCATATGCTAAAGTCGCGATAATTTTAAAGTTAGGTTACAGTCAAAATTTTCTGCTTTTTCGCTTACTTCATACCTTGACCATCTTTGTGATTTTTATGAACAATCAATCTTGGAAATTCTCGATTTTAGCAGGAAGTTGTTTAACTTTATATTATCAACAGATACTGTTGGCGTTTCCTTATTTTTGCGAGACAGAGTGCTCGCTTACTAGTGCAGTGATGTGATGGTGTGAGCTGCAGTCCGGGTGCTATGAATTGGGAGATACAATGTAATCAGCAATCATAGCTAGCATATAAATTGTTCATGTTGCTTCTAAAATATGCCCGTACTATTCGAAAATATTGGGTACGTTCAGTGAAGTGAGTGACTCAGGCCGACTCGGTCGCCACTTATCCTGATCATGGAGGTATCAGGGGTAAAATCTCTTCTCTCGGGTCTCTCTACACTGTCAGGGGGAAAACTCGTCTCGTCTCTCTATCTCGTCCCCTTGAGGTACGGGATCGGGAAAGTCACTTATACTTTACAGTCAAATAAGGCACACACAACGAAATACGTTTCAGCTCTCGTCTTAGTCGGTCAATCGAGCACTCTATAAGACACAGCGCCCTGGGGAAAAAATCCCCAAGACTCTCGCAAGGCTGACCCAAGACTAGCCCAAGACTGGACTGCCTCAAGGCTCGCCCCTGGACTCTCTCGGACTGCGTCTGTCGTGGAGTATTCGCCAAGACCAACTCAAACTCTCTTTTTTCATTTTCAAAACTCTAACCAATTACAAAACAGTAAAAGACTCTAAGGCGTAAACTTCAATCATAAAGCCAATCACACTAAGTACTGAATACGTCATATCGTTTGATTAATCGTTCACTACATTAATAACTACGGATGTCAGAATAGCGACGGTATCTTGTAATTAGTTCCAAACCACTGAGCCAAGTTCCGTCCAAAACTTCAAATAGGCCTACACGATGACAGACATAACACAGCAATTCGCTAATAATCAGTTAATTAAGTCGGTTAACAGATACGCAAAAACAAATTCATGACAGAGGTAAAAAACATCCGTGTCCTGATAGACAATCTGCATGGTGCTGTCTCCAGTGTTTTTGTAATTTTGGTAATGTGTTTTGAGAAATCTGATTTTTTAAAATATGCCTGTGCGTCGTACAGCTCCGAACACGAAAATTAGAAGCAGACTGGCAACGCAAGCCCCATCAAGTCATTCCATGTGTGCCTCCAATTGATCGAATGTACAATGATACGCATTATTAACTTGTCGAGATAAATTGATACACTGAAATACCCCTACCCAAAGGAGGGCAAGTATGTTTGAGTTACAAACAAGTCTTATCATAATTTAAAGGTCACTGTGACCTTATTCAAAATTATTTAATTTGTACCCCATAAAAGTATATACTGAACATTACCATATGTTTTGTGTTGTTGACGTAACATTTTCTGTCTGCATTTGGTCAAGATCTAAAGAAAAAATATGTTTACTATGAATTTATTATTTTATCTGTTTTAAAAAGAATGAGAACCTGTTTGTAAATTTTATATGATAAATTTAATTTAAGAAAAAAACACAAACTGTACACACTTTATTCTTTTATCCAAGATTTTGTATGATCATATTTTTATAATTTATACTATTTTGAAGTAGTGTTTTTGAGTGAGCTTAAAAAACATTTTTTAGAGAAATTTGGAAACAATACAGCAAAGGAAACACAGGCGTACACTACTGTACACTATTATGTAACACATATTTACAACAGCATAGTATACAAAACAGAAAATGTTGTATTTAAGTTAAACAACTCTCACATGTTGCACATCTCCATGCCTGTCATAAAAGTGGTATCTCCCAACTGCCTGCGAAACATGTATCTAAACTCCAAAGGCGCGGCCTTTGATCTGATTGAGTTTTGTCTAAACAATCATGTACATTTCATGATCGACCTGACCGCTTTTATCGAAGGTTCTAACCGGCAAATCTGCACGTCTGTGTTGCCGTTACTGATTTATCTGCATGATTGGTTGGAACTCCATTGACAATCCCTTTTCACAATGTTTGGTCCAGCATAGTGGTTACAAGTGTACGAACAGTCATATCTATGCCATTTCTATGCCAATCTTATGTACTTATAGGTCTAGTGCTAGCAACATATAGTGTGTGTGCTAATTTGCATATCTGAATATTATTTGCATATATTAATGTTTGTGGACAAAGTTGTATCTGGTGTTTCTATGTTGATCTTCTCCAAACTTGGTATGGTTAGTGTACTTATGGTTCCGGTTCTGACAACATATTGTGTGTGTGCTAATTTGCATACGTTTGCATATATTGATGCTTATAGACCAAATTGTGTCTGGCATTTCTATGACTTTTTCCAAACTGTATTGACTGTCACGCTTATTTTTAAAACTGTTGCTCTCAATTTACAAATTCTCTTCATTCACACTAAAGCTTTTCAGTGTTTAACTTTAATTGCAAGAACAAAGAGTTCAAAACTACATACATATTTATTCAGTGTAATCAACCAGATTTAAAAATAGCATACACTGCCTTATAGTCACTGTAATAGCAGTGTATGGTACCCAAAGCTGTAACTGCTAGTGAATGATTCCAATTTTCCATGAACAGCTTGGGAATCAACCATCTCTGATGATTTTCTTGTTTTATTTACATATTAAGACATTTGAACAAAGTGATTTATTGAACTTAACACACAAAATCATCATTACCTGTAAATAACATTGTATCTATTTGGAAACTGTACATGTATAACTAACCGGATGCAACACATACATGTGCGGTCAGAAGGGATTTAAATTTTGAGCAGTCTGTATGAAAAGGGGAGATGATTTTTAGCATCGCTGTCAACTTTGTCGAGCGGAGCTTATCATATGAGTGATTGTCCGTCTTCGTCCGTCCGTCGTCCTTGTCAATGTTTTACTTTTTCGACTTCTTCTTGAAAACTACAAGCCTGAATGCTTTGATACTTGGTGTATATGTACCTTGGGTAGATCTCTCTCAGATTTGTTCATTTTGTATTGATATCTTCAATTTTCTAATTTTGGTGAATATTTTTGCGATTTTTGGTAAAAAGTGATATTTTCAACTTCTTGTTAAAAACCACAAGTCCAATTGCTTTGATATTACATATATAGGTACTACATGTGGACCTCTCTCAGATTTGTTCATTTTGTAATGATATCTTTAATTCTCTAATTTTGGTGAATATTTTTGTCATTTTTGGTAAAAAGTGATATTTTCGGCTTCTTGTTAAAAACCACAAGTCTAATTGCTTTGATATTACATATATAGGTACTACATGTGGACCACTCTCAAATGTGTTCATTTGTTCGACTTCTTGTTAAAAACCACCATCATATATGGTGAAAAATGATATTTTTGAATTCTTGTTGAAAACAAGTCCCATTGCATTGATACTATGCATATTGTTCATTTTCTAATGATATCTTCTGTTCTTTAATTGAAATGTGCATTGCTAACAGCGGAGCTATCTCAACCGAGAGGCTGCTTGTTGAAAACTTCTATCTGAAAAGGGGTTTAGTATTACTACAGCTGCTAACAATATTGTATAATTTTATCTTACCACTTTGTTGTAAATTCATATTTTACCCCATTTATGCATTTTATCGAAGTCCGAAAACGGGGACTTATAATTTGGTCTCCGTCCGTGCGTCTGTGTGTCTGTGCGTCCGTCCAGAGTCATATCTCAGAATCCCTTGGACCGATTTTGTTCATTCTTTGTATGTGCCTAGTACTTTATGTGGGACATATGCACATGCAGTGGTTTAGCGATTCGATTCAAAATGGCCGACTGGCAGCCATCTTGTTTTTTGAAAATGTTGTATTTTGGCCATGCTTTGTCAGTTTTCATTCAAACTTGGTACATAGATTATACATGTTAGGATACATGTCCATGACGATTTATTTCACAATTGGATCAAAGATGGCCGACTGGCAGCCATCTTGTTTTTTGAAAATGTTGTATTTTAGACATGCTTTGTCAGTTTTCATTCAAATTTAGTAAATAGATCATACATGTTAGGATACATGTCCCTGGCCGTCCGTGAGTTTCTGAGTCTGTCCATCCATCTGTCCGTGTGTCTGTCCATCTGTCCGTTCGTGTGTCCCTTTGTCCAGAGTCATATTTCAGAATCCTGTGGACTGATCTCGTTCATTCTTTGCATGTGCCTAGTACCTTATGTGGGGCATATGCACATGCCGTGGTTTCGTGATTCGATTCAAAATGGCCGACTGGCAGCCATTTTGTTTTCTGAAAATTTTGGACATGCTTTGTCAGTTGTCATTCAAACTTGGTACATAGATTATACATATTAGGATACATGTCCATGACGATTTATTTCGCAATTGGATCAAAGATTGTCGACTGGCAGGCATCTTGTTGTTGTTTTTTATGCGGTATCTTGGACGTGCTCTGTCAGTTTTCATTCAAATTTCGCACATACATGTACTTTATACATGTTAGGATGTATGTCCATGACAATTTGTTTCAAAATCTGGTAAAGGATGGCCGATTGACAGCCATCTGACTTTTTGGCCTTACTACTATATTTCCACAATTTATTTACCATTTTCATTCGTATTTGGCATACATCATACATATCAGTGTGTTTCATAATCAGATCAAAGATGGCCGAATAACGGCTGTTTTTATTTTTGGCCATATTACTACTACACGGAACACGTGTTTTGATGTAAATAAACAATCTGTTGTATACGCCACTTGGAACTCAAGTTTCAAGGACACGCTCGCGACAACCCTTCCGCTTTAATATGACGAGCACAAAGAGAACTTTGAAAATTTAACAGGGACTGTGTCATTTTCAATGACTTGTTTTTAATTGTAATTTTATCATATTATTTCGTAGTCATTTTATTTTATACCCAATTTATGCATTTCTTTATTGTGTTTTTGCAGTGGATTGTTCAATTTTATGTTAAATTTTATATCTATATGCTGTGCATAAAAAAACATTTATGAATGTACTGTTTTAAATGAATTAATTACAAATTACAATTACAAATTTTGACCTCAAAACAAATCGATTTGTCCATGATGTCAGCGATTATTTCCCCCAGCACATTCATCATCATTATCCAACCACATCTGGTGCTACTGGTAACTTCACTGTCCCTTACATGTGTTTAACCATTACACAGCATAATTTTCAATACACCACTATTAAACATCTGAACTCTGCCCCCCCCCCAACCCTAAAAAGCATGGGCAGTAGAAGCATTTTCAAACAAGAGCTGAAGAAAATGCTTCTCAGTGAGTGATATTTATCTATGTACATAGAGCATATTCATTTTAAAAGTATGCAAATTTGAATACTCTTATTAAATAATTTTAATATCATTCATTCATTGTGATGATTGATTATACTATTTACTGGTTGATCTCATTTATTTAATTCATTCATTCATTCATGTCAACAAGCTATTCTGATATCTGCATTAGGAGCATATATATTGCATGTTTTATATTATATATTTACTTCTCAAGAAAGCTGGCACAAAATTAAATGTTGTAGTATATTTCTGTACGGTTTAAATTAAGGTTTATTGTACATTTCTTTTTATTCACAGGATAAATGCAGTACACCAATTAACTAAGCAGTTGTAATGAAGACCGGATTGGTGGAAATTTGTCAGATCCTGACCCTCCTGAACCTTGCATACATGCAACCTGATATTATTGTTTTGTTTTGCAAATGTGTGTTTAATATTAACTTGAATAAATGATTTTCTCAAATGATACATTTTAGGTGTTTGTTTTGTTTCCCCGTCTACTTTACAAATAGTTCAATAATTTATAAAACATGATGTTCAAAAGTGCCCTCAATAAATGTCTACTAATATTAATTATAAATAAATGGAAGTTCAAAAGTATCCTATTTACATTCAAAAGTATACTGGTAATATCTTACAGTTAGGTAATAGAAGATTTCAATAAATGTCTACTAATATTAATTATAAATAAATGGAAGTTCAAAAGTATCCTATTTACATTCAAAAGTATACTCGTAATATCTTACAGTTAGGTAATAGAAGATTTCAATAAATGTATATTAATATTAATTAGAAATAAATGGAAGTTCAAAAGTATCCTATTTACATTCAAAAGTATACTCGTAATATCTTACAGTTAGGTAATAGAAGATTTCAATAAATGTCTACTAATATTAATTAGAAATAAATTGAAGTTCAAAAGTATCCTATTTACATTCAAAAGTATACTCGTAATATCTTACAGTTAGGTAATAGAAGATTTCAATAAATGTCTACTAATATTAATTAGAAATAAATGGAAGTTCAAAAGTATCCTATTTACATTCAAAAGTATACTCGTAATATCTTACAGTTAGGTAATAGAAGATTTCAATAAATGTATATTAATATTAATTAGAAATAAATGGAAGTTCAAAAGTATCCTATTTACATTCAAAAGTATACTCGTAATATCTTAATGTTATGTAATAGAAGTTTTCAATGAATGTCTACTAATATTAATTATAAATAAATGGAAGTTCAAAAGTATCCTGTTTACATTCAAAAGTATACTCGTAATATCTTACAGTTGTGTAATAGAAGATTTCAATAAATGTCTACTAATATTAATTAGAAATAAATGGAAGTTCAAAAGTATCCTATTTACATTCAATAGTATACTCGTAATATCTTACAGTTAGGTAATAGAAGATTTCAATAAATGTCTACTAATATTAATTAGAAATAAATGGAAGTTCAAAAGTATCCTATTTACATTCAAAAGTATACTCGTAATATCTTACAGTTAGGTAATAGAAGATTTCAATAAATGTATATTAATATTAATTAGAAATAAATGGAAGTTCAAAAGTATCCTATTTACATTCAAAAGTATACTCGTAATATCTTACAGTTAGGTAATAGAAGATTTCAATAAATGTATATTAATATTAATTAGAAATAAATGGAAGTTCAAAAGTATCCTATTTACATTCAAAAGTATACTCGTAATATCTTACAGTTAGGTAATAGAAGATTTCAATAAATGTATATTAATATTAATTAGAAATAAATGGAAGTTCAAAAGTATCCTATTTACATTCAAAAGTATACTCGTAATATCTTACAGTTAGGTAATAGAAGATTTCAATAAATGTATATTAATATTAATTAGAAATAAATGGAAGTTCAAAAGTATCCTATTTACATTCAAAAGTATACTCGTAATATCTTAATATTATGTAATAGAAGTTTTCAATGAATGTCTACCAATATTAATTATAAATAAATGGAAGTTCAAAAGTATCCTGTTTACATTCAAAAGTATACTCGTAATATCTTACAGTTATGTAATAGAAGATTTTAATAAATGTCTACTAATATTAATTATAAATAAATGGAAGTTCAAAAGTATCCTATTTACGTTCAAAAGTATACTCGTAATATCTTACAGTTGTGTAATAGAAGATTTCAATAAATGTCTACTAATATTAATTAGAAATAAATGGAAGTTCAAAAGTATCCTATTTACATTCAAAAGTATACTCGTAATATCTTACAGTTAGGTAATAGAAGATTTCAATAAATGTCTACTAATATTAATTAGAAATAAATGGAAGTTCAAAAGTATCCTATTTACATTCAAAAGTATACTCGTAATATCTTACAGTTATGTAATAGAAGATTTTAATAAATGTCTACTAATATTAATTATAAATAAATGGAAGTTCAAAAGTATCCTATTTACGTTCAAAAGTATACTCGTAATATCGTAATGTTATGTAATAGAAGATTTCAATAAATGTCTACTAATATTAATTATAAATAAATGGAAGTTCAAAAGTATCCTATTTACATTCAAAAGTATACTCGTAATATCTTACAGTTAGGTAATAGAAGATTTCAATAAATGTCTACTGACATTAATTAGAAATAAATGGAAGTTCAAAAGTATCCTATTTACATTCAAAAGTATACTCGTAATATCTTACAGTTAGGTAATAGAAGATTTCAATAAATGTATATTAATATTAATTAGAAATAAATGGAAGTTCAAAAGTATCCTATTTACATTCAAAAGTATACTCGTAATATCTTAATATTATGTAATAGAAGTTTTCAATGAATGTCTACTAATATTAATTATAAATAAATGGAAGTTCAAAAGTATCCTGTTTACATTCAAAAGTATACTCGTAATATCTTACAGTTATGTAATAGAAGATTTCAATAAATGTCTACTAATATTAATTATAAATAAATGGAAGTTCAAAAGTATCCTATTTACGTTCAAAAGTATACTCGTAATATCGTAATGTTATGTATTAGAAGATTTCAATAAATGTCTACTAATATTAATTATAAATAAATGGAAGTTCAAAAGTATCTTATTTACATTCAAAAGTATACTCGTAATATCTTAATGTTATGTAATAGAAGTTTTCAATGAATGTCTACTAATATTAATTATAAATAAATGGAAGTTCAAAAGTATCCTTTACATTCAAAAGTATACTGGTAATATCTTCCAGGTATGTAATAGAAGATTTCAATAAATATCTACTAATATTAATTAGAAATAAATGGAAGTTCAAAAGTATCCTATTTACATTCAAAAGTATACTGGTAATATCTTACAGTTAAGTAATATAAGATTTCAATAAATGTCTACTAATATTAGTCATAAATAAGTTTACATTGAAATTCGTATTTTTCAACGAAGTTAAAAAGCATCATTTTTTGGCGTTCTAAAACCTCGTAATATCGCAAGTTTAACAAATCTTAGAAAGGGTATTGAGACCAGAAATAAAAATCTTGTACTGAAGCTCAAAAAATTACAGTTGTACATGTACCAAATATGTCAAAACTCAAGATTGTTCTAGTTAGCTCATTGATATACTTAAAATAAAATATTCAGATATGTTTTTCATGCATAGTTTATCTCTAGAAAATTGGGGAAACATTTATCATTCACCATTTTTCATGAAATTAAACAATCATTAGTATTCTAATTTGCATATTCAGATAATTACCACTAGTAATATGGATGCAGACTGCATCAATGTATGTGCCTATCATATTTCGTCCAAATCTGTCGAGTTGTTGAGATAATCCATAGTTAGTAATGTGCAAATGAGGCAAATTATCTCTAAAAGTAGGGGCCATAGAAATGATGTCAATGTATATCCCTACCAAATTTAGTTTAAATCTGTTGAGTGTTGATGAATGAATCCAAACTTAGTGAAAAAATGCAAATTGGCTAATTTACATATGTAAATTACCCAATAACATCATGCAAATAACATCAATGAGCACCCGTATCAAATTTGGTTCAAATCCGTTGAGTTTTCATGAGATAATCCCAATTTACTAAAGAATGAATATGGAAATTGTCTAATTTACATATTTAACATTAACAGATTTTGTATAAGTATTTATATTTCTTTTCAAATGTCTTCAAATTTCATTTATCTTCCTTTTAGACAACCTCAGAAAGTGAAGTTTATGTGTAAAACGCCTGCATTTGTGGTGAGCAGGCAGTAACATGAATTAAATATGCTATCAGACAGTACCTATGCAGTACCACATAAGCTTCTGTTCATTGGGACATGGGACCCTTTTGAACGCAAGGACCCTTTGAACTAATCGTGAAATTTTTATTGCCAGTAGGTCGAAATATTGTCAACGCTGTAATGAGTTGAACGTGACTATCATCACAATCGTATAAATCAGACATGTGTGGTAGACGTGGTTTGGCGGTCTAGGCTAGGATTTCAAAATGGTCTCTGAAGGAGTCGGGAAGGCAAGATGGAACTTTAATAGGGGCAGACTGACATAATAAAGCACAATACACATTCGAATAAAATAATAACAACTAAATTTAATACTAAATATTCCTATCACAATTAATATATGCTAGCATATAAAGAAAGACTTATCTGATCAGCTTAGTGAAAAATGATAATAAAGAGTCAGTGATGATCACGTGATGAAAGTCAAGCCCACGGTGTATACATTGTAGTTCTCCCACACAATGGAGATGAGGAGAGTAGCTGTGTGCAGTTGAGTAAAGTTATTGTAGCAAGTTCAGATCTGGAGCTCAATGCGGTAGCAGACAGCAAGTAGTCAAGCAGTGACACAAAGGTACTGGCAAAGATCAGGAATAGGTAGCCTCCATAGAGTAGGTTCCATCATTGGATACAGAGTCATTTGTAACCCCTATAGTCTGTGGTCTTTCCAGCTATCATTGACTGTATGTAACAGTACAACGTACAGTGTCATCTTGCAGGAGCCTCATACTTGAGCTGTTGACTGCTAAAAGTTTCACCAAGGACTGACTAAATGTTAGTTTAGCAGCTGTTGGTCAATGTCATTGGTAATGCAACAATAAACACATAGTTTCTCATGTGTATCTGTTTACGGAAGATGGGCAGTTTTAATTACTTTATAGGGGAACCTCCCTTGAAACTTGTCATCATCTTGTGATATAGAATCACAGTTGTTACCTTAGTACTTGACAGTTCCCACGGCTAAAGTTGGGCCCAAGAGTGATAGAATGTAACTTAAACTAAAAGAGTGTCTAATATTAAGTTTACTCAGTACATCAAAGGCCTGTTTCACACATGCAAGGACTATGTACTATTGTGGACATATTGACTGGTACCAAGAAGGCGACCAACATTCCTTCAACTCAAGTATGTGATGCCTTCGTATTATATTTCGAGGAAAGAACTATGGCACTGCACTCCATTTGAGTCGCCATCATCAGCACCGAATACGTTTTGTTTTTTGTGTGTGTGCATTTGAGTTAGTTACCTCTGATGACGTTATGATGACATTAAAATCGTGAACAAATCGTCAAATAAATCTTGTTCTTTGGATACTCTACCCACGAAGCTTCTTAAAGATAACATTATTATATTGCCCCGTTTCTCGCGTCTTTTTTTAATTAATCTTTATCTTCTGGTACCCTTCCACGAAAATTCCAAATAGCCTTCAAGCCACTTCTTGAAAAAGTCGGTCTTGATCAAAAGTTACCGTCCAGTTTCTTACCTTCCATTTTTATCCAAAACACTAGAACGTATTGTAGCTGATCAGGTATATGACTATTTATCATTAAACAACTTACCAAATTTCAGTCAGCGTACCTGGCCAATCACAGTACAGAAACTGCAATATTGAAGGTTCATAATAATTTAATAAATGAACTTAACATTAAAAGGGATGTTGTGTTGGTCATGCTCGATCTGTCCGCCGCGTTTGATACCTCGGGTCACTCTATTCTAATTCATCGTCTCCAACATCGTTTTAGTATTACATGCACAGTTCTACAATGGTTCATTTCATAACTTAGAGGTCGTTCATATCTCGTTTGACTCCATCCATGTCATCATCTTCACCATCTAATTTGTCATTCGATGGCACTTTACGATGGAGTTAGTCCATTCATTTGTCTAATACATGTATTATATTTTATGGATGCCCTCAATTTTAGCTTGACAAACTCCAATCTGTACAAAATGCAGCAGCCAGACTCGTCAGTTGTAAAAAAAATCTGACCACATTACGCATTCATGAACGAATACATTTACTTTTACAATCTTTAAAATTTTAATTAATTCTGCTCCAATTTATTTATATGACTTGGTTGACCGTTATGAATTGGGTCATAGTGACCTCAGGTCATAGTACCTCAGGTCATAGTACCCTCAGGTCATAGTACCCTCAGGTCATAGTACCCTCAATTCATCTAACACTGATATTTTGTTATTGAAAAGGCAAGATTCAAAATGTACCACAAAACACATGGTTGGCGTTCTTTTAGTAAATATGCCCCCCCCCCCATTTGTGGAATGAATTTCCACTCTCCATTCGTCAGCCAATTAATATTGATATTTTTAATAGAAGTCTGAAAACTCATCTGTTTAGAAGACAGTTCTTCTTTTAATTTCAATTATAATGGTAAAGTTATTTTTAACTTAATTTTTAAAACTTTTATTTTATTTTTTTATAAAACAGGTATTTTTTCTCTTAATGTGATTTGTATCCATGTATTGTACATCGGTACAAGCGACTTCCTTGCGTGCTACATGTTGGAAAATCGAATTACTTCTGTGCCGTCGTTAATGACATTAAGAGGAAAGACCCATTTTATGACAATGAAGAGACGGTGCCAAGATGGAGACTCTGGAAAACCACAAGAATATCGGAAGGAGTCAGATGACCGGTGTGGAGTGCGAATTGAACGACACCAAAAACAACGCGGCACGAGAAAATTCATCAAGCCCATTCGAAAAACACGGGACTACATAAGGCAGAAATATATTAATATATTATTCAGGAAAACGACCTCTTCATGCTGCGAACACAGTGTATCTGAGAGGTGAAATACTAGTAGTATGACGAATGCTGTTAATTTGAAAATTTAATAATCAACGATAAGGAACATTATCAAAATGATATTATTAAGTTAGTAACTTAATGCGTACTTTATATTGTCAAATTTATGAACGGTGTTTTGTGATGTTGAATTATATGTTGCGTCCCTCGAGAGGGACTGTATTTGCGTGGACATTTTAAACTTGGTAATTTGAACTTTGTGATGACCTTTCCCAATGGACAGTCGCCCTACTAACGAACATAGAGTAAATCCACTGAATCTGGCTATTCCACAGTCTCCGGGCTATTAACAAAGATCACAAAAGTGCAGTCACTAAAAGCTTCTAAGGTCTCTTGCATTGCACTACTGTGACTGAGGCTTTGATACTCGCTTGCTTTCTTGCTGCTTGTGACCATGGAACTATAAACCATAGTTCCATGCTTGCAACCATGGATGTACTAAGAATGTTGCAACGTATAACATATTAGTAAATAAATAAATAAGCGGTACTTACGAAGTTTCTGTGACCAGCCATGATACAGTTTATTGAAAGGGTCCAAAAATGCCTCAATGTCGGACATTTCATGGTATATTTACTAGGATATTCCGACACATTGGTATGTGCTTTCATGACATAGCCACTGAATCAGCCACTGTGCCATTTTACCTGTGCCACTATTTTCTAAATTCGTGTAAAAAATGTCAAAATACACAACAGGAAATTCACTAAAGGTTATCTAGCCACCTGGGCGCCTGGCACGTATTGCCAATATACGTGGTCTGCAGAAAACCCATCACTGCTACTGCTTATGAGATTTTTTTCTGAATCATGAAATAAAACTTAGAACATGAAAATAAAAAAGCTTAGCTTCACAATTAAGAACCTCGGGCAAACATCAAAAAGTACGCATGCAAATATCCTTGAGTAATTACAACCATGATAATTATGTTTGATTTGGAGATCAGAGCCCATGACATTGCAGGTTTGCTTCGGTGCACGGTGATTCAAAACTTCTGAATTTGTTTACAATATAGCTATTTTAAAAACTTCTCCTTTTGATTTCAAATCTTAGCGAGAGGTATTTAGCTTATACCGTTATTACAAATTGGGAATGTAACTTTTATCATGGAGCTAAATGTATAGGGGGCTTGTTTAAAGGGTGGTGGTCGTCGCACCACGTCCTGTTTATATGGACCCATAGTGATGTAATCAACGCGTGTGAATTACATTATTTATTTACATTCGAACAAGTGCTGCACGACGACCGCAGCCCTAATTTTTTCCGTCACATAACGTTGTTTTTTTTCACTTTCTCTGACCGATTTGTGTGCTCAGTCGCTTGTTCTGTATAGCGTTAATGATATGCACGACTATTGTGTAAATGGTGTGAAACATTTATTCATTTGCGACGAGCACTTTTTGAAAAAGGAAAAATTGATCTGTTTGTAGACTGTGATCTAAGCTTGGATTCCCGGAAGAAGCTCAGGTGTCGGACGTCCGTGGTAAAACTGAGTCCTGCCCTACACAAAAGAGTTACGTCATTAAAATTTCATTACAATGACGTCATCTTGTATAACATAATCAGATAGCAGTTTCAATCGTAAACCAAATACAAATTATTTATAATTAGAAATAAACCATTTAGAAAAATGTATTTATTTTTTCACTGCATCTGGTAGTTGGTAAATGAAGTTTGAATATCTTCTACAGCCGCTAGTATCTGTTGGCAAAAACCTTGGCGTCAGCAAGGTGGCGCCCTCCAACGCCTACGCGGGAAGTTCTTTCAAAGCGCCCTCAAACGATCGAAAATATTACATGTTTGTTCGTGATCTTGAAGACAATACGGATTTTTGATCGACGAAATAATTTCATCTTTTTTAGACCAGAAAAGGAGGAAATCCCCAAAACCTTGTATGTGACCGAGGTTCAGAGGTATGTATTCCAGTTATCTTCCTTCAATCTTTGACAATATGTTTCGATCTGCACCTTAAAAATCATTTTTTTTTCACGTTTGACATTTTTGACAGTGCTAAGTCGAGCTTATTCCATCAACAACAGAAGCGAAAATTTACCACATTGAAACCAATTTATCGTTGTTGAAATATCGACACCGCTCTGAAATTCACAGATATTGGTTCATCTCTGTATTTTCATGTCTACCTAGGGTTCATTTGAGTCTGATTCCGGGATACTTGTAGTGTTTCTTTTGTATGTCTTTTGTATGTGTTTTTTTTTTCTGCGTGGTCTGGCGGCGCTTTCGACGCCATGACAGCTATCCATCCTGAATACGATCGTAAATCTTTGAACCATAATGCTGTCAAATTGACGACTGTAGATACACATGTAGTGAAAGAAATTAACAGAGAGGGGGTTTGACTGGTCCTCTGAAAGTATATGTGTATTTATTTAACCGGCAATCGGCGAAATGTATTTCATAGTCTGAGGATAGACCGCGGTGATCTTGCTACGAATATAACAACGGCGAGCCATAGCTAAAGCGCCACCATAGAATAACGCCGTGGTACACGGCATGTGTACACACCTCCTGTCGTTTTTATAAGTAGTCATATTTCATATAATAATTCTTTTAACATAGTTATTTTGAAGTATATGATTTCAGGGGTGTTTTCACATATATTTTTAATTTCTTGGTTTACCTTCACTGTCTGATGTATATATTTTATTATAAATTGTCAGAACCCCCCCCCCCCCCACACACACACACACCTGGTTAAATATTAGCTGAGGAAGTCATAATTGAAACACAAAGTGAGGTCTGTTTTGGTTTACTGGTGAAAATTTGGCATTGGTTCAAAACAGTGGTATGAACACAATTTATGATTTGATGTCAGGAAATTCTTGAGTTTAAATGTTGGTGTTAAATTCCCTCATACACCTTCCCCTGATGATCTGATTTATAAACCATGAATGGGTAAACAGTTAATGCAAGGATTAAAATGTTTTCACATCTTATGGTACAGCTGCTATTTACTTGCCTCTGATCAAATACTTTGTGAATTTTACTTAAGTCTTAATGCTTTCAGTTTTCTATGTCAGAAAATCTGTTCACAATTGATTGTGTTTTATCAATCACCTGATTTATTGTAACTTTGATATGACATTTTTATCTTACAAAATTGAATTTAAGTTACTGTGGAATACTTTATTTTAGCTGGAATTATTTTTTGCTGAAAAGACTTTTTGGGTGTTTTGTATGGAATTTATTTTCACTGATTTTTGATAAGTTGAATGTAAAATATAGGAAAAAAGGTATATTTGCTGGATTTTATTTTCACTGCATCATTCCTTCAGCGAAAATAACGAAAATTAATTCAAAGTGAAAATAAAGTATTTTACAGTAATATTTTAACTACCGGTATACCAAATTTAATTAATTGTATCCAAACATGATATATGAATCTCTGTATATTGTCATTTACATCTATGTACTTCAAACACAGCAGTTGACAGTATACAAAATAAAATATCAGGAACTAAATTTCATCTAGCTTTTCCTGACTTACCAGTCTTATGTATATAAATGCACATGGCTTGAATGCTTGCCTCTGTGTCCTTCACAAAATACACATAGCATATTTGCTCTAATATTAGCATATGCACTAAGCCTAATTGAAAAAGGTCCTATAAAGTCATATTTTATTAATAGTTAATATACAATAAATGCAAATGTTCTTTTACATGCGTTTTTATTGGGGATGCATTTATAATAAAGCAAATATGATATTTCATGATTCAAAATGATAGCTTGGCTATCAGTTTAAAAAGCTTAAACCGCGGGTCTGGGTGTATAAAAGGAAAGATGGCCGCCACTTTTCAGTATGCAAATGACACTCAAGCGTGAAACATCTCTTCGGGGGTGCTCCGCAAAATCACTCTTTTCGGCAATCTTAACGCCTGTTGTGCTTTATTTTCATGTCGTACACAAATATGAATATGTCCGCGATACAACTGCAATGTTAATTTACGAGTTCGGTGCGATGACAGTGTGATTTCCGTGTAAAAGCGACGGAAAAGCATGATTCAAACAGTCGTTTTGACTGCTCAAACTGGCTGTCAGTCATGGGTTTATGCAAATGTAAGGTGTTAATCCCGAGTTATTTGTTCAATCTCTAGGTATGTTTATGTAATTACGGAGTTGATCATGTAAGTGATATCGTGGAGCTAATAAGAAATGATATGCTGTGAGCTGTTTGTCCGTCCGCTCATCTCAGGGGACGATGGCGCTCCACGAAGCGGTCCGACCCGAGCGAGTGCGAATCGCACGAGCTGGGGTGTGCGCGAGAGGGGAGGGACTTTGCGTAAACATACCAATAATTTCTGTAGTGTGTGTGCGCAAAGAAAGACATTCGCGGTTACAGGGCTGTAAAAAAATGGGTTTCACTCTGATATCGATGAAAAGAGTCGAGGGAGTCCCAAATACGTCCCCTACAATATGTCGAGTATGCTTCTCAAATTTCCCTTCGTTCTCGAAATAAATAAATTGAAAGGTCTCACAAAAAATTATAATGTTCCCTGAAACATGTCTCCGCAGTGAAATATTTAGCCCTTTTTGTCACGTACTAGTATGAGCCGCGCATATATTTATGTATATTTGGCGTCGGACCCGTGCCGCACAGCCGTATACGTATAATAAAGTTTTGTTTTTGTTTTTGTTTTTTTGACGTTGCATAACGTCATTATTGCCGAGCCGACAAGACACATTATGGCAAACGTTGTACGACAACTACATTGTGTAGGTCATTCAAATAAAATAGATTTTTTTCATTATGCAAGTAATTGACAATACGGTAGTTCTCTTTTTGGAATATTTGTTGGCCCTGAAAAGGGCCGTTTGGTTCGTTTGTATCAATGAAAGACACATATTTTTCAGTACCAGAGATGACCCATATAAGGCACGCCTGGAAGATTGGGATACAGTCCGCGTATCTGTCTTACAACACACTCCGGCATCACTTCTTTTTGTGTGACCACAACGTCATCAGCCCTCATAAGTTGTGACTTGCGCTGGATGTATCTTTCGTCAGTCCACGCATTTCGTCGTCCGAGCATCGTCCAATACTATAAACGACGCCTAATAGCAGCGAGTGAATGAATAAATACATTGTATAAAAAGGTCGCACTTGTAACATATTAGTACAATAGCAAGAAAGCAAAGGCATGAGCTCAATTCAGAGAGAACCTTACAATGCCGTCACGCCATTTACAGAAATTGTGCTTTACAGTCGACCACGAGCGAAACAAACACAGAAAACGGCTTTCAAAAGAGTGCGTAGGCCCAGTGAACGTCGAACAACGGGATTCGGCAAGTCCTTTCAAATCAGATAATAACGTAATGCATGACGTTAGCTTACGGAATTAACGCCTTCAGTTGAAATGATAACAGCTGTGTACCAAGTAAACAACTGGGCGGACCATGCAAATTACATTTCCCATGATGCACTGGTGCAATTCCTGGGATTGCGGAGCCGCGCTTTAATGACAATCTGGTTTGGTAGTCACTCAGAACCATGCAAACATGTAAGAATACAAATAAATAAATGAATGTCACATTGGCAATTTATGTAGTAAACACCCTATAACTTGTGAAACTAATTGGTGAATGTAAAAAACAATGTGTCATTATTTTGTAAATTTTGACTAGTCCAGTCTAGCTACTAAATTTAGATAAATGGTAGCCCTAAGACAAGACTTGGTAGTCCAAGTGTCTACAGAACACTAAAGTTACTGCTAATTTCAAGGCTCTGTATTCTCTAATATTATTCCTATGTGGTAAGACAATTTTATAAAATTTTTCCTTTAAACTTGGATCAAACCATCTATCTGCACTATTTTACTGATTTAAGTGGCTTATAATTTATCGATAGAAATTAGGTCACTACAGCACTTATATGAACACTATACTCATGTTTCTACTAGAAAACAAACTTACTTTTTAATATGATTGAATGTGATTGAATACAATGATCGGATTGGATAAGAAAATTCACTCTTCATTTTTTTGATATATACACCATACAATATACATATGTGTTTCCAGCATGCTTTTTGTTGCATGCATGTTTACTATAGTGACTGTTCTTCAGGCCTCGATATTACAGCCGTTCTGAGAATTATTCGGACAGTCAGTTAGCAATATATGTTGGAACTTTGCAAAACACTTGGGTCTTTTCCAATCTAGACTTGATGGCGCCGTTGTATTGGCACGCCCACAATTGAAATCATTCCATTATCTTGCAAGATGCGGGTAAAACGCTGTTTTCAAAACGACACGCGTTGGTTACCATATATTAACAGGTTATATGTTGTTTATGCATTCAAACTAACGCGCCAAACTAAAAGTTGTTTTTACATTACTGGTGCTGTGAGTACGTCAGGAATACACAGACGGAAAACTCGATTATAATGGTTTGATGGATTTTGTCAAATCAAAAGTGCCTTCCTTGATCGAATTACTTTTTCAACTGCAGTTTGAAAATGACTGGGTATAACGACTGTTATTATGTCTAGTCCATTTTTGTAACAGGTACAACTAACTAAAATGAGTGAGGGGTTGACATTTTTCGACAGATTTAAGCAACATCCAACTTGTGATTTTCAAAATTACTGAAAATAATTACAATATAATTATAAAAATAAAGAATGGTTGCTGTAAACGCACGCTAGATAATACTTACAATTCACCAAGCTGACAACCCCTATGAAATAGTAATCCCAAACCACGCGCCCGTCACTCAAGTGGCGCAGACAAGTCTAGATTGTGTTTTGCAAAGTTGCAAGTCATTTTGCTAACTGACTGTCCGAATAATTCTCAGAACGGCTGTAACTAAAAACTGAATTTCCGTCTTTGTAGTTGTTGTTTCACTGGATGAATTACCAAGATTCACTAGCTTCCACATAATTACTTTTAATTTCTAATGTATATACCGTACTGTGGAATACTTTATTTTAGTAGGAATTAATTTTCACTGGAAAGACTGAATTTTGATGAGTTGAATGTAAGAACTATCATTTTTTACTGATTACACCCTTCAGTGAAAAATTTTTCTGCAGAATAAATGGTTTCATATTTGCAAAATTTTGTCTTCAGTATGCTAATAAATCATCAAATTATGAAAATTTCGAGCAGCGAAAATTAATCAGTTTTTTGTATACTTACGAATTATGGACCACAGTTGAAGCAGCTCTGACAAGTACACTATTCATACTGATTTTGTCACCGTAAATCACATGTATTAGTGCAATGTCCCATCTTTCAGAAAGTCAAACAATTTTTTTTTAAATAATAAAAAAAATAACTTTATTGTAATACATTCATTTTTAGCTCCGCTGTCGACTTTGTCGAGCGGAGCTCATCATATGAGTGATTGTCCGTCGTCGTCCGTGTTGATGTTTTACTTTTTCGACTTCTTCTTGAAAACTACAAGCCTGAAAACTTTGATACATGGTGTCTACCTTGGGGAGACCTCTCTCAGATTTGTTCATTTCATGATGATAACTTCAATTCTCTAATTTTGGTGACGGCAAGTCCAATTGCTTTGATATTACATATATAGGTACTACATGTGGACCTCTCTCAGATTTGTTCATTTTGTAATGATATCTTTAATTCTCTAATTTTGGTGAATATTTTTGTTGTTTTTGGTAAAAAGTGATATTTTTGACTTCTTGTTAAAAACCGCAAGTCAAATTGCTTTAATATTACATATATAGGTACTACATGTGGTCCTCTCTCAGATTTTTTCATTTCGTGATATCTTCAATTCTCTAATTTTGGTGAATATTTTTGTCATTTTTGGTAAAAAGTTATATTTTCGACTTCTTGTTAAAAACCGCAATTTCAATTGCCTTGATATTACATATAAAGGTACTACATGTGGACCACTTTTAGATTTGTTCATTTCGTGATGATATCTTCAATTCTCTAATTTTGGTGAATATTTTTGTCATTTTTGGTAAAAAGTGATATTTTCGACTTCTTGTTGAAAACCGCAAGTCCGATTGCTTTGATATTACATATATACATGTAGGTACTACATGTGGACCTCTTTCAGATTTGTTAATTTTGTGGTGATATCTTCAATTATCTAATTTTTATGATTATTTTTGTCATTTTTGGTGAAAAGTGATATTTTTGAATTCTTGTTGAAAACAGCAAGTCCCATTGCTTTGATACTATACATATTGTTCATTTTCTAATGATATCTTCTGTTCTTTTATTGAAATGTGCATTGCTAACAGCGGAGTTATCTCAGCCGACTGGCTGCTTGTTAATTTTCCAAATATATTGTAAATTTACTGATTTATAATTCAATGTTCATGACCATATGGTAGCATGCATATCAGTGATCTTTCCTTGTACAACATTACAAGTACCTCTTTTGCTTGTATTAAATAAATATATGACACCTCGCAATATCATCATATATTTTTTGCCGGTGTATATTTTAAGTTTTATGTAAATCATGTGTAAGATCTATGGCTCATCTTGTTTTTATCTTCATTAATAAAATATTATTATGTTATTGATCTACAATGTATACATATACAATACATATATTGTGAATAATAAATATGTTTTCGGAAAAATCTCTCGAATAATTAATAAAATTTTATATTTCAAGCTGACCAACTCTGCATATGTATAATGTCTCAAATCAAGACACAGAGAATAAATTTATGAAGTATTTATAAGATTTTAGTTGTTACACTCAAATTATAACAGAATTTATTGTTTTATGTTTTCATAAAATATTATTCATAGAATTGTAGTGTTTTTAAGTGTACATAAATGATCAGTCAATCACATGTGTAAACAGTGAAACTATTCACTGTATTTTCTCTAAATTTTACAAGTGCAACTCTAATACAATTTCACATAAAAAATAGTTTTCAGCATAGATACACCTCTGTCATTTACCTAATGCGATAACAGACATTTAAATTTTATATTGTAGATACGCACATATTTTTGTTCCTATAAATATAATTTATTTTGATCTTGAATCATATTTGATTTAAGTCGAGTATTGAGATGTACATGTATAACTAAATTTATTATTCACAATTGATTATTTTGAGGAATGAGAAACAGTGGCACATCATGTATCAATTTTCACTTCTAATAATTTCATAAAAAAACCTACTTATACATGATCTCTCTCTTTCCATGAATTGAAATTCACATTTTATTTTTACAATGTGCTATGCTATGCATATGTAATAAAAGAGCATTTTTCATGTTTTTCAGTTTTCATGTCCTGCCTTATATGTTTATCTTGCATTACAATGACACTTGCAAATACCATATTTGCTTCATTCAGGGTTCTCCGCAGGGCTTTTTAGCGCCGAGGTCCGCGGCGCTATACTTGTGAAGCTCTTTACTTGAGACCTCGGCGCTAAGTGTTCCGACCTCGGCGCTTGATTTCATATTTGAAATGCCAATATCAGATGTGCAAAAGCTTTGTTCGCCACACTGGTCAGCTCGACCGTCACTCAAAATTAGTGACCACAGCGGAAACGCTTCCGACCAGGACTATTGTCCGATTGTTATTATAATTATGTACCGACCGACACGCATCCTGCCAGTCGTGGATTAGAATTTGTAAACAATAAACCTAGTCGCACGATACGTAGCGGCTAGTCAAATTTGTGAAATTAGCACCACTTTGTTTGTAAGTAAATACTTTCTGCGATAGACACAGTCTTTAGATTGAAAGCTAAAATTCTTTTAAAATCAATTCCACCTCAATATAACATGGTCAAAGCGGAGTTTACGATCAGTTTACGCTACTCAAGAAAAAACAATGTGTTTATTGCGTGATTTGGTAAAAGACATTTGAACTGTTATCATCACGAATCATGTAAAAACTCTTCTTTCAAGACTATTTTACCTTTTAAAAATTGCTAATCACCTCTTTCGAAAACCATCATGCAGTTTTCAATTGAAAACGATGCCAACACATCGTGCTACGACATCGCTTAACTTCCGCAATGTAAATTTTTATGATCACTACCATTCGGAAAACTTCGGATTCTACCGGCATTACCATGCGGCATTTTGATTAGTTAATGACATTCTTGACCCATCGGGTCAAAGGACACATGTTAATGTTCACAAATATCATGGCGGGTCTGTTTTTTTTACCGAAGCAATCGAGTGATCAAAAATAATCGCTCCCGATAAAAATAAGTCAGATTTTACTTTAATTTCATATAAAATAAAAGAAGTAACATTTAGTGAGGAATTATTGGTATAACCGGTGTATAACATCGCCAAGTAAGTTATGTCACGTCGTAACTTTGATGATCATTTTGAAGTTTAATTTGTTCGCTCATTACTGTAAATGTAAACGTTTTAGAAGTTGATGGTACGAATAATAAATTACAACAATACGCCAATTAATTACGTTGTCGATTTTTTGAAGGTGAATGTTTTTGGAGTAAATAAAATCATGAAATTCGTGAACATATTTCTGGCTTAACGTTTCGAATGCGTTTTATTCAACGTTTTACAATAGACAATTAAATTGCAACAACAATTTATTTGTGTTTGTTTTTAGTCTGCAGCATCAGTATTTCGAGAATGTTTCAAACTCTTCTAAATTGTGAAACATAATGTGTTGATTCCATTAAAAAAAATATTTGCACTGTGACTGAGCTCATTAATATTCATAATTGTAAATGAGTTCTGTTAATTAATGAAGGAAATGTACGTAAATGATATGCAAATTATTATGCAAATTAATATGCAAATTAGTTGCAGCGCTATGCATTTTTTCTGGGGAGAACCCTGCTTCATTTAAAGTGCATCTTTAATAGAAGTTCATGTCCATCACAAATAACATTTATTGTATATATCATTAATTATAGTGATCTATAAACTAATTTGGTTTTCTGGCCATGGTGTAAAAAAAAGTACTTGATAGGTAGGCAGGGTTTCCTTCATTTATATTTCCTTTCTCAATGAGTTGCACTATTTAGTTTTTTTGTAGGCATAATTTAACTATAGTTGTGCAAAATTACATCTAAGTTGATTTACAGAATGTCCATTTGATCCCATAGGCCACAGATCATTTTAAATATTTTAGAAAAAATATGAGAAAAACATTATGTGGGTGTAAAAGGTGACAAAAGTTGCTTTGTCTCAAAGGCTAAGAAAGCACCATAACAGCTCGCTGACTTTGTGCGAGTCAAGATGAGAAAAGAAGACTGAATACTAGCAGTTTAATTATGGCTGTAGCCAAACTGATTTAGAGTAGCTGTGAACTTGACAAAGTGGTAGGGTTCACAAGTGAAATTGAGATGAATTGACAAGATTTGTGAAATCCAAATTGTACTTAATTACCGTACTCGTCCGCGTTAGCACCCATGCCCGGTCAAGCCCCCCCCCCCCCCACTTTTGCGCAATGTTTATATTCGGGGTCACATTCGGCAAAGCGCCCACCCTTTCAAAATGCCAATAATTTAAAACTTGGTCTTTGATCATTACTTAATGAATACTGGTAATCGTTTTTGTATCATGATACAGCGTGAATATCGACTGCCGTGAACATGTTGTGAATTGCTAGTTACCATTTAAAAAAAAAAAAAAACCATGTCGTTTATTCGCCAAAATCAATTCCAACGGATCGTACTTCGACATTGATGATTCACTTCCGCGTTGCGTTACCCTAGAGTCCTTGGGAATTTCCAAAGAATTGCGTTGGTACAACACAGCATTTTGATTGGATAATAACAGACTTGACCCATTAGGTCAAAGGACGTTGATGCAGGTTAAATGCAAATGGCGGAAAGTGCTTTTTATCGAGAGTTTGTGTATGATCCGACACATACGTCAGTGGCGATACTGATGAAGACTTTGACTTTGACTGTGTTCCAACAGACTCAAATATTTTTAATCTCGTAAATTCAGGTGGTACGTAATTAATATTGTGTAAATAAAATGTGCATATTTGACCATTTCTGTTTCTTCATTGTAAGAGTCAATGACGACGCACCTAATTTCGTAATTTTATTTTCCCTCAAATTTTCAAAGACGTAATATCCCCCTCAATCTGTCACGGTGAATTAAAATTGTCAGTTGCACTCTTTTCTGAGGGGGTCCTCGGGTAAGCGCCCACCCCTAAAAAATCCTGATTTTATGAGTTGAGGATCCTGGGCTCTAACGCGGTCGAGTACGGTAATTTCAACAAATACACAAACACAGAGAATTATTTTTTCAACCAGGTGTTAGTCTTTTCTAAAGCTACTTAACTGGTACTTTCTTTGCAGAGGTCCATTAAATAATATATTTTTGCTGATGTTTATTAGTACCCTTTGTGCTTCCGTGTGTCCATGCGTGTGTGTGTGTGTGCGTGCGTCCGGACCTATATCTTAGACATGCCTGGACTGATTGCATTCAAACTTCACACATACATCGACATAATATTATACATATGCACATCAATTTGTATCATGATCTGATTAAAGATGGCCAAATGTTTGCCATTTGTGTGCTAAAATGAACATCATGACATACCGGTAGATATATAACTGATTCAAAATGGTCAAATGGAAGCCATTTTTTAAATCATCAAAAATCAAGCATTTCTGTGTGTTTCGGTTGGTGCATACATTGTAGGTTTAGGGACATTGATGTAAAAAAATTGATGTGGGACAACACACAACAAAATCATTTATGTAACTTGCATTATTTATCAAATCATTATATGTTATAAATCACAACTATTAGGAACTTTTGTGATATCTCTACATTATCACACTATAATGTAATCCTCTATTCACCTGTAAATTTATTTCTGCTAAAAGCTTTCAAATTTAGCTAAATTGGTAATTGTGATGAGAAATACCTAACAGCATCACATTGGGTATGGAGAAGGGGTTAGATGCTGCATGCAATATTGTGTTCAGTTGGCCTTCACATTATGTTGCCAGAGACCCAGTTTGATGCTGCAATGATTCATTATTGTTTAATTAACTAGAATAAATTTGATGAAAAAGACATTCCCTTTATTTTGTTCTGGTATACTTGCATGTATTCACCAATTACTGTGTTTGCTCTATTAGTAGCACATGCATTTAAATTACAGATATGTTTCTGTGGTTAATAATTCAGCTTACAATTAGTACAATGCTTAGTTTACTTGTATTAAAGATTATATCCATTCCAGGCAGTCAGGTTGATGACATTGAAACCGTAATTCAATTACAGTAATGGAAGGAGAGTTCCCCCATTATTACATAACACATTTCACAGGTTTTACTGTATTATTTGAAAACTTACACCTCATTGTTTTGCCCATCACCATGACAATAGAGCAGAGTGCTGCCAACTAAAATGAGTCTCATGGAGGTATAGGTGATAACTGCTCACACTGTGTTAATTACCTCACATGCAAATTACAACAATTATACATTCTATAATATATAACCCCTTTTAACCTCCATGGTAGGATTTAATAGAAAGCTTTTTATATGTGTCATCTATGGTTCTCAACTGATTACACTCAGTAAGCAGAATTCCTTTAAAATAGAGATATATTACAGGAATTATTGATACTGTTTAAAAAGAAAAATCAATTGTAGGTTTTAGTTTATAGGAGATTGAACCCTGTATACTTGATTAAATAAAGAATGCAATCTATCTGTGTGTCCCAAACTACCTTTACTTATCATAAGTGATGCTCCTAAGGTCTCAAAAACAGACAATTTAAACTATTTAATTTAAATTATTTACTACTGGTATTATAAGTTGTGTCATTTGTTGCTTTCTTGTCAATCTTATCAAAATTAATGTGAAAATAATATTCATTGGATTATAATGTAGACCATGGTCTATGACTCTCTAATCCCTTGATTACACCAGCCCATCATTTACTATGCATGCAAATGTGTACCAGAGTCCTAACCCTAGCTCCATAATTAGAGAACAAGACCTGATTTTGTTATGTGGGTGATTTAACTAAATAAGGGTGATTTGCAAACCAAAATGCAAATGTGCCCCAGACATTTGAACAATGCATCCCTGCAAGCAAGATAAACATTCTCACTTACAATAACATGAGGAGTTCCATTATAGCTATTATTACATCATCCAGTCCCCAGTGTTCTAAATCTGTCTATTGTTTGCATATATAGTTGAGATTAACCACTAAAACAACAAAGTCAGGCTCCATGCATGGCTTCACCCACTGTTTTACCATGGAACTAATTTACTAATTTATACATATATATATAGCTTTTCCTTTTATCTTAAAACAAACCACTACACAAGCGCAATTAATGGTAGTTTTGACTTTCGCCTCAGCTCATTATCAATTGTATAAAGATCACATTGATTAAATAGTTAATTTGTTTTTCAGACAAATTTTAAGTGTTTATATACGCCAAAGTTTTCCCTGTGGAAATAATTCATTCTATTGACCAAAATGAGGAAGTTGAATATGTAAAACATTTCAATAATTTACTAATATTAAGTGGAATGTATATATATATATATATAGACTTATCAAAACTTGAAGTCAGTCTGATGATGGGTTATCACCTCATTAACAATTACATCATCCTTTGTTAGACCAACCTAGATATGATTGGTTGCTGAGATGACCAATCACAATAGCATAACACCTCAGAATGAGTAGTGCTTCACACCAGGGAGCTGTTCATTACAGCTCCCTGTTCACACATACCTCATTGTTTTACCCTTCAAAACCAGCCACTGGATCAAAGATGATTTCATAATAACCACAGCAGTCACTTAGTTAAGACATACTGAGCTGATTTTATTATTATTTCTCACTTAGTGGTTTACTTACTATGCGTTTCAATGTTTGTTAACAGTTGGAAAAGATCAACACCAATCATGGATGGTAATATTGGACAATATCACTGTCCATATCCGTATGCCGTCAGGAGAACTCGTAAATACATCAATCAGTACAGGTCTTCAGGTTAGTACTTACAGTATTTATTGTACATTCACTGTTCAGATTGATGTATTATATCTAACATGTGTGCAGTCCCAATTTGTGTGTGAATTCACTTGTTACACAGTCCATATATGATAGCCCCAACCCTTGCACTTCTTGTGATTCCACCTAAATGGACTATACATGCTAATACGTACATGTACAAAAAATATCTAGTACAAGAAAAGCCATGTGCTTACTTTATAATCTCCAGCAGTGTTCAGGTTGTCATAATATTTATGTACATTACATAAAACTCTCAATGACAGAATTCTACTGCGCAGAAGACCGTAGTGGTGTTTGTAATCTATAAAAAGGGATATTCACTTGCTTTGAAATTCAAAGAAGAAACAAATTGTTTTGTAAACTTGGTATATTCATTGAATTTTAATTTAGTGCGTTTTGCTATCAGTGAAAATAATAACCCAGTAAATAATTACAAATGTAAACCCTGTATGGTATTAATAAATTCCTGACTAACTCTGTTTATTCTAGGTTATGGTGTGACACCATATTATCCCTATACAGTAGCAGAAAGCAGGAGAGCTGTGTCAGTCAATGCTGTGCTAGCAACTCAACAAATTGAGGAGCCACTAGACTTCAGTTTAAAACCCAAGGCCCCGGAGGATCTTCAGCCAATAGATTACAGTTGTCGTAAGACTTCTGAGGAAGAACCAGAAGATTTGTCTGTGAGGAAACAAAATGATGTATGTACCTGTTCCATTGTCGATGTGAAATCAGAGAATGGAAAGCATGCAGATCACCGGGATAGACAACCAGAAGTTCAGACAGACATGGCGTCTGAGTCTGAGGCAGCACCAGTGTCAGATGCAGCATGGGTACCGGAGACTGCAACTAAATCAGAGACGGAAACAGAACCAGTTACAGCAACAGAACCAGTTACAGCAACAGAACCAGAGGCAACAGAGGTAGAACATCAATCCAGGCTGGAAATGGAGGAATGCAGCTCAACAAGAGGTGGCAAGACACCATCAATAACAGATCACTCAGATGTAGTAATTAAGATGGAGTGTGATACTAATGAACAAAACGAATTGACAACAGTTGGTGATTCTGAGAACACTATTGAAATAGTTTGTCGACAGTGTGGAGATGCAAATGTTGAACAACTATTTATTGCGATGGTGTGCAAACATATGCGGTGCTGGAAGTGCATTGTCAAGTCACGAAATTGTACATGTCAAGGAATTGACCATGGTAAGTGAAATTATTCATACTTGTGATGACTGTTTTTTTAAGTAAACAGTAGAGCCCTAACAAATGGGAAATGATCTCTTCTGAAATTTGTTGGCACTGTACTTTTGGACGTTTTTAAATTGTGCATCGCTGTTACTGTAAAAATGTTTGTACTGTTTTGTATAAAATTCATTTTCACTGATGTAAAATGTTGAATGTAAAAAAACAGAAAAAAGGTATATTCGCCGGATTTTATTTTCGCTGAATCATTCCTTCAGCGAGAATAGCGAAAATGAATTTCAAGCGAAAATAAAGCATTTTACAGTACTTTTACTGTGGTTCTAGGGAGTCACAATGACTTTCACTGGGGTCCCAAGGAGTCACAGTGACTTTCACTGGAGTCCCAGTGACTTTCACTGGTGTCCTAGTGACTCGTCTTGGTTTCCCGAGAGTCACAGAGACTTCAAAAAATTAGGTCTCGCACACGCTCTCAAATTAGTGTTTCTAACAACTGAATTATTTGGTTGTGTTTCAGATTCTGGTGCTGAACTTGACACTGCAAGCTACCCAGAAGAGCCTATAGATGAGACTGCAAGGAAACCAGCAGATGGAGGTCAGACTGATGCTACATGGAGAAATGAGAAACATCACAGCAATGAAACAGTGGAAAATGATAACAGTGATACATTGCTTAATGATCAGAAGGTGATGGAAGATCCACTAAATAGCACTGCAGAACAGAAAGATGAAACCAGCGAAAAAATGAATGATTCTAAAGACAGTGGGGAAGAAAACATAAGTACTGATCAAATTCCTGATGAACAATCCACAAATGTACCAAAGAATGACGCTGCGAAAAAATCCAGAAAAAGAAAGTATGGAGGGAGAAGGAGGGGAAGAAGTAGGAAATGCAAAAAGGCTAGGGTTCATCGTGATGAGGAGTCCTCTCCTGCGTTGGAAATGACAGAACCGAGCAGTACAGAAAATGTGGACGATTCTGAGATATGTGAACATAATGGCAATGAGGACACTACTAATGAGTTATGTGAACATAATGGCAATGAGGACACTACTAATGAGATATGTGAACATAATGGCAATGAGGACACTACTAATGAGATATGTGAACATAATGGCAATGAGGACACTACTAATGAGATATGTGAACATAATGGCAATGAGGACACTACTAATGAGACACATAGCACGCAGGAATCAACAACAGTAATATACCAACATACTGAAGAGAATGATTCACTCTCGGTACATGTTTCTCCAATCAAGGAAAAGGGAGATGATGATATAACCACTGCCTCAATAAATACTACATCTAAAGATCTACTGACCACTCCCTCAATGGTCAAAAAAGATAGTGTGACAGATATTGTTGAACCAATAAACAAAAATGACAATATGACCAGTGAATCAGTTGCCCCTGCTATCACAAGTGATAATGAAAATCCAGAGTTATCAGGAGTGAATAGTGTAGCCTCTGTGATGGACAATAATACTTTGGCCATTAGACCACTCACGAATACACTGCTGGTCAGTGATGATGCTACCATGACACCCCAGGTTGAGGACAATGTTGCCAGTGTACCAGTGGTCAAGGAAGATGCAACCAGTGTACAAGAGGTCAAGGAAGATGCTACCAGTGTATCAGAGGTCAACGAAGATACTACCAGTGTATCACAGGTCAACGACAATGCTACCAGTGTACCAGAGGTCAATTACAATGCTACAAGTGTACCAGAGGTCAACGAAGATGCTACAAGTGTACCAGAGGTCAATTACAATGCCACAAGTGTACTGGAGGTCAACGAAGATGCTACAAGTGTACCAGAAGTCAACGAAGATGCCACAAGTGTACTGGAGGTCAACGAAGATGCTGCAAGTGTACTGGAGGTCAACGAAGATGCTGCAAGTGTACCTGAAGTCAATGAAGATGCTACCAGTATACCAGAGGTCAGTGACGATGCTACAAGTGTACCAGTGGTCAATGAAGATGCTACAAGTGTACCAGAGGTCAACAAAGATGCTACAAGTGTACCAGAGGTCAACGAAGATGCTACAAGTGTACCATTGGTCAACAAAAATGCTACCAGTAGACCACTGGTCAATGAAGATGCTACAATTACAACACAGCTGAATAATGATGCTACCATTACGACAAAGCTCAGTAAAGATTCAACTATTGCACCATTGGTCGTTGACAATGTTTCTGCAGCCAAGTCTGTTGATTGGTGGGACACTGAGAAATCTGAGAAAATGGAAACCAGAAGTAAACCAGTAGTAGTCCACACAAGTCCACTTGCCATCTTAAGTGGTGATGACTTCTCTAATAGACACAAGATTGCTCTGGTTAGAGCTTTCCTGCTGGTCAACTACAAGAATGCTCCAATGTCTCAAGTCAAGGTCAAACGATCACAGCTGATACAGGAATTTGATGACTACTGTGAACATCACGGTTTTAAGGACCATGTGTACGTAGATGGTGTGCTTATCACGTATGCATCTTTGACAACTTTCCAGGACTGTGTTTATGTTGGAAAGTCCAAGTTTTTCGTTGGCATAGTGAAAGCATCACCAGCACCTATCTTGGGACTCTTTAAGCCTGAGGCTGTACTTGATGTGGAAGATTTTGAAACTGCTGCCATCGATTTCTTGGCCCGAAATTATGAAATTTGTCCTGATAACTGCATTCCAGCAGACTCCATTGCAGTGCATTTTATTCAAGAGTGTGATGACAGGAAGTTGAAGTTGCCGCCTTCGCTGTCTGGAAAAATGTACTTGACTCGACAGCTGGGATTGCATCAGTGTGCTGCGTCTTTCCGTAACTGCAAATACGATGAATCAATTATGACTGTTCAAGGTTTGAAACGAAAAGTAATGCACCACGATAATAAGAAGAAAGCATCTACAAATAACAAACATCCTGCAGGGAGTGTACTTGAGCCGCCAGCTAACAGAACACTTGGTGGACGTCCAACAAAAGAAGCAGCGGAGAACAAGAAGAACAGTGCAAATCAGGAGAGCAGTGTTCCTAACGAGGTCATCACGTACGCACAAGTGTATGAATATTTATTCCGTGCATTCATATTACTCAATTACCAAATCTGCAACGACAGTAATATCAAAATAAGCTTCAAATCAATTGAGAAAGCGTTTCGACGAGAATGTGACGAAGACGGGCGTCAGAGGTTTCCACTGACAATTCTTCATAAATTACGCATAATCGGAATCGTCAAGATGAACTTCCCAGAGTGCTTCTGCGATCAAGGAAATTTCGTAAAGCTGCTATCAAAGTCTTCAAATTGCTCTCTGACTGATATGCTGGATGCTACGAAGCCTGTTGATTATTTAACACTTGCCTCTTACTTCATTAGCAAAAACTTTCATAGTAGCCCCGAAGAATGCATGTTGGCTTCAGATATCGTCACATCATTTAAAGAACAGTGTGCTGCACACAGTCTGTTGATACCACCTGTGTTTCAGAATGATCAGATTCTACAGAACATGGTTGGTAATATATGCATAGCTCTTTTTAAGAAGTGTACATATGACAGCAAGATCGATATTGTTTGTGGTATAAGCAGAAAAGTAGCTTCTAAGCAAATAGATCTAGACTTAGAGCTGGAGCAGGAAGAGGAGGATGATGAATAATGTGTAACTATAGTTACTGAACATGTACTATTTAATTTTTACTTGAAATATTATATTACACAATTTTTCTCCATACATTAATTTATTTTTATTTATATATTTTATTTTAAAATATCCCTTTTTCAATTTTATCTATTTTTGTTTTGGCTTTTTTCGTGTATATATATATATATATATTCAACATGTACTACTGACTGCAAAGATGTGATTATGAGCCTCACGAAAATGTTTTGTTTTTGTTTTTTATATATTTAATTTATTTTTAATACGGTAACTTTTTTTTTAATCATAATTAATTGTAGGAGATGTTAATGAATTGCTGTATGTCCTTAAAATTATGTGTTATACAGCATTCTCTCACTGCCACATTTTTTTTTTACATTTTCACTTTTCTGTAAATTTCACTGATTTTAATTTTATTTTGGAAGCAAACTCTCTGAAGAAGATACTGCTTACCGTTTTCATGAAATATATTTAAATTTTGATAAATATAAATTGATTTCAAACAGTGATAATGAAAGTGAAATGGTTTATTTATTGCAAACTAAATTTTTACATAGTAAATATGTATTTTTTTTAATTAACTGTATTTTTATTTGTATTTTGTTTCTGTACTCTTATGCAGGTTAGGTACCAAATAGTGGTAACCTTGTTAATATATTATTGGAGGGAAAAAAGTTCATCGCAGAGTACATTTAAAAAAAAAATGCACTTTTTAAAGTAAAGCAAAAAAGTTTCACTTTTTTTAATAAGTTTTCACAAAAAAAGCCTTCCAGTACATACTATAGGTAGTGTGTTTTAGTGAGATTTGTTTTTATCGGAAAATGTTTTCCTTTAACATGTGAATTCACCATTTTTAACTCAATAACTACAGTATTAATATTTTATTGCTACATTGTGTACATTTTTGCCAAAACTACTTTATTGTTGTTTACCACCATTGAATTTTTTCCTGTTCTATTTTTTAAAAGTACATGTGTCTATGTATCAATACTGCCAAAATTCTTCGAACTTTACTTTCTTTCTTAAATTTTAACTAAATCTATCATGTAAAAAATATTTCTTTCTTGGTCAGATGTGATTCTTACAATGTCAGCTGTCTATCTTTGCTCTAAAATGTTCAGTAACATATTTGTTTTAATTAATTCCCACCGCCATTATTTGTTTTGATGACTTCTAATGCTACTATATGTATATATATGATTATAGTGTTATGTATGCTGTATTGGACTGCCATAGTTGTCTACTGTCCTGTAAACATAAATTGTTTTATAGAGTGTATAATGTGTAATTCACACTATATGTAATATTAAATATTTGCAGTCTTTATACAGTCCATCATTTGTCTTGTCTCACTAATTGATTCTGTGTTTCGCCCCACTCAAGTACTTGCATTGTAGACCAGTACTGTACTGATGTATCAGGGAGTACTGCATTGTAGACCAGTACTGTACTGATGTATAATGTAGTACGTGTATTGTAGACCAGTACTGTACTGATGTATAATTGAGTACTTGCATTGTAGACCTGTACTGTACTGATGTATAATGTAGTACGTGTATTGTAGACCAGTACTGTACTGATGTATAATGGAGTACTGTATTATAGACCAGTACTGTACTGATGTATAATGGAGTACTGCATTGTAGACCAGTACTGTACTGATGTATAATGTAGTACATGTAATTCACAGTGATATCCATGCATGTGGTAGGTGTCCAAATAAGTAACGCCCTCTAGAGGCGTAAATTAGTAACACCGATTACAGCACATTGATGTTTTGTTCTTCTGTTGTCAATCAGTGAAACAGACTTCATTTTCCAACATACTGTTCATTTGAACCACATTGTTTGTGACTGCCCGACGGTACTTTCATCTGAAATATGTATATATATATATACAGACCACTTTCCGGAAAGTAACGAAACTGGAGTGCAGAAATATGCCTGCGTTGTCATGGCCACAAATACAAACTTGTAATTTTTATTTTTGTGACGTCGATTGGTATACGCAGAAGCACAATATCACGTGTACAAGTTTAGGTAACAACCCAAAGCGCTATGCGCGCATGTGAAACGCCGTATTTTTGACTTCCGGGAAAGTGGTCTACATATATGCATGGTACATATGGGTCGATTTTTTTTTTACTCTCACTATCCATTACTGAAATTATAAATAGAAGCTCATCGTTCAAACCATGAAATTTGTGGCAGAAAATGGCACATGTAAATTCATTAACCATTTTGAAAAATAAACATGTGAAGGGGTTTTTTGCTGTTGAAATTATTTTTCGCATTTATAACTTTCTGGAAGTGTGTAGGGGCCTGGAGGTGCTGTCGGCATATTTTGCAGGAAAGCCCCCCTTCCCTCGCCTATGTCATTTTTGAAGTCAGAGAAACACACGTCTTCGTTTTGAGAGATAATGACGAACGAATTGGTGACTCAGTTATGAAACGCGTATTAACTAAGTGCATTACAGTGGTGTATTATATAATGTGAAATGAATTGTCTTATACACTATTGTCTTGGTGAGCTGTATATTTCAGTAAAATTCATTGCATAATGTAAAGTCGACTCGTAGTTGAAACAGAATCTCTGCTAAAACATGTTTATATTTATTGTATGCATGCTGGATTATAATAATAGTATAAACATGATTTAAATTTATTTATTAAAGTAAAAATGAGTGCACGTACTGAAACTAATGCAACCGACACGTGATACTAAAATTGCAACATAATAATGTTATTCGATAAAGCATATCTATATATGGTAATTTTCAGTTATACGACCAAGTGGTGGAAGAATTTAATGTTGACTATATTAACTAAACCAGCTTATCGGCCAATAATGGATCAATGTCACGAAGATCGCCATCATCTTGGGCAGTGTCGTCACATAAGCTGCGGACGATGCCTGCTTTGCTTGCACTGTGCACTTGATATTAATCACAGAATATGTAACCATTGACGGTGTTCGAATTGTTACATCAACATCTTCATATCCGTAGCATGCTGCCCCTGTCGATAAATAAATATTTACAATAAGAAGCGCCCCCAGGCGTCAAAGCGCTTATGTGACGTTAAAATGATGTGGCTGGATGAAAACAATGCGAAAACTGTGTTTGATTGTGGAGTTCTTCATCATCTCGAATACATCTTTACAAAAACATTATTACAGATCAAGTTAACTCAACATTCTGAACGGCCTTCCTTAGTGACAACACATTAGCACATGTGCCCTAGATGGTGCAATCGTCACATGACAAGCGTATTGCTTATAACAATACAAGGCAATAGCATTAATGTGATATTTTTATCACGTGACTAGTGGATATGTTGTACCTTGTGTACCACCCATTTCGTTCATAAAAAAATGTAATCACGATAATTCCTTGAAAGATTTTTGTTTCCATTTTAGGAACATATGTTCAGTATGATACAATGCGCAGTCCATAACTCGTTACGATGATGAAACAAGCGGGACATTAATAGTAACATTATTCACGTGATAACACGTGTGCTGCCTTCACGCTATCCTGACTCCCATTCCTGACAAGTAATAAAATGTCTTCACTAATAGAGTTTAATTTCACTACAAATGAAATTACACCATCCAATTCAATGTTGAATACAAATTTAGCCATAGTAGTCATAAATGCAATTCATAAAACGTATACAATCACATTAAAATACCAAAAGGTGAAAAATAAATACATGTACATACATATTACTTCGTCCAATCGCTCATACACACTTTCACAACATGCCCCACCCCTACAATGTAATAGAATGCATATGACGACATTAATCCCATACCGTAGTCTCCATCTTTACTAACTGCAATTAAAGCGCCATCAAAGTCTTCATATCGATAAGCAATCCTACTGAGGGCCTCGGCACATGCTTCAGTTGGAGTCATACCATGACGCATATTTTCAACGGCTTGGTAACTGAAATACACGCCGTAATGTTTAATACCAATAATATATTTATATGAAGTCTGCGAAGTTTAGATTTAAATGTCGAAAGAGATCAGCTTGCATGATGACCACCTGATAGTACTAGTATTTACCACATACCTTGGTAGAAAACGCATCATAATATCACCATTCCCTGTTGCTGCAGCGCCACCAATGTCGTTGTCGGCATATGACCCAGCACCAACTATTGGGGAATCGCCGACTCGTCTGAAAGTCAATGGGTACATCACTACACTTACTACGCAAACGTGCGAACTGTGTAAGATGCTTCAATTTATATTAATAACGAATTAGATATATAATTACTTAGATTTACCCAGCTATTTTAAAACTCAGCCCATTAGTAGATGTACCAACTGCAACGTTGCCATCGCTACTAATGACGACCATACCTATATATGTAATATATAATGAATGAACTACTAGCATGTCGTAAACTGTTTTGTAAATCAGAATTGTAAGATGTTAAAATGTGTTTATTCGATTATCTTGTTCCGTAAAGTAGCGTTCAAATGTAGCGAAGGACGACCCGTTCAGTTCGCATTGATTGTTGTATAGCGCCGCCTACCGATTGTGTCGTGGTTATCTTTATCCAGTTTCGCGGAGCGTTCAGCCGACTTGGAACTACCAGGACTGTACGGACCACACTGCTGTGATGGATCCGGAGTGACATTCTGTGTTAATAAAAGTAACAATTAACATACCGTTTTGGGGTTTTGGTGTCACGTGATATGTCGGAGTATGTCATCAAATCCACCATGTTCGTAGCCAGTCATGACCCCGGGGGTTCACTCTATATGCTGTTACTACCCCATGTGCGTTCCAAATTTAGCGGGAAAGCAGGGTGTTTTTCACCTTCCTGAGCGGGCCCGCGCGGGAGGCGAATAGGCTCCTTTTAAAATGCTAATGTCTGCAATAGGCCCCCAGAAATAAACTCACAGGGTTGCTGTGCCCGGCCTCCTCTCGCAACAACCACTCTCATACACCGCCCTAGGCCCCGAATTGGCGGACCCATAGCTCCGACTAGACCACAAACGTCCGCCTGAACTTTCCCACTGGAACTTACCCGCTACTTCCAACACGAGCATACGGAGAAGGCTTATTGTAATCAAAGAAACGAAACGAAACAGGATAAAACGCATAATAAAAATTGAACTGTATTCAGTGAATATGGGTTTTATATGCTCAATATTTACAGAATATTTGCCGCAAATAATAATATTTAATACGTATATGGCTTGTTTCGCTAATTACAGATACTCACAAATCTGTAATCAGCGAAACAAGGTTCTTACACGTACAAAATTTACAACTGTCGGTGGAAACTTGACCAGTATATTTAGCTTTCAGTGGTGAATACAATAACATAAAACTTTTGCCGAAAATAACGGGATTTTAATTAGTAAATGGTTTGTTTCGCTAATTACAGATAATCGAAATCTGTAATCAGCGAAACAAGACACGTACGTGTCAGACCCTCGTATCGCCTCGGTCTCATTTGCATCTAGCTTCTGCTTTTTTCTGGGTTTTCTACCCTGTATTCATGCCAAAGTCACTCGGAGCTGAACCTAAAATTGCGTAATGATATATGATGGAATAAGAATCCTGGCAATGTCGTGTGCATTGTGTATTAAACTATAAAATAAATGATCATATTCACTATCATGTCAATAGTCTCATCTTTCTTCATCAAACAACGAATGACACCAACAGGAGTTGCATACATAGTAACTTGTTTGAGTTTATCACACTCCACTTGATTGCAAAAAAAGAAAAAAAAACGGCATAGAATGCTCGCAATATGGGGTAGGATGTTCTCAATATGTGTCTGAAATAGGGTGTGTTTTTTCTTCAATATGTCTGTTTTATGGGGTACTAAATTTACATTGCGTCCGCAATAGTGGGTATGGTTTGCCAATGTACTGCCAGCCCTAGGGGCCTAGTATTTTTTAGCAAGAACGCACATGGTGTAAGGTTTTAATATAGAGTGACCCCCCGGGGTCATGATACAGTCACATGATATCACATAATTCTGCGTTTCGACACAAGTCATGCAGAACATATCAAAACAATGCATGCCAATGACATTGCCTATTAGGTGAAACTAAAAACTAGTTACATAGCTTCAGCGAATTATGCAATTACACACACCTTTCCAATGAAGGGGGGGGGGGTAACATACGATCCTGACCTACCTCCCAGAAATTAGGTTGGCACTTATCATCTAACCAGTCTTCGTATCTTGTTCTGAAAATAAAGTTAAGTCAAAATTTCAGCTGCTGATCAAAGCATTTTTGAAAACTTCGAGTATTTCTTTTATAATTTAATAAGTCTGATATTAAATCCTAATACACAGCCAGGCTTGTGATTTATCGTGAGATGAATAAACAATTATTTAACTATTTAACAATGCACGTGCACTTCTATTTAATACTAGTAATTGTACGTATCGGTTATCAACACGCATGCGCATTACTGAAAAATGACTACGTCATCAAGCGCAAAGTATTTGTTGCACGACCAAGATAACTGTTTAACTTACAGTGAGAATATCAATACAAATGTAAAAAAAATATATGTTGAATGTCCTACCACTAAAATTAAATTAGTGCCATGTGCAATTAGTCCAATATATAGTCCGATGTTTGTGTGTTCATAAATAAATGTTGCTTACCTTGTTACATTATTCTCGAGAGACTCGTTGTCAAGACCACCAAATGCAGTCGCAAAAGATGTTGCTATAACAATAAATACACAATTTATTTATTTATTCGATTTAAAAAAAATAATATCAGCAAGTAAAACTTCATAAATAAACGAAAATAACAATAACAATAAATATAAATTCGCCTATTTTTAAAATGGAGCCTATATCATATTTCCATAAGAGTGGCAAAAGCACCATGCATGCTGGGAAAATTTAATTTATTTACTTATTTATTGTTGTTGGAACAATTACGTCCCAATCAGTCCGGAAAAAATAGAAAAACTATTTTTTTGTCACGTCACTGATAATTACCAGAGTCTCCGACCAATAGAGTATGTCTGGTGTGATCCTTCACAAGTCTTGCTACAGATATAGCCCGTTTGATATTCTTTATGCCACCAACAGCGCCCACGTCATGGGTTGACCTGCCATAGATTAACCAACATTATTAATAATCAAGGATCTAACTAGTCCAATGGGAGTGCTGGTCGCTTATGAATATTAATGATTTATATGAATATTAATGAGCTTGGTACTATATTTCACAATTTCAATTTGTTTATTTCTTTATTTTTAATAAATAAATGTAGATATCCAAGCAATACTTCCTAGATTTGAACAAAGACGAAATTAAAACATAAATTCCATTAATAATAGTTTGAATTTAAAAATGAAACAATTCTAAACATTCTCGAAATACAAATGCTGCAGACTAAAATAATATTATTATTACAATCTCAAATAAAACACGTTTGTAGTAATCAACGTACGAATAATACTTAAACGATTATCAAAACTACGAAGTGACGTAGCTTACGGTTATACCAATAATGCCTCTTACGCAGACATGATGCATGCAAACAAATTTACCTCTTTGTTTTGATGTGAAATAAAAAGAAAATTTTACTTAGTTTTATCGTGAGCGAATGTTTTCGATCACTTGATCGCTTGTGGCGCATTAGTTGCCCGGCATGTATCCTTTGGCACATTAGGTCAAGAATGCCATTAACCAACGTCCCTTACGAAGAACGGTGCATTAACCAATGAGCAGTGCAAAACATGTCTTTTTAGCTAGCATATTATTTTTACTAATCTGTAATTTCACCAATTCAAGATGCCGATAGTTTAAAATTAAGTATATCACAGTGAGACTGATGACACTTTAGCTAAATTAAGATTATGCTAATTCATGTATTGAATCATATTCGCTAAAATAGCATTTCAACGTGTGCTACATACAGTACAGTGTGATACCTATCTACTCACATGACTAGGTTTTTATTTGTTCAAATGATATGTACATATTTAAAAGAGTTTATAGATGGAGATTCAGATAATGTATAGGGTCTTTCCACACTAAACCATGAATTAAAAACCTTTTAGATGGATCATAACTGTCATTGTTCATTCGTCCACTTGGCCTGCGTGCACGAAGGAAACACAGTAAAGATGACCAAGTGAGGGTTGCGCCTGATATAACATTCATTTGTATTTAGGGGAAGTCTAGGTTGTTATAACATATATAGGTTGAAATGATTTAGAACTACTCTTCTGGGAATGTAATTAATATGTGTTTCACTTCCGGAAAGCGTCTAGACTACTACATCCTTAAAGTTGAGAGTCTCTATATTGAAAGTGGCTTGTTTTCCTAGTCCCTTTAGACTGTATTTTCAATAATAACTGTCTAGCGGTGAAACTGTGATTTATTCTACTTCCGTTTGTTTGCGAATGAGGTGGTAGCAGATTGCGAAGTTATCAAGGTATATTCTTACCCGTCCATTATCATTGCATCCAGTGTTGGCTCACCGCTAGTGTCAACTCTGTAATCACAAGTAATGTACTGTCAATAAAATTCGCTTAGAATGTATTATTATACATCTGTCACCGTAGCGCCATACGTTAAAGCGTTCCGTAATTTTGCGGTATTGCACTGGGTGTTTTCATCCTACCATCTAATAATAACAAACAAAGATAGCTGCCCCCAGGCCCAGGGTTTGACCGGACCTCTCACAAAGAAGTTCGCTAAATCTGTTCTAAACTTTTTGGATTTCGGTATTCCCATGATGTATTCCTGGGAGGAAAAAATGTATAATAATAATGTTATTACGAGGATACTGCAAAGTATGACAGACAATACGCGGTCGCATCGACCTCCGCTGCGCGTCGGTCGATACTCCCGCTGTACAGTCTTCGTGCATACTTTAAGGTATCCTCGTTATAATCTCATAGTATATCATTCAACAACATTATTTCACACAAAATTCGGAGCTAATACTCTTTTAAACAATTCTAAACACTTTATTTTTTGGGGTGGTATACGCGATGAGTAATCATGTCTACGTAACACGTGATGAACAGAACGCAAGACTTATCATGCAAAAACTGGCATTCATTTCCCACTTACATTCCGCCGTATCCCACACTAAGGTGACAAAGCACAGGATCGTCTTCACATACGTTACATCCTTGTTCGACGGCGTCCACTGCTGTGTAAGAATTTCCGCTGACAACCTCCCAAGCTATGGAGGAATGAATACAAAAGATGGTGCAGCAGTCACGTTGTTACAATGATACGTATGATTAATACTACTTGTGTATTCTATAGCATACATGTCGTTGTATATTCCTGTAATATTATGTCGTTGGCCGAAGGTTGGTAATATGGGATATGTGCACAGACTCGGTTTGTCTCTCATCTTTATGTTTATAGTGGGGTTTTGGGTAAAAACCAACCCACTCATGAACTAAACTACCTAGAATTTGTCCAGTACATCGTACTCTCGTTCAAAATAAGAAGGCCGACTTTAAATCGTTTGGGTCTCCAGCCTATTATTTGAGAAAATGGTAGATGACAGCCATTTTTATTTGCTAGTATTAAAATGGTTTGGCCATTGGTTGCTATAACTGAGATTTCATGACATATGGTACAGGGCGAACACATAAAATTACACTAAAATAATATTTGTCCAATTTTCACAAAATATGGTCCACGGTAAACAAATGAAAAGTATCACACGATTTCTGACTAACCTTATCAACAATAATGTGTATGCTTACATCTTAACGTTGTGTATAGTAATGACGTATTGTATTTCACAACGTAAGATAAACACGGACTGAAATGCTAAAGAAGTAGCAAGCAACATGATACAAGTTGGCCTTATATAGCCTTGGTAGGATTCACATGAGCTTGACAAAATAGCTCGTGCTATACTTGACTTTGTATCAAGATTTGACGTTCTGTTCGCAAGGATCGCATACAAGGCAGAAATGGCATGAATGGTTACACTTGTATTTGTTTGTCATTGAAATACGTGTAATTGTAACAATAAATGTAGAACATGGTAAACGAGTGTTTATACATTTTCAACGATAACATTGGGAAATAGAATTTGGCGTATATTATTTTGTTCAGATATGTAAGGCTAACATTTGCAAAATGAAAGTTCGTAGTATGCATATATACACACTTTCATTTTTTTTTTCATTAAGAGCATCAACTCTGAAAGCTCATTTCGATAAGTGACCAAGGAAATCAAGCAGAGGCGATCAGGAAGCGTTCTCGACACTGGAATCAATTCTGCAAATTGTTTTGTCGCTAACTATATCTAATTTGTTTTAAGCTGTCATTATAATGTCTTGTGTCTTGGCATTTTTCTGTCATTATTATGTCTTGACATTTTTGAACTTTCATTATTATACCTTGTGTTGCGATGTGATCATAATTTATGTGAAAGAAAGTAAAAACAACCCGTATATTGGAGGCGAGCGAATTGATGGGTCAATCTCAGAATATACCCAGTTTATCGCCATTAGATAAGCTACTATTTAGAAAATGTGACCAGATTAAATTGTCGAAATCACCATAACTATATGTGACGAAATAAATGATACTTTAATATGGTGTTCGTGTCGTGTGATCGTTCTATAGCAGAAGCTCGTCGGACATTGTGGGACCTGTATCTATGATGTTGAGAGAATGCTCAGACACCGTCAACAAGTTGCTGTAACTAACGAAGCATCACAAGAAAGTAGTAGTTGTTCATACCCAGCAACAACTATTCGTGAAGAAATGCAGAGATTAAGAATCGGGGTTTGTATCGTTTGCAGTCCCCCCCCCCCACACACACACACGGTCGCATGTTTGGGTGGCTTTGTCGTTCACGGAACAAACGTGGGTACCTGCAGTAAGCAGTAAAAGGGTGCTGGCTTGTTAAGAAAGCTGCAGTAAAAGGGTGCTGGCTTGTTAAGAAAGCTGCAGTAAAAGGGTGCTGACTTGTTAAGAAAGCTGCAGTAAAAGGGTGCTGACTTGATAAGAAAGCTGGCCTCAGGGAGAAGACAATTTAAATGCCAATTGGTGTTGTTTTTATTAAAATGATTCTGAACGATGATGAATGCAATTTTTTTCTGTCATTTGTGCTAGCAATGCGTGGCTTCATCGCAAAATATGGAATATTTCCTACTAACGAGAACTGTTATTTATTACTACTTGCTTATGTCATGAATTAGTTTTCGCGTATCTGTTGACTGACTTGTTTAGCTGATTACTAGTGAATGGCTGTGTTATATTTGTCATCATTTAGGCTCATGCGAGGTCCTGGACGGAACTTGACTCAGTGATTTGGAACTGATTACGAGATAACCGTAGCTAGTCGGACTACTATTTCTGACAGTTGGTATTCGCAATTACTAATATAGTGAACGATTAATCAAAATATATGATGTATCCAGTACTTAGTGTGATTGGCTATGTGTGAAGGCCACGCCTTAGAGTCTTTTAACTGCTTTGTAATTGGTTAAGGTTTTGAAAGTAAATAAAGTTGTTTTAGTTGGTCTTGGAGAGAGCACCACGAGAGACGCAGTCTTGGGCCTGCCTTAAGATAGTCTTGGGAACTTTTCCCCAGGGCGCTGTGTCTTATAGAATACTCGATTGACCGACTAAAGACGAGAGTTGATACGTATTTCGTTGTGTGTGTCTATTTGACTGTAAAGCTTAAGTGACTTTCCCGATCCCGCACCTCAATCAGACGAGATATAGAGACCAGACGATATTCTCCCTGACACGTGTTGGAGAACCTCAGAGGAGAAGAATTTCACGCTGATACTTATGTCATGAATTTGTTTTTGCGTATCTGTTGATCGACTTAATTAGTTGATTATTAGCTGAATTGCTGTGTTATGTCTGTCATCGTTTAGGCCTATTTGAAGTTTTGGACGGAACTTGGCTCAGTGATTTGGAACTAGTTACGAGATAACCGTAGCTATTCTGACTACTCATTCTGACAGTTGGTATCCGTAGTTATTAATGTAGTGAACGATTAATCAAAATATATGACGTATTCAGTACTTAGTGTGATTGGCTTTATGATTGAAGGTTACGCCTTAGAGTCTTTATACTGTTTTGTAATTGGTTAAAGTTTAGAAAATGAACAAAGAGAGTTTTAGTTGGTATTGGCGACTACAGCACACAGACGCAGTCGTGGTCCAGTTTTGGAGAGTCGTGGGGCGAATCTTGACATAGTCTTGGGCTAGTCTTGGGCTAGTCTTGGGTCAGCCTTGCGATAGTCTTGGGGATTTCTTCCCCAGGGCGCTGTGTCTTATAGAGTGCTCGACTGATCTGCTAAGGCGAAAGTTGAAACGTATTTTGTTGTGTGCGTCTTATTTGACTGTAAAGCTTAAGTGACTTCCCCGATCCCGTACCTCAAGGGGACGCGATAGAGAGACGAGACGAGATTCCCCCCTGACAAGTGTGGAGAACCCCAGAGGAGAAGAATTTCCCCCTGATACTTACAACAATTCAGGATGTTTGATTTGTAAAAGTAATGCCAAACTGACTTATAATTCACTATTAATCATGTTGTGCCATGGACGGGGTAAATAGTAACTTATGTGAATACAATTTGTTTTAAGGTGTGTAGAATCCACAGTTAACATACTTATATCAAAAAATAAGTGTATATTGAACGCATTAGAGAATACACAACGTAAGATTAGCAAATCCCTGTATCCGCCTTTTTTATTTTGTCGCAGAAACTTCATAAAGTTAAGTAGTGGTTACTATTCAAATACTTTCAGGGGAAAAGAATATTGATATGCGTGTTTTGTATTATGTTTGGCATGTAGACAAGATGACACATTACAGCGGGTAGCAAATTGGTCTGTAACATTGTTGTAATGGCGACCAGATGAGAGTTATTTTTCTGCAACAGCTGTATGTACAAAGCGTAGCTTATCTACAAGCGCATGCCAACTCGTACACAAGGTCAACAAGTGTGTCACCAAACGTATTCTCGATCTCTATTTGAACACTCTGTCTTAGTATTTTAATGTGTATTACAATATTTACAGTTTGGGGTCTAAAACAATCGAACCGCGTTAATATTTAGGCAATCGAAGCAGATGCAATGTTTCAAGTGTATGACATATTACAAAATTGATATCGTTTGCACCTGTAATGTTTTATTTGGTTTACTTACCTTTTGAAGTTGCTTCGGGATATGACCATGTTACCACGACAACCGGTAGTTTTGCATTATTAGCTGCCGATACGATGACGATTTGGCAAACTATCCCGACGAGCCACAAGTGGGCGTCCATGCCTCGTACAGTACGTGGTGTGATTTAAGATAACCTCGACAAATTCGCAAGAACTACAGAGTTGAAGGGTCTACGGAAATATGTATAAAATTATTGCTGTTGCGCAATGCTTATTGGGAGGTCAATAAACGAAACATATGGGGTCAGATGAAGGAAAGAGTTATTAGTAGCGTTCACGCACATCTTCTTAGCACGGGCTAATGAGAGATGTAACACCTTATCCCGTGTAAGAAAACATGCGTGTACGCTTAGCATGGGCTAAGAAATGCTATGTACGGATTGAACTTGAATCGAGCCCGTTTTTAAGACCTGGTGCAAATCCTTAGCACGGACTAACGAAGTGAGCGTGAATGCGTTGTCAAGGCTATGCTCCTGAAACACCATCGTATTCAATATTTATTTTAAAGATTTACTATTCATTTCGGTACGCCATTTCCGACATGGCGATCAACGTGTTCTTAAGAAAAAAATAACTGACGATGTGACGCTGTGCAACTTCCTGTTATTTTGCAATCTGCACTTTATGAATTTACTTTGGTATTATTTTATAACCGTGAGTAATCATAGTTAACATCATAACTGAAGAGTTTTGTATATCATGAGTTTAAGGCGTTCCTTAGCACGTACTAATCACTGATTCTTCCTGTGCATATGAGATTAGCTTAAATATTAGCCCGTACTTCGTATAGTATGAACACTACTACTATAAAGAAAATGAGGAACTGGGTATTTACCAGCAGCAAGCACGCCACCAACGGTAATATTCCGTCGATTGCTTGGCTATGGTGACCCAAAGGGCTAATCAACAAACAGCGATTATTTTATGAGATTTTCAAAAGTGTAGGATCACGCCAAAACGAAAATATACAATCACACTATTCTCTCCAATAAAATGTAGTAAAATTAACAGTAAAGCACTCCATACTTAATCTGGCAGCAATACAACAAGGATTTTCGAATTAATCTGAAAATGTAAACAGTGTATAGTAGTACTGTCTCTATGCACATCAAGTCCATTGATTCATAAATCATATATATATACTCGGGGACAATTTTCAATTCTAGTATTTTAATAGTATGTAGGGAAACTGAATAATCTGATTGTTTTTTTTGTTGGACATTCCGTAATAACACGTCCAAGATTCTTAAGAAGCTTTAGACAGATTTTAATATAATTTTAAGTACCTCTATTCAATGTTACATTTTATCTAAATTCAAACCTTTCAAATCTAATGTGGGTAAGTTTAATGTCATAATGCATGTATGTAGATCGGAGGCATTCAAGCCATGCAAGTGTATTCCTCTGATGTAGATTGGAGGCATTGGAGAAAATACCCATGATATTTACCATCAAGCCATGCAAGTGTATTCCTCTGATGTAGATCGGAGGCATTGGAGAAAATACCCATGATATTTACCATCAAGCCATGCAAGTGTATTCCTCTGATGTAGATCGGAGGCATTGGAGAAAATACCATGATATTTACCATCAAGCCATGCAAGTGTATTCCTCTGATGTAGATTGGAGGCATTGGAGAAAATACCCATGATATTTACCATCAAGCCATGCAAGTGCATTCCTCTGATGTAGATCGGAGGCATTGGAGAAAATACCCATGATATTTACCATCAAGCCATGCAAGTGCATTCCTCTGATGTAGATCGGAGGCATTGGAGAAAATACCCATGATATTTACCATCAAGTCATGCAAATGCATTCCTCTGATGTAGATCGGAGGCATTGGAGAAAATAGCCATGATATTTACCATCAAGCCATGCAAGTGCATTCCTCTGATGTAGATTGGAGGCATTGGAGAAAATACCCATGATATTTACCATCAAGCCATGCAAGTGCATTCCTCTGATGTAGATTGGAGATATTGGAGAAAATACCCATGATATTTACCATCAAGCCATGCAAGTGCATTCCTCTGATGTAGATCGGAGGCATTGGAGAAAATACCCATGATATTTACCATCAAGCCATGCAAGTGCATTCCTCTGATGTAGATTGGAGGCATTGGAGAAAATACCCATGATATTTACCATCAAGCCATGCAAGTGCATTCCTCTGATGTAGATCAGAAGCATTGGAGAAAATACCCATGATATTTACCATCAAGCCATGCAAGTGTATTCCTCTGATGTAGATCGGAGGCATTGGAGAAAATACCCATGATATTTACCATCAAGCCATGCAAGTGCATTCCTCTGATGTAGATTGGAGGCATTGGAGAAAATACCCATGATATTTACCATCAAGCCATGCAAGTGTATTCCTCTGATGTAGATCGGAGGCATTGGAGAAAATACCCATGATATTTACCATCAAGCCATGCAAGTGCATTCCTCTGATGTAGATTGGAGGCATTGGAGAAAATACCCATGATATTTACCATCAAGCCATGCAAGTGCATTCCTCTGATGTAGATTGGAGGCATTGGAGAAAATACCCATGATATTTACCATCAAGCCATGCAAGTATATTCCTCTGATGTAGATCGGAGACATTGGAGAAAATACCCATGATATTTACCATCAAGGCCATGCAAGTGCATTCCTCTAATGTAGATCGGAGGCATTGGAGAAAATACCCATGATATTTACCACCAAGCCATGCAAGAGCATTCCTCTGATGTAGATTGGAGGCATTGGAGAAAATACCCATGATATTTACCATCAAGCCATGCAAGTGCATTCCTCTGATGTAGATCGGAGGCATTGGAGAAAATACCCATGATATTTACCATCAAGCCATGCAAGTGTATTCCTCTGATGTAGATCGGAGGCATTGGAGAAAATACCCATGATATTTACCATCAAGCCATGCAAGTGTATTCCTCTGATGTAGATTGGAGGCATTGGAGAAAATACCCATGATATTTACCATCAAGCCATGCAAGTGTATTCCTCTGATGTAGATTGGAGGCATTGGAGAAAATACCCATGATATTTACCATCAAGCCATGCAAGTGCATTCCTCTGATGTAGATTGGAGGCATTGGAGAAAATACCCATGATATTTACCATCAAGCCATGCAAGTGCATTCCTCTGATGTAGATTGGAGGCATTGGAGAAAATACCCATGATATTTACCATCAAGCCATGCAAGTGCATTCCTCTGATGTAGATTGGAGGCATTGGAGAAAATACCCATGATATTTACCATCAAGCCATGCAAGTGCATTCCTCTGATGTAGATCGGAGGCATTGGAGAAAATACCCATGATATTTACCATCAAGCCATGCAAGTGCATTCCTCTGATGTAGATCGGAGGCATTGGAGAAAATACCCATGATATTTACCATCAAGCCATGCAAGTGCATTCCTCTGATGTAGATCGAAGGCATTGGAGAAAATACCCATGATATTTACCATCATGCCATGCAAGTGCATTCCTCTGATGTAGATTGGAGGCATTGGAGAAAATACCCATGATATTTACCATCAAGCCATGCAAGTGCATTCCTCTGATGTAGATTGGAGGCATTGGAGAAAATACCCATGATATTTACCATCAAGCCATGCAAGTCCATTCCTCTGTGCATATCATGTATTTATTTTAAAGAATATAAAGTTTGATACATTCGATTATATCATGGAGGTAGATTCCATGATTATATGTATTTTTTGTTTTGGACATTATAATAGTTAGGTTAGTGCTATTTCATTGCATCATTCGCACATGCATAATTTGGCATTCTGGTCCAAACATTGCTAAAATAGAACCCGTCCACAAAATATAAAACCCTATGTTTGAAGATATCGGTTTGAAATGCAATTTCCATGAAAGAAATTCGATTCAATACTAATCATGCTAATTTTATATCCTATTAGCTTCGTGTGCAAAATCGCTAAATGCAATAATAATTTTACCTGGTCATCCAGACTATTTTAATCTTTACACCTACCTCAATTCCACGTTTCAGTGTGACCCACTTCTATACTTAATTGTATCCCCAAACCAGAACCAACTAACTTCAGTTCGAATTTAGTTAATAATCTGCCCAAAGAATGTAAACGTGGCCAAAAACAAAATATATTTGGGCGATATGTAGAACAGCTGACGTTTTCAGCAATTATAATACATGTACATGTAACAAGTACTAGAACTCAAAGACAGTAAATTTGAATTATCCAATGACATCCTACTATATAAGATCCTACTGTAATGTAAATAAGATTAATTAGAACAAAGTAAGTTTAGCAATTAAGAGAAAATAACAATGAATGAAATAATTAGACTGTAACTTTTAATATAAAATCTTGCGTCGCGTCCTGTATTTTTGAAACGTGATAGATGAAAGGATATAATGGGTGTAAGTAACACACTGTAGTCAACAAGAACATTTAGCCCATTTGCTGCTGCAATGTAATGAATACAACGATTCTGACATTTATTTCAGAATCTGTGAAAACGAATGATTTCCGAGAATCTCGACCTATCAGTTACAGATATCATAGTATATCGAGGGTAAAAGAATACTGTATTTCAAGCTCTGTAGAAGCACGTATGTCACACGTACTACTTCAGGATTAAGTGGAACTGTGGACAATAAGGTTCAAATATGCCAGTCTGAGACCAAACTCCAATGTATTTCCATGCTATGTAAGAAAATTACATAGCTATTGATTCCAATGATTGTTCATTACGTCATAGTAATGTTTCCTCTATGTTTACTTTGCTCAGAGTTTTGACTACTTCATGTTATTGTGAAAATGAATGACTACTTCGATTTATTGGGTCATTGAATTTATTTCCCCAGAAACAGAATGAAATAAATCGACCACTGAGTTATTCACTCGAAGCTGTGATCAATTACTAGTAAAAGATAGTGTAAGAATAAGAAGATGAACAACAAAATGTTTTGAGCAGATTCAAAACTCGGCCACCGTTTTCGTCTCTTGATTGGGATAACTGCACCAGAAAAGTGCCTCAATCATCTCTCCCATTCCCAACACGAATATGTCATCTAGTGATTGGCACCTAATTGACGTCATTTCAACTTTTGTATTCAGAACTGATAATTGGCATTTGTGAAAATCGACCGCATTAATAGGCGTCGTAACCCACCTACCAACTACCAAGACATATCCTGTGTGGTATACGACGCTATAAGAATATGTTGTTCAAGTTGTCGTATTTCATTCCACGACACCATGATATCCGAACATAATAATAGGCATCGGTCGAAACATACCTACCAACTACCAAGATATTTCTAGACTAGATGTTGTCTTTTATTGCCAGATTTTGTAAACAATACGAATAATATTGACTAGTGAATCATTTAAGGGTGGGCTGTGGGCGGGCCAGTCTGCCTATGTGAGTTCACATGGTATTGTACTGATGTCAGAGAGAGACAACAAATCAGTAATGACACAGAATTCTGAATGGCTCGATTCCTGTATAATACAGTCTGTTAATACCAATACCAAGCGCGACATCTTTCAGAAGACATCCTCTAACTCTAATATTCCATTTCCTATCATGGTAGAGACATCCAAGAAAAACACAATAGCTTCCTATGGTTGCACTGAGACTATTCGGGCAATTAACTAATACTAATAACACAAAACAATGTACTCATGACAATAAATGTTATACCATATATTGCTTAGATATATATACAAATAAATTACAGTAGATTATATAGTTACATTGGAATTAAAAGTTAACTGATTTATAATGATAGCGAAACAATAACACCGTGTTTGCAAATTCACTCCAATAGTATACCCTGACAACTGAAACTATTAATAGAGAAAACAGTGCATAACCACGCAAAATAAATTCTCAACTTGAACTAAATTATGCCTTGTATGTATTCGAATCAACTGGTGGGACATAACAGTGGAACACGCGTCAACACTCATAAAGTAAATGGAAACTGTTTTATAATGGAAGCAAAAAAAAAAGCAGGACCGTGGTTGCAAAATCAACAATGACAACTGAAACGTTAGAATATTAACACTCAAATGAATTCACAAAATGTTGACCGTGAACGCACAACAAAAACTTGTTGACAATGAACTCCCTGTCTGGTTGTACGGAAATGAAACTCACAACAAAAACATTTTTAGCTTTTCACCACTAGACTATCTCACCCACATTTTCTGCACTTTTTTCTTATATTCTTCAATATTCTTAGGAATGAATCCTAATTTTGGAGCCAACAAACAAAATTTGAGTTAATTTTCAGTTTTTACTCAAAATAATTGGCTATTTTTTCCCAATCTTCTGACGGAAAGTGCAGACTATAAACGGGACTATTTTGTGAATTTGTGATGAAAAGAGGGAACTGGTGGTGAAAAGGTTAATGGATGTCAGCCTTACCCTATTATAACACACACAGTAATATGTCATATCAAGTGGTGTATATGTAAGATAATGGAATGCAACAAGCTAGAAAAGAATTTGTGTTCGAACAAGATGATTTATTACGTTCTGTTTTGGCTCAGTATCACTTTCATAAACAAATTCGGAATAAAGAATTTAAAAATAATAAAAAAAACGCAAATCATTGCTACCTATGTAAATGCTTAGTTTATATGAGCAGTATTTTTCAGATAAACGTGTAAATTTTAGTTGATCACAAAATCTCTATAACTATATTATTTTGAATATGAGTGCAGTTACTATGAATGTAACAATACACAAAACATTGGGCAATGTTATGCCAGCATTGGATGCCTCACAGTCCCTCGTTGCTGGCTGCTTGCCTACTACGTCACAGACGATGTCTATAAATTCTTCTTTTTCCATTGACGGGTTCATAACCGTTATTTCAACTTGTTTATAACCATAGCAAGCAGCGCCTATAGTGACAATAATACGGTATAGTAAAAAATGACTGTCTCTAGTGTTACGCATTGGAGTACATTGAAGCATCAGTTAAACAAACAAAGTAATACCCAAATGTGTTTTACTAACCATATTCGCCCAATAGATTGGCTGCGATTACAGCGCCACTAAAGTCTTCATATCGATAAGCAATTCTACTGAGGGCCTCGTCACATGCTTCAGATGGAGTCATACCATGACGCATATTTTCAACGGCTTGGTAACTGCATGTCAAAATAAACAGACTGACATTGCTTTAAAGTGTAAAATTTAAAAAAAAAAACACCACCAATTTTAGATATTTTAATGAGTGAAAACTTTTTTTAATTAAATGACAAAACGCAACCAAGGTTCATAATTTAAAAGCCAGTTCGAGCACCCCAAGTTTGTTCTTCGAATTTTAAAACACTCAAACCATGATTCAGCAAAGTTTTTGGAGAATCCCGTCTATAAAGTATGCTTGAAGTGTCGTCACGCAGCGTATGTCTTTTCAAAAATGTGTTTTGTCATAAGAAGACATATTATAATAGTATTGGGGAAAATATGTATTTTGGTTTGTGCGAGTTTTGTGCCGTCGTACTGTGTCTGCTTGTTTTTTTTTTATTTACTCAAACTAATTGAATGCAATCTTCAAATAAACAGCAATTCTGTGTTTACACAATTAAAGTACCACAACTATTATATCAGTTGTCACGCTATTACAACGATTATGTACAACATACATTTGGTAGTGGCACAATATTCGTATTAATAGAGATGCTTGGTTATGGATAGGGGAACAAGGTAAAAAGTCGTTGATGGGTCTAATCAAACACACGAGAAATTAGGCTCGCTATCTTATGACCATTTCTTTAAAATATTTGATACAATGATTCTGCCGATATTAACATATGGGGCTGAAATTTGGGGTCACCATTGTTATGAATCAATAGAAAGACAACAATCTCTTTCTTGTAGAATATTTTAGGTGTCCCTCCAAATGCGTCAAATATTGAGCCAAATTATTACGCATGCCAAGATCAAAATACCCCAGTAAATGTTACTTTATCCTGTACTTAGAGATTTCTCAGTCTAGAACTAGACCAAACTGGGTCACTTATGTTAAACAACTATTATTTTTTTGATAAGAGGTTTGGGGTGCACAGGAAGTCTCAAATATTGATTTATTTATTTATTAAGATATTCGCTTCTAAATATAGTTTGTATTTGGAATGGTGACATTTCAACCATGGACAAACTAGAAAACTATCGAAATTTCAAAATTCGTCTTGAACCCGACGATATTTATTTTCTTTCCGTGCCTGTCCCCGCTCACAAGTGTGTGTTATCTGTTTTCGTTGCTCTGCTCATTGTCTCAGGATAGAAACGACAAGAAAAATGATATTGAAAGAAGTGACCGGGTCTGTCCTTTATGCAATAATTCTGAAATTGAAGACGAATACCATTTACTAATAATTTGTCCATTTTGTAATGTCATTAGGGAACAATACATTCCAAGATACTATTTTACATTGCCTTCATATAATAAGTTTGTGGAATTGATGAAGACGTTTGATAGTAACATACTACAATCCATGGCAGCTTATTTGTACCATTTCTTAAAACTAAGATATGAGATTTACAAAAACATTGAGTGACTTCACAGCATATTTGTATTTATGTTTTTCTTTTGTTTATACAATCTATATTTCTGGGCCACAGGCCTTGAACTACAATAAAGATCACCGATAATAAAACAATTATATTTTTCAATATTTTTCAATATGACTGCCTCTACGTCGTGTGTTAGCGTTATATAGTGCCTATCAGCATTTTGTGCAAAATTATTGTGATTTTTATCATTAAATTAATTTGACTATTTTGGCATAGTTTACATTTGAATGCACGATAATAAAAAAAAATAAGTGAGATAGATTAAAACTCAAATATAAAAATTGGTATTAAGTGTTTCCTGTGAAAACGTCTTTAAAACCATTAGAACTTTTCTAATCATGCTCATTTCTAATCATAATTTTACTGCCCCACATTTATTCCATAATAATATTACATGTTCCTTTGTGCCATTTCCGATATTTATTTTAGCCAAAACACTAATTAGTTCCACTTTAAAGCAATAAAAAGTTAGATCTTACCTGGGGAGAAATCTCATCATTATGTCCCCATCGCCAGTGGCTGCAGCGCCACCAACTTCGTTATCAGCGTATGCACCGGAACCAATGATGGGCGAGTCTCCAACACGGCTGCCAAATAGAAAACAGGAATTACACAGTGTGTTATACTAGATACAAATTATAACTTAATGAATTATGCAGATCAAGAGATGGGTCATTATCCCGGATGGGGTGGAATTTGCATTAAGGGTGGAATGTAACAACGCAACGCAAACACCACAGATGCTATGTACCTATCCTTACTAACTTTTTAAGTTGTCGACAATAAATACTCATCGTAAACATTCATGTTTCCGAAAGCATGAAGATTTGAATCTCTTTCAAACTAGTTTTTTGAGTAAATTAAACTCATTTAGAATTTGCTGAGTTATCTATGAAAAGAATCATCCCAAAATTATTGTTTCAATAGCAATTGAATAGTCTTTGTGTGAAGGGTATCTCCTCCTTCAAGTTTCAAGAGAATACATACATTTTTTAGTAATTCCTGAAACTGACGTTTTCTTGGCAACCGACTCTACTACAATATAATCAAATTATCTGTCTAAGGGCAACTCCTCTGGAAATGTGTACATAACTTGTTTATACTAGTAGTTGTCCCCCTGACCGACAGATCACACGCAGGCCAAAAGTATTTAATTAGTAATTAGTATTATGTTACGGGATTGGAGTACTCAATGAGATAGAAGCAATGTGGGGGAAAAAATAATTGCTCGTCAAATATAGAAAAATGGAGATAATGACGTTAAAGCACCTCAGCCGCCGTGCAGCGAATTTCGTATTTTACACGCGTCAACCTGGACGCGATGTGACAACTATGGACCTTTAAATGAACTGAACTGAACTGAGTAAGAACCATTCATAGCGCTTGAGTGAGCAATGCGAGTGTCATTCAAGACATCCACTGGCAGTGATGTTTGCATTTAACGTACGTAGATTATCTAACTAAGAGAATACCTACCCCGGTATTTTATGATCAAGTCCATTTGTTGACGTACCAACCGCCACGTTACTGTCAACATCGATCACCACCATTCCTGCAATGTGCAGTAAAATGTTGAATTCAGCAAGCAATTCACAACAACATAAGTAACTCACCGTTTCTAGTGATGTTTTTTGCTTTGTTTTTGTAAACGGATAACTTGATATGTGTTAAATTCAGCCAGATAGCAAATACCGCATAATTCTACTTGTGGTCCAGTACATTGACAACAATCTTGAAATGCACTTGTTCTAAACTGAAAGTGATATGATTGGAACTTCTTTGATTGTTATCTAGACTAAAGTAAACTTTATAAGGATTATAAGAGTCAGGGTTTTGAATATTATTTTGTAATATGTTGTATATTTATCAATGGAGTAGACATTTACCGCACCTATAGTATCATGATTGTCAGGACCAGTCACAGTTTTAGACGATACACTCTCTTCTATGGGTGAATAGGGTCCACATTGTGTTGTTGGATCAGGGGTAACGTTCTAAAAAAAAAAACTTTTAAATGATGGAGACCATGTGATGCAGTGTTGGCTTGTTATATGGTGATGGAAGTTAAATGTTACCAGGTCGGCATAAATCAATTATGAATGAATAAATTAAAACTTTGATCAAACCGCAAGAATTACCTCCCAGAAGTTTGGCTGACAATCCGCTTCTTCCCACTCTTCGTGGAGTTGCCTGTCAATATAAAATTTAATATATATATGGTGTGAATAATAAAAATAGGCACATGTTTTCACATCGATTCAACTACCGAGAATGTTATGCACAAGCAGTGATTTCCTCCAGACAGATAAGAGTAGTAGATTTCACTGTGGGTTTTTTGTATTTGAGCCGACACTTGAATTCTCCAGGTGGAGTACTGCTTTTTTACTCTCTGGACACCCCATCAAACCCCAACTATATGGTACAAATGTATTTGACATGTTTTATAGCCAATCGATGGGAAATGTAACACGTTCGAAATTTTAATTTCCGGGGTAACTTCTCGGTCAAAGAAATCCCGTGTCATAGCGAAGAAAATTTAAGGTATATTTAAATCGTACTCATTAACGTCCGAGTCAAAATCCTCTTCTGCGAATTCTCCAAAATCTCTTGCAAAGTCCGTAGCTGTATGCGAAGAAATACATTACGCCTTAGTACGGTTATTATAAAATGTACCGTGTAAAACTAAAAAAAGTTATAAAAATTGTAAATAAAATGGGTATAAAACAAATGAGGTAACAATCGTGCTATTTGTCCTGTTAAAATCTGTATATCGGCCACACTGACAGTGCTGTACAAGAGCGTGGACTGTTACTTTCCAAACTAATACACTTTATCAAGTTGCATTCTCGAGATACGCCTCTACCTTGGTCTCCAACGAGTAAGGAATGTTTGGTGTGATCCATGACGTCCCTGGCAACGGATATTGCTCTTTTTACTCGACGTAACCCGCCAACGCCACCGGCATCATGGGTAATTCTTAAAAAGAAATACGTATAGTAATCATGCAATGTCTGTATAACACTGTGCATTGTGGGACTGGTATTTATATTCTAATATGTCTTGAATTTTTAAGGTATAATGTTCGAGGAGCGAGGCCTGAGATAAACGATGACTTACCCGTCCATTATCATGGCATCCAGAGTGGCTTCACCGTCCTCATCAACCCTGTGTATGAATGCACAAGTGGAAATAAGCATTAAAATCCCACGGTAATGATTGGGGCGAATGAAATTGTGGTTTGCAGGTCAATTCGTGGATATACTGCAAAGTTAGTTTCACGTGGCAAAATGTGATGTATGAATTAAAATCGGGACACATACGCACTATGACGAAACCACTAACATCTATCACATGTAGTTTTAGATAACTGCTGTAGACTTACGTTCCTTCGTATCCCACGCTATATCGACAGCCAGATGGATAGTCTTCACAGAAATTACACCCGACCTCCACGGAGTCCACTGCACTGCCACCGTCTTGAATTGTTTCATATGCTGTGTGGTGGTAAACGTTGTCAATTTCACTTACTGATCGTGATATTTTGATAACAGCATTGACATGCTCATCGTCGGTCTTGAATTGTACAAATTGTTGCAATGTAAGAAACGATTGATTCATATTCTTGAGCCTGGGACACTTTTTGCCATATTTTGACACTTGAGGGCGCAAATCACTCTCTTAGCACGTTATGAACTCAGGCTGACTCTTCAATCCAGCTTTATCTGCTTCAAACTAGGGACATATTGCTCACTATTGACGACGTGAATTGCACACCCGCCATTTACGACAAGCATTCTGAGCACAATTTAATTGACTTGCAAAATTGTGCTCACCATTAACGATAGGGATTCCTCATCTGATGCACTGAGCAAAATTGTTCTGACAATTCTCTACCAAAGCCACCAATGTACTGGCGTTAATTTTGTTATCAAATCGTCCATCTAAAGAGCAATATAGACTTGATGCAATAAAAGTTGGTCAATTTCCAACATAACGTTTTATGACATCTCCCGCCTCAGTCCAATGTCCAAAGCTGTAGTTTCTATATCTGCGTCATGTATAATTATAGCCTTGAGAGAATCAACAACAACGATGAGTATCACCGACCCACGGCGACGAAGATCTAAACTTCGAGAGAAAGCGGTTCTCAATAACTCAATCTATTCTCACAGTTTACAGAAGCTAAACTGAATGTCATATAACACAAGACGTTTTAATACATTTTAAGCTATATTTAGGATTCATTTCCGCTTTCAAAATCGTGCTCCAGAAATGGAAGATGTCGCGATCATTTCAGCACTGGATATTTAAATCTTAATTTAAATTAAATCTTATTGTCTAGTGTGGCGTTGTTAAAAAGTGTGTTATAACTAGTGGGTCTTGCAAATACAACAACTTGAAGACTTTTGAAATCTAAGTACAATAAAGCAGGGTAGTCACTGTGCTGTTCCCCTCAACACACATAGCGAAACAACCTATGCTTGTTGGAGTCAGATTTATCGAATTACTCACCTAGACGAGTTGCATTCGGATACTCCCAGGTAACAAGTACCAGCGGTAACTTGTCGCTTCCAATACCAAGTATAGGCAAGCTTGAATAGATCAAACACAGATACACAGTGAATTCCATGGCGTTTACCAATCGTTACAAGTGTACACAATCTTCTCTAATAACAGTATCAATTTACTTCGCTGTGCTCGCTTGCCTTTGCTGTTTTACATGTGAATCGGCAAATAGTACTGCCAGGGAGATGGTACGAGGCTAAACGACATACGGGTCATCTTCCCATTGCCTTGACACTGCCGAGGATCATAGATAACAACTTCTTGACATATCTTTATATCGATCTAATTTTATGGTATTTTGATGTTTATATATACTTTGATCACAACGACCCACATAACGTACAACAGGTAATCAGGTTATTTAATAAACCTTATGGTATTTAAATATACACAATAGAATGTTTTGAAGCCATCTAACTACCCGCGACTTAGCTGAAATCGCGACTTACTGAGGCGCAACGCAGCGATGGGATCACTGTATTCATAAAACCGTGCATTTTAGACTCCAGTAACAATATAAATAACAGAATAAATCAAGAAAACTACACAAATTGACTCCATTTACGAATAATTAACGGTTTGCCCGAACGCGTGGTACAGTTTGAGGCGAAGAACCAATCACAAGACTGGTTACGAACCAGTTGAGCAAGGCTAACCGAGTCGTACCCTCAATGTGGTTCGTAACCAGTCTTATGATTGGTTGTTAACAAATGCTGAACAGGCCACGCCTCCAACTGTGCCCTGCGTTCGGGCAAACCGTTAATTTCTGCAGACGTAGGTAAAATATTGGTAAGGCTTTGGCAATTAATATTCTTCAACCTGGTATTTTTTATGATTTTATTTTTCATTCTGTTCGTCTGTTTGTTCTAGTTTTAAAAATGTGAGCTGGCTGGAGCCTTCATCCCTTGTCTATTTCTTACACTAGATACCAGCCAATACCCCCCCCCGCTCATAGAGACTGCGTACTACAGTTGATTATAGTTCCTGGGCTCCCTGTGGTCCGACTTGTGGAAATACCTGGAACCCATGGGGTCTGTGAAAGGGGTTTTCAAAATGACTCTAAACACGTTTAAAAAAGGTCAAAATTTCGTATCCTTTTCGCTGTTAGAAAGCTAAAAGATCAGGCAGCTTGAACTCGCGCCTCAGGCTGATCTCGCGATATTTGAGCTTTCTATTCCTTCAGTGTAAGCACGGGTTGGTCCATAGACCTTAGAAAACATGTTTTATAAGGTCTATGGTTGGTCATATGCCGTGATTGACCGTGATCGAGGGTCGTTAACCAGGGGGCCGGACGTTTTCCTCGTTTTGCGATCATTGAATTCCTTAAAGCAATAAAAAAACGATAATCTCATTTAAAAAATAACCACGTTGGCAGTACCGGAAAAGACACCCTTTTTGTCTATTTTGACTGACATGGTAACCTAAACGCGTAACGCGCGTTAACGTGCTTTTCTTTTTAAACAAGTCATTGTCAATGACACGTCCCCATTCCGTTCATATTTGAGTGACATATACATTCAAAGCAGATCATGATCGAAATGCACCTGCATATGTACAACACATTGTACTAAATCTGAACAAAATCCATCCATGCATGACTGAGATCCAGTTCCGGAATTGTGAAAATACGTGATTTTGATGCATTTTCGGCCTTAAAATGGCCATCATTCAGCTATTGTTAAGCGGATCATGAAACAAATGCACATATCTATTTGCGACATGATGTACCATGTGTGTGTGAAGTTTGAACTTGATCAATCCAGACATGTCTTGGATACGGATCCAGAACTGAATTCTTTAACAAAATGGCCGCCAGTCGGCCATTTCGAACTTGATCCGAAAACAAAAAAGACGTGCATCAAGGTCCTATTATGTTTAATGTATGTACCAAATTTGAACGAAATCCGTCCATGCATAACTGAGATCTGGGTCCGGAATGGTGAAAATGTGCGATTTCAATGCATTTTTGGCCTTAAAGCGACCGCCATTTGGCTATCGTTAATGAGATCATGAAACAAATGCACATACATATTTTTGACATGATGTACCTTGTGTGTGTGAAGTTTGAACTTGATCAATCCAGACATGTCTCGGATACGGATCCAGAACTGAATTCTTTAAAACAAAATGGCCGCCAGTCGGCCATTTCGAACTTGATCCGAAAAACAAATGACGTACATCAAGGTCCTATTATGTTTAATGTATGTACCAAATTTGAACGAAATCCGTCCATGCATAACTGAGATCCGGGTCCGGAATGGTGAAAATGTGCGATTTTGATGCATTTTCGGCCTTAAAATTGCCACTATTCGGCTATCATTAATCGGATCATGAAAAAAATGTATGTGCATATGTCCCATTTAATGTGTGATGTATGAGTGAAGTTTGAACTTAATCGGTCCATGCATGTTCGAGATACAGGTGATCACGGACGCACGAACGGACGCACGGACGCACGGACGCACACAGGGCAAAACATAAGTCCCCGTTTTCGGACTACGTCCGAACAGGGACTAAAAAACACCCTTTTAACGCGTTTTCTTTCACAGACATGCGTATCAGATCATTCTTTAAGTCGGACCCCGAGCCGTGAATGCAGGGTATCACCTTATTTTGAACTCTGACCTGTTCTATATACTGTATGACAACACAGTGAGGCACTGCGCATGCGTTCAGCAGTGCTGAAATCAGTATAACATGTTGAGCTGGAAGTGGGGAGGTATTGCCAAAAACAGTGATCTGGGAGTGGGTGGGGTGAAAAATAATTGGACGACACTGCTACCCATTTTGCAAGAAAGAACCCCTCCCGTCATGTAGTCCCAAACATGAATATGGCTTCTGTAGCAAAAAAAGCACCATGTGTCAGTACTCGCTCTTGTCATTTGCACATAAGATTGGGAAGATAACAAAGGCCCAAAATACAATTCTCAAAATTATCTCTATCTAATATTAAAAAAATAGGCATATAACTTAATCAGCACCCTCAGGGCATAACGTCTTTTATTGCATTGTTTCGGGGGTGCTGACGCATTCGTCTGGAAGATATTAAAAACAGTCGGTAAAAAAATCATAAAAAACGAGTAAAGTACTAAAACGGTAAATGTACAGAAGAATAAAATTGACAATTAAACGACTAGAAAATAAAATCATGGTTCCCTAGCCGGGAATCGAACCCGGGCCCTGTGGGTGAAAGCCACATATCCTAACCACTAGACCACTAGGGAGAACACGAGTAGTTTATTTGAAATGTTGATATCTATTCATTCTACAGGCATATTAAAAATAATTTCTTGTATTTAAAGATGTAATTTTTCGTACACAGATTATGTACTCGTATTAGCGAGTTTTTGTTGTAACATAGATATACATTCAATGCCCATCTTGCATTTAAAATCATGCGATAATTAGGAAAGCGCCCTCATTGGGCGGTGGAAGATCGCTGCATACGCACGCCGCCTGATCATGGAAGGTCCGTTAATACCTTCCATGGCCTGAGGTAGCTGCAGTGTGTGGCTCACTTGGTTTCGCTATCGGTTATTTCGTTCGTCGTGGTGTTAACGCGAAACCATGGACCTACAGTTCCATCCTATGCGAGTTGCCATATTTTACCCACAGGCGCTCGGAACGTTTCCTGGATAATAAAATTGACCTAAAGTGGGATCGGCATAGTTAGTCAGTCGCCGGTACATTCTCATACTACTCATATAATAACATATATCGCGCTCAAAATATGAATAAATGTAGGTTTGTTTTTGGTGTTTTTTTTTTAATTACTAGTTGTACGAGTCTATAAATGTCGAAAACTGGATTACCGCGGTAACCCGGCCATTATTTTTTAATATTTTCTATTTAAAAAAAGTCTAGAAGAAATGTTTCACCAAGAACACAATCACAAAGTAGCAAGGTTTAATACTAGTATAACGAAGACCGCTGTCTCCAGGGCAATGTCTGCTCATTTGGAAACAAACACACACAAAATGCCCTGTTTGTGAAAAATCATAAATAGTAAATGAAAAACACGTGTTTTATCACGAGATTCTTTGAAATCACGGTTGCAATTCATATATTTGATATATATTCATATATTTACAAGACAAAAAAAATGACTTCTACAAAGAAATTAAGAATGATAAATATGTTGTTTTTTTTAAATATTTAGATGGCGTTACACTGAATAAAAAAACACAGGATTGCTTTGACAATCCATTTTTTCAAAAAGTCAGTAATGGTGATCTATTCATCGAAAATCTCTCCAGTTACAAGTTTGTCTTTTCCAATTTTGCTTTTTTTTTTTTTTTTTTTTTTTTGTATTTTAGATCTGTTCCAGTATTGCAGTGATATATTTCGCTTGTTTGGGCATAACCTTATTTGTTTGTGTACGTTTTAAATAAAATATCATATCATATATAACTACGTGAGTCAACACGATTGGTGTTTCATCTTACTAGCATTATTTTATCTTATGATATTTTCGTGATGACGAAGCCCGGGGCAAAAAGTATTTATTTTTACTTTGTACGGTAGATATACGTATTGTTTGTTGACACAGGCTATTTATTTTGAAAGCAAAATTATCATGATCGAGTTTGTGGAAGTTGACATGACGACTAGGCGCATCCCCAAATGAAGTTGAGAGGCTGCGTGTCTACATAATTCATTGGTTTTGGTTGCTTTTATGTAAATTAGAAATTCCTCCATTTTGCGATTATCTTCACCACCTCCGACGTCGTCAACATAGAATCGGGGAGTGACGTATACGATCAGACAAACTATTTATGTTAATAGGATGTCATATAGAGCTATTTCGAAACTTGATACCAATGTATATCTCAAGTCATCCAGATGGTAGCCATTTTGGCCTGAGATGGTTAGAGACTTAGTAGACGTAATATAGACGATCCCGAGAAGATCCTGTTGTATAGAGGTATTGTACTTTATTCTATCTAGTGTTCTGTTAACTTTATGATATTGTATTATAGGGCACGGGCGCGTCCCTCTTAACGAGGAGGTTAGAGTTGCAAGATGTAAGATAATCCAAGACGATGGGCATCGACCATGACCCCCTTTCTGAGGATGTATACGACAATATATTGAAGGTAACTTTGTAATTGCCAGGATGGTCCTATATTTGTGTCCTTTCTTGCAAAAATTCTGAAATGCGCATCCATTGTTAGTAGTCTAGGGCATATTTTGCCCAAGTGAGCAAAAATACCTTCATGCGCATGCGCGGTCATTAATCACCGAAGTTTACGAATGTGAATGTAATTAGACAACAGTAATTCTTTAAAATCCCAACTTATAACTAAGTAGTGGTACATTATTTGATGTTATTTTATCATATCTTTATACGTGTGGTTTACATTTATGTCCGATCGTTTGGCTTTAAATTGTTGATGCACTGTGTGTTAAATAAGTGTATTACTGATGCATAAACCATTTTTCGTTTCAACATACGTGTACAACATACTTAACGATTATCTTGATTTGATGGGACATTTGAGCTTTCGGACAATCTTTAAAGTTTCACAAAAATGTTTCAGTCCGGGGTTTAAATTCGACCTTGATTTGTAATGGCCTAGGAAGAATTTACCAGATGGCCGTGTTCGACAAGATGTTTTCATCTACAAATATTCTAAACAAGTAACCTGCAGAGAGCTCTTCAAGCCCACGCCTCCTCTATCTCTCCCCCATATGACGTCACCCTTGAGAAGTGCTTCAAAATTGAGATTGAGGTTTGGTCGGTTCAGTATGTTTGGGACGAAACTAAGAGATCACCCAACTAAACCCAGGACATCATAATTTTGTTATAAATGTACACAGTAATTGGTAGAATTGGGGAGTTTTCTCACCAAAGGAGTCTGTCACCAAACTAGTTTGTGCGCATCCCCTTATATACAATCGCTTAGAATGAACTATTTTAAAACTACTAGTATTGTTCGTAAAGTGAAAGGGTCAACAACCTCACTTTGAGAATATACTTTATTCTATATTAGCGACGATTTTGAAATAGCGAAATAACATGTTGTAATCTGTTGTGAATATCTGCTTAGTAGGACTTGAAATCTGATGCAACTTAAAATAAACAGTTTTACTTCATGGTTTTTAATACTTCTCAGGAAACCGTACATTTGTCAAATTGTATATAACCCGGGTACGCAAATACTAGTAATGTTACTCTGTTGTTCGCAATGTTGACTTGAAAGCAGAGATATTTACACGGCACGGAAAACCCTGTTTGGAAGCTTGTGTATCATTTTTTGTGTATGAGATAACCCCCCCCCCCCGCTAAACTTCTTCATAAACTAGTGAAATGTTACAGTCCACTCCAGTTTTCACGGTGGCACGGCATCCCCATCGAGTACCATCTGTGGGAGATTGTTATATCCACGACAAGAGGTCCCTTTAAAAACATACTGGATACATTTAAATTGCCGGGAATTGGTAGGATGATATTTGAAGGATAAACATCATAAATCGACGACTTGGAATTTGAGGAAAAAAAATATTGGGAATCTAGAAGAAAAACATTCGCTGGTATAAATTTAAATATTTACTGTCCAAAGAAAAAAATATAAACTAGAGAGAAGTTTTCATGTTTCTGACTGAGATCTCACAATTTCATTCAAGCTAGTTGTAGCTTAACTTATTGCAGATCCCCGGCACAAAGGTCTTTAAAATAATGCGGTAGTAAGATGGAAAAGCGCCTTATATGTATCTTTTTACGCAACCCAGGAATTGATTCTACTTGAAATAAGCAATCGGGTACATTGTTTTAATAACCTACAAGCAATATTTTGTTGTTTTACAGAAAATACTAGTACTGACTAGGTAAATATAGATTGTACTACCATCCAAGATGGCCAGTCTCTATAACGAAAATGGAATTCTTACTGAAGACAGTGTGGAACAAATTACAGACAACGTGGAGGTTTGTAAGAAAATACCTGTATATTCATATACTGCTGGACAACTGGTTTAAAGTACAGAAAAATGCAAATATTGGGATTCGGGTTGCGGTTAAACTCGAGGGTTACTACGGTTTTAACGCATAGCCGCTGTGATATAACACGCGTAGCACACGCGCGTTCGTATGTCTATGGTCAGAATAAGTCATATTTTATGATCTACTGTACAATAAAAGCAATTTGCGGCCTATGCCCGATTCTATTAGAAACTATTATTTCATTAGAATAAATATTGTTACAGTAATAGAAGAAATACTGTTGGCTGTAACATTACGGGCTGTAATGTGTAGTTGAAACGCATCCACTGCATTTTATGAGAACTACTAGTATCACTCCAGATAATTCAAATAAGGATGGTAAAATACATTGATTTGTTATTTTTCAGTTACACGCCAATACCGGAAATCATTGGGATGAATTACTGAAAGACATAGAAGATTTATCCCCAGCACAGATGATGGAGGTACAAGAAGAAATCGAAAGACTGGAATGTAAATATAAAAACTTAAATGCTAAGATGGACAGTTTGAAAGGCAAGGCTGATTGCGTGAAAGCTGTACTCAATAGAGTTGAACAGAATGTTGGTGAAGTTAAAGACAGAGTCGTAGATATGGAGAATGAAGTTGGTGTCGTTATGCAGCAGATCGATTGTGTAGAATATCTTGTGGAGAATGTCGCTGTCAATGGACCTCTTGTTGGCGTCAAGCGTATGGTTGGTTGTTCATGATGCTGGCTGGAGATTTCCTAACAGCATGAGGGGATAGACGATAGGTAAATATGTGTAGAAGAACCTGTATGCACAAGCTAAACAGTCAGACAACACAGAAGAGGCCGTAAAACAGTTCAAAATAACACAAGAGGAAACTAAAAGGGCGATGGTCGTCGTCGTATACAACGTGTGTAAAATACATTGTTTACATGAAATTCGAGCATGCGTTGTGCGACGACCTCCGCGCTTTAATTTATTACACATTAGTTGTAACCTAGGACGCCCCAACAAATAATGGACAAAATAAAAAGGTTGTTTGGAGTTTTTATTAATTAGTGACCAAAAATCAATTTGTCCAATTTAGCAGTCAAATTGATTGATGCAAAATAGAATTATGTTTCAAAAGTGGTTGATATTTTTTAGATTAATTGAAGGTTTTAACAATCATAAACTGCCCCACGATTGTGGGAATAAATACATCACCAGGAGTTTGAATTAATATTTGTAATTTTTCTATAAATCAATAAAGATAACAAAGAGACTAGAATCATTTCATTCTTTATTTAGAACACACATACATCAGCGTTTCAGAATCTCTTGATACTCATAAAAGTGGTTGGTAAATGCCATTAATTACCATATTTTACAGATTGCATCAACACTATAGCATAATTATTAGAATTGATACAAATACTATGGTAGATGGGCACGCTAGTCATCAGATGCAATTGATAACCATGGACACACATTTTGTCACAGATTTTTTTTGTTAGAATACAAGAAACAAATGAAAGAAATATTTCATGAAAAATAAGTTTAATTTTTATGTAAATTATAATGTGTGCGTGTATTGATTTGCATAATTAAATTGACGTGAAATCTTTATTCATGGCTTTATCTGCATGTATAATGTATAGGATGTCGAATGAGAAGCAGCCTTTACAGGGATAGAGGCTCATGGCGGATTCTAACATGGGTGTAATCACAGTAATGCATGTCCAAAGGCACTATATATAACATACATGACTTTGGCTCCCATTTGAACACTAGAACCATTTTCTAGCAGCTCCATTCTCTCCAATTTCTGTTCCAAATGATGATGTTCATTTTACAAATTCTCTCAAATCTATATGTTGATAATGCATGGGCATCTTGCGATTTGATTGGTGGAAACAGCCCAACATGTTAGTAATGGTATTACAATGTCTCATAAATGAGTGATTGGACACCAAATTACAAAATTAACATAAGATTGGGAACCAGCGTTACAGGTAAATATACCTAAACATTTTATAATTTATTCATGATTCGTTGTTAAGTAATAGCTATGAATGAAATTCTATGTCTTCTCTGTGAGATGCAACTTCTTTGCCATTTTCATATGGTATTCTTCATTTGGTTGAAATGATGGATGGTGTTGCCAGGTAACAACATCAATGTCATGCAGCTCCTCATCTGATTTGCTGAGGTCAAAGTCTTCAATTACCTAATATGGAATATATGTATTTAAATCAAATATTTGTATCTTGTGCTGACAGAGAAATTATATGCATATTTGCAAGTAAAATAACATGAGTTGGATATCTGTTTAAATCATGTAGGCAATTGAGATTATAGAAACAACATCAAAAGAATGTGAATTTGAATTTCAATATAAAAGGAAAGTGTATATGTATGGAGTAGAATATGAGAGCAATATGAATATAAATCTACACAGAATACCACAACAATCATTTTGAATGATATTTCCAACTTACAGGCTGGTTTACATAATTTTCGCCATCTGCAAAGATTTCAATGCGATTGTTTTCTGGATCACAAAAATAGACAGCCCAACAGCTACCATGAGAAATAGGCGTGACAGAATGGACAGGCTCCTGTGATAAATGTTGTTGAAATTCCCTCAGATCTTTCAAACTCCTGATAAAAACAAACGATAATAATTAATTGAATTAGGGAAAATGTACAACACACTTTTGGCAAGAACTCTAAGCCTAGGATTGCGAATCTAGCACTGTACATATTCTATCTACTTCAAATGAAGAGAGAAATAAATCAAATTTAGCTAACTTCTGTAATACCAGTAAGTTAAATTTGTACATAGCTCTAAACTAATGGACAATACTAAGTATTACACTTGATGATGAAGGGTAAATAAATAAATGAGTAAATAACAAACAAATAAACAGTAACAGTAATAAAATGCAAGTAATACAAGAACGAGGTATCTCCATAGTACCACCTTAGGGAGAAAGTTCAAGGAAATTTATTTTGAGCGTATTTTTGAATTTGTACTCTTAAATAAATTTATACAGACACTCACTTTATTCGAAATGAGAACTGATTGCACACTGGAAAGTCCAGATCTAGCAATGACATTGGTCGATCTTCGATGAACTCAAATGGCCGATATTCTGAAGATATCATATGAACAAATCTCTGGGTGCCATAGTAACCATATTTCACTGGAATAAGTCCCAAAACTCTTGAGTAGAAATTCACCATACCATCTAGATTATGTACCTAGAAAATAAAATGCATGTAATCTTGAAACATACTGATGAAAACAACCGTTCAAAACTTGCAAAAAAAAATACTTTGGGATAGTTGTTGAGACTCTCCTTAACAGTGTAGCAAGATTACCCTTACATGTGAAACATATTATATTTTGGTTGTTAAGGATAGTCTCATAGGTGAGTTTGTGCTGTTTGCACCGACAGAGCCCATAGAAATACAAGGTACAGTGGTATGCGTCTTGGCTCTGCCACAAAGAAGAACAAAAAAAAATCATAAGAGACCTACACATTTGTTGTCATGTCAGAGATGATGATTGCAATTACTTAACCCAGAAGGTGTACTGGTACAAATGTATGTACTTGTGTGAAAACTGCTTTTAATACTAGCCTACCTATCTCAGATATAACATTATTTTTATTTATCTCAAAATTTTGAATGTTTGTATTTTAACCATTTGAACATAAAAAAGTTCTCAGCAAATTGTTAGCAGAACATTTTATATGTACTGTAAAATCTTTTCTGTAGCATTTGTTTTTATATGCCTATACTAGGCCTGTACTTACCGTACATTATTTGAACTCAGATGTTTCTCAATGCTGGTAAACATCATTCGAGTTGTCCCAAAGGAAAAACTTAATTAAGTAGCCCCTTCTAACTGTGAATATCTGGCTTTTTATGTATGTCGTTGTATGCATCTAGTCACTGTGAGGGTTCATTCATTAAGATGCTGCCTTGTTTGTATCAGAGACTGATGTCTGTGTCTATTTTCAATGGTAATGTGCTTTGTTGTGGTCGTGAGTTCGAATCTTGTGTTTGCGTGTTCGTACTATGCCTGAATTTACTTTCAAATCATGTCAATTTGAAGTATTACATATCATGAAGAGGTTGATTTGGACAAACAGATGTATTAAACAAAAACTAAAATAGCGACAGTCATATTTATAACTATTGTGGATTTGAAATAATTTCTCAAGGGCTTAGTTCTGGCAATAAACTTCCTTGGAATTCTCAAATCTCTCAAAATAGCAGCAAAGTAACTCAATTGGGGTTGAAAATGTTTTTATAAACCACACGAGATGACAAGTGTTATAATATCATGTGTCAATGCATTCTCGAATTATTCCTCAATAAACCCAAGGTTACTAAAAAAGACGGTTAGGAAACATGTTCTTTTCATTGGATGCGTGTCGCGGGTAAACAATTGAAACAAAAGACGTACTAATCTGTGATAAAGATAGGCTAATCATTAACATAAAATGTAGACAGGAAATCATGCAAATATGACGTCATTTTTCCCAGAGCTCATTGCATTCAACAACTGCACGCCATGTTATTGTTTATCTGTGTGGATGCTTTAAGTTACTAATGTGTAAGTTGTTCCAGTGAATCCTGACAAAACCTCTCGCTCAGTTTAAACTCAATACAAATTTGCTAGTCTTGTATGGCATTTTTGTTTCTAAAGAACAAGATCAGCAGAAAACTGAAATAAAAAATCAAAAATAAAGATGTCAAAGAAACCATACAAATGTTTATATTTCAGCCATATACGAAAGTTTTAATGAGGAGCCATGATACCACATACATTTCTGGATATTGCAACATGAAATATTTGCCAAAAAACTGAAACAAGGACAGACAAGAACAATAAAACAGACATTTTATGAAACTGGTGGAAAATGTTGAATACATTTTCAACGGCGTCTACAAAAAAAGTGTAAAGACTTTGAACAAAATGGCTGATACAGTGACGCGAAAGCACAACAATAAAATTGACTCTAATAAGCCCCAGAATTGTATACAACCGTCATAAGTACGCACAGTAGTATACTAAAAATTCATTTGCTAGTATTTTTTATAATATAATGTATTTTAAAATAATGACTTAGGGGTTAGAATTTTTGTCACTTTTTCTTCCGGGACCCAAGCTTACTTTCAGGACAACAGTGAAAACGATAAATAACGATTCTCGATTCTGAATGTTATCACAGTCACAAAGAGTACTCATCCGATGTACGTATAGTTCTTCGTAGAGCTTGTGCACTAAACAGGGGTATTCTATGGATTGGAAAATGAGCTGAAAATTTCAAATTCGCGGGACATCAAGTGATCGACACAAGAAAGAAACAAAATGGTTGGTCTTGAAATCTCAAGACATAGAGGGCGTACACGGCACAACATGCATCCTTGAAGGATTAGGCAGATTCACACCTTTTTACATTACGTCTTTTTTAGTAACCATGATAAACCCTATGAAATGACAACAAATACTTGTGTTGTTGCTGAATGAAACGATAATATCATGTGTCAACACATTGTGGAATAATCCATCAATAAACCCTATGAAATTATATTATACCAGTATATTGATGGTGTAATCCATTGATTTGATTGGTCCAAACACAAAATTTGCATATGCAATTTATGGTATATTGGCTGATAATGTACGGCTAAACCAAGTGGCCCTGGAACATGAATTGACCACAGGTTTAATACAGGAATTCATAAAACTGGTATTATTTGATTTTTAGAGAAATATAGTGGTTGAATTTTGGAAAAATATTGAAAAAAATACTGAATTATTATATACCATAATATTGCTTTTTGTTAATGGTGGGATTCAAGTTGTGAGCATCGGTCATTGAGTGATTGTCATTCGTCACATAAATCTAAACCACCGTCCCTCAACACCGTGAGGTGCCTAACAAATGCCAGAACGCTGAGTTCTCCGTGTTGTGACTTTGAGATGGTTTGCGAACCTCAGATGAGATTGAGGGATTGAAGGACAAAAAAATGCAAAAAACTATGAGTCACAGCCAAAAATGTATGCCACCGAGCGGCGTTCGAATTCTAGCAGACAAAATTGCAGTGAAATTGCACCCAGATAATTGCCATCTGTTTCAAAGAACACGGGATAACGCAGAATTTGACGACAATATATGGTATTGTAATTCTCCACAATGGGTAAATAAATTACAGGAAAGCTGCAGATTTGTGCGGAGTGTACACCAACCACTGCATTAGAGCGACGGCATGCAAAGTCTTTCTTTCGGCCGAAGTTGAGACAAGGCATATCATGTACATGTCATAAAAACGATGTGAGAATCTGATCTTACACCATCAAACTTACTCCAGAACAACGAAAAACTTGTCAGTCATACTGTCACAAAACTTTGGTTATACCAAAGGTATCCAGGTCAGATTTTGGAACTGCATGAGGTCGCCTTGCTGGTCACCGTACATGATACACCACCGTGTCTCAAACTTTGGTCAAACCAAGTACTGCTGAACGTCAAATATCCACGGTTACAAGTAGTATGATGAGTCACAAAACCGATTTATTTCACAACTAGGCAAATTACAATCCAAATTGTACAAAAACCGGAATGAAAACATCGAAAATCCGTTGTTTTAATGATCCAAACTGTACACGACCCTGTATTTCAAATGGCGTTGACGCAGTCAGTAAAAGGTCAGAAAGGTCATTTTTTGTTACACTAATTTTCGTGTTTACGCTGTTCTATTCACCATGGACATGTTTCGTTTTTATGCGGAATAAAAATTAGTTTGTATTCAATTTGAACTGTGTTGCGCATGTATTTTTTGTATGCATTTAGCGTACAACTACATACTATTCTTATAAATATTTATTTTCAAGGGCCATAATCATGATCTTTTAGTTGATGAAAGTAAACTGTTTTTTTTTTTACTAGTTTTATCGGATTGTCAATATACTCGTATAATATAATAGCAATAACCCCCCCTCCCCGAAGTTGGGAATACCACTTGATATTGCACATATATGCGGCTCATGCTCATATGTTGTGAATTGTGCAATATCTTGAGGTATACGGGTTGTTGCTTAAATAACTTCTGTCACTCATTTCATTGTAACCATAGACAGTATTATACTACTATACTGTCTATGGTGTAATCATATCTGCTGACTGTACAGAATCAAAGATGTTTCTTTTGAAAGCTAGTGTAAACTATGTTTACCTTAACACTGATGTGACTAAAACTGATATTTCTCTGCCACGGATCATTAGTGTGGTTTGCTGCCCAGAACTTTGACGGCTTATCCAAGGATTCTAATTGTGGATGTTGTTTCTTTAACGACTGCAGCCATGCTCTCTTGGTCTGAAATCCTGACAACTTTGAACATAACTGGTTTACATGCTGTTCTACATTCTTACTATTTAAGTCCACTGCAACTTGGACAAAATCCGTAACATGGTAACCTTGGGAAAAATAAAAGTGTAAACAAGTTCAGAAATGTCCAGTCATTTTTAGCTGCTCGTAATATGATCAAAGCCAAGTTCAGTCCATTGTTATATGCATTTAGTGAGCCACGCTTTGTGGTTTTGATATTATTGCCAAGTACTGAACCAAAATGACTTTTTTGGAATAAAATAAATACTCACAGACTAAAATGTTGGCAAATACAGCCCATGTATATGTAAACAGAATCAAGACAGTTAGATATTATCTTTTTGAGCAAAAATTAGTTTCACGAAACCTGAATTCAATTATAGACAACCTTATCAATTACCTGGTTTTATCATTTCTTTCAAAATTGAGTTAAAACAATATGTAAAAAAAACACAACTCATGTACAGCTCTAATATCTGGTAATTTGTTTTCTAAAATTGAAGTGTGCACATAATTTGTTATTTTAATAGTAAAACAATGTCTTCAAATTGTACTTTTATTTTCATTTTTCATGAGATTTTTTATAGCTATTTAGAGTGATATGGGCCATAATGATTTTAGAGTCAAAGTCAACGCTTGTTATATTTTTTATAAAATTTTCATATTTTTTGGAATTACTTCATATCAAAACATGTAAACAATGGGAAATTAAGTTCATATGGTCCAAATTGATAAACAAATTATACAGAAATACAAGGCAAATATTGCAACCAATTTTTGTAAGAAAAACAATGACATTTAAATGATTATAGGGGTAATTGCTTATGGCAAAGAAATTTACCAGTTTCCATGTAGACTTTGATAAGGTCACCATTAACATCATTCACATACAAAACCAACTGGTCACACTCATTGACAGCCCTCACATTAGTCACTGTGGACTCTTCCTTCAACATTATCATCATTCTCTGTAAAGTCTCCAGGCTGTCCACTCTGAATGCATAGTAATGCAATTCATTGTACTCAACTTTCTCAGGACGAGCGTGAATTACCGCTATTTGGTGGTGGTCGCGAGGGTCACGAGATAAAAAGGAAAGTAGAACAGTTGGAAGAAACCTCTTGACAGCATGGAACACAGGCATAATTACTGGTTGAAAAACAGGAGGTATGTACTGTGTGACTTTAGGTGGGGGCGGCAAATTGATTTTACCTTCTTCATTTAACTGTATGGAAATATCATTCATTTAGTAAATTTAAACATATGCATGGTCAATTACATCACGATGAAAAATATGTGCTTTAAGTCTAAGATACACACAAATTTACCAGTATATCTGATTACATTAATTGGTTATATGCCCAATCAATTAAGCAGTATGTTTTAATTCAAGTTTAATTTTGCACATCTTGCAGGCTTTAATTTAGCAAATAAAATAAGGACCCCAAAAGTCAGACATTCTATCACATGGTTTGACCTGTAACTGAGGAATAATTTATGATAAAATAACATACTTGCTTCGTTAGAATTGTATTTTCAAAGAAGTGCATATAAACTCAAAATTGTGTTATATATTATATACTGAATCATTAAAATATGACTTTGTTGTAGGAAAATCATTCTAGTTTTCCGCTATGCAACTGTAAGATAAATTTATAAATACAATTGACCTGAACCTGGATCGAGCCTAACCAAGCCAAGTGTTGTATTTGGTTTGGGTATTTGCGCATAAATGACCATGGGAATGTGAAGTTGCATATGTGGTGCAGGTGGCCTTGTTATGGAAATTCATGTGAATTGTGTGGTGGACGTGGCAAGTCAGTACACCACAAGCCATCGGAGTGTGAGCACCGTATTCAGCTGTAGCAGTATGCACATTGTCATTACCATTCATTGTGTGCTCCCACGTGCGTGGCCAATCCTTGGATCTGTGACAGACTTGACCATAGAAATGTGATGCTGATAGAGCAAGTAGAAATTTTGTGCTGTTAAAAAATTTTTTGCTGTTATTGGAACAATTATACCACACAAAAAGCCAGAATGTGTGACCTTCATGCATAATGCCTACGAGGTGCAAGTGTGAATAGAAAAAAGAAAGAAAATGTTCTAGCACATACATTTGTAGAAGATAGAGAGAAGGAATTAAGATGTTCCTATTTCAATTACCAGTAATTTGTTGACTTACATTCATCAGAAACACTCGTCGTAGCATATCAAAATGTTGTTCTGCAGTCTCAGGTACAACAGCAAGACCAACATGACTGTAGTAAATAGGCATTGATAACTGTGGTGCGTTGCCTTCTTTATTTTCATAACTCAATGGTGGTCTTGGTCTTGTCACTACATACAACGCAATGGACAATACAATCACCACTACACTTTTTAACATCATGGTTGGATATGAGAATTAATTAATATACCAATTATCTATTTGAAAAGAAGAAAAAAAAAAGAGTATGTGATATTTATGTACAGCATCTGATACCTTTGGTAAAACCATAAATTCTAATATATTTACAGTTTATCTTCCTGGTCACAATCATATTAGCACAGGGCAGTTCATGCCATGAGAAGTGTGCACATCACTTAAAAAAAAAGTGTGGGTCAATCTTTTTTTTACTTATTTCACCACTACACAGCGTCTTTTCTTAACAAATTGACAACAAACTGCCACATTGTGCACCACCAAACATTTTGGAAACAATTTGACTATTTTCTTTTAGGCCTTACTGAAACAAGCGACCTGGTGGCCGAAAGAACTCCACTGTAACTGTGAGTTGGAAACTTAGGATGGAGTGATGTTGATAAAGTTTTGCACCATAAAAGAAACCGATTGTATTATTACCAGTTTGAAGAAATGGAGATCATGGAATATGATATGGCCAGTCAGGACAAGTTTTTTAAAACTCGAAATATAATAGAGATTAAAAGAGAGCTACGCAAAGGTTTCAGATGTAATCTATAATCTGATATCAGTAATGGTAGAAACAAGACATTTTTGCAGCAGAAATCATTGATGGGAATACTGGGGTATCCAGGTAGTTTTAATCTCAGTTACTATAACATTGAAATGACCTTGACCTGAAATTAAACATTTTTGAAAAATGTTGACCCAGGTAGTTCAGAAATCAATAATACACTTATCTATTACAGTCCCTTGTATTATACATGGCCCCTATATAATGTATGGGAAAGTAGGAAAAAATAAATAAATGAAATATTCACAAAAAAATTCATAACTTTCACAGAAATAGAGATATCTTCACCAAATGAACAAATTTGAAAGAGGACCCGCCCATGTGTTAAATGAGCAAAAAACAATTACAAGTTTATGATGATATTACTTTAATACATGTATGCTAAAAAGGGAAGGGCTAAAATAATTTTTTTTCTGTAAAATTTTCATTATATACATGTGTATATATTTTTATACATTTTATGCCATTCTTACTACTACCATGGTTCATTTCCCAATATGTTGTGACAATGATGTTCCTTTCAGTTGGTTGGATTGTAAACATTCTCGTCTTATTGAATGTTCAATATAAATCCCTCATTTGTGTACAATGTTTCATTAATAATGTGCACATAGCTAGATATAAACATGTTACTTAAATTATATATTTTTAAGGAACAATCACATGAGAACACATTCAGATTATGGTAAAAATTACTTCCCTGTTCAGATGCAGTTTATAGCTGCAGATATGTTGCTATGTTCTGAATAGTGGACGGACGTTTTGGCTCCGGACATTTCAGTCCCAGATGTTTCGGCCCCAGACATTTCGGCCAGGAAGAACGTTTCAGCCCGTGGCTCTCTTCTATAAAATAAACGATCTCCAGTACTCTTTGAGTATGTGAAATTAGCGTTACAAGTAATGTTGCCGACATTAGTGAAGCCATACAGAACTATCTCCCTATCTCATCGAGCAAACAGAGGTGGTAACATATAAAAAAGCAACGTTTTACCACTTCTATTGTTAATATACGTGATGGACATAAGAGGACACAAAAACTTTCTTTCTCGTGAAATTCACACCTATCGTTATAAGTGTTGAAATCCATTATTTCATAACAATAAGTGTTGACGGTATAAGTTTGTTCACGGAAATTAATGAGCTGACTAAGGTAAATGTTGTTGGCAAAGATAACGACGTGAATACATTAGGAGTTCGTGTTTTGAAAGAATGTATGGCGGTAATTGCACTGTCGTGTCAACTTGTGAGTGATTTTTTGGCCAGAATAGAAACTATGTATTAAATATTTCTGTAAACAAATATATGCCAACATCATTTAAAACATCGTCTATTAAGTGGTGTCGGCATAGAGTTGTTTACAGAAATATTTAATACATAGTCTATTACGTGATGTCGGCATAGAGTTGTTTACAGAAATATTTAATACATACTCTATGATGTCGGTATAGAGTTGTTTACAGAAATATTTAATACATACTCTATGATGTCGGTATAGAGTTGTTTACAGAAATATTTAATACATAGTCTATGATGTCGGTATAGAGTTGTTTACAGAAATATTTAATACATGGTCTATTACGTGATGTCGGTATAGAGTTGTTTACAGAAATATTTAATACATAGTCTATGATGTCGGTATATATTTGTTTACAGAAATATTTAATACATAGTCTATGATTTCGGCATAGAGTTGTTTACAGAAATATTTAATACATAGTCTATTACGTGATGTCGGCATAGAGTTGTTTACAGAAATATTTAATACATAGTCTATGATGTCGGCATAGAGTTGTTTACAGAAATATTTAATACATAGTCTATTACGTGATGTCGGCATATATTTGTTCACAGAAATATTTAATACATAGTCTATGATGTCGGCATAGAGTTGTTTACAGAAATATTTAATACACAGTCTATTATGTGATGTCGGCATATATTTGTTCACAGAAATATTTAATACATAGTCTATGATGTCGGCATAGAGTTGTTTACAGAAATATTTAATACATACTCTATGATGTCGGTATAGAGTTGTTTACAGAAATATTTAATACATACTCTATGATGTCGGTATAGAGTTGTTTACAGAAATATTTAATACATACTCTATGATGTCGGTATAGAGTTGTTTACAGAAATATTTAATACATAGTCTATTACGTGATGTCGGTATAGAGTTGTTTACAGAAATATTTAATACATAGTCTATGATGTCGGTATATATTTGTTTACAGAAATATTTAATACATAGTCTATGATTTCGGCATAGAGTTGTTTACAGAAATATTTAATACATGGTCTATTACGTGATGTCGGCATAGAGTTGTTTACAGAAATATTTAATACATAGTCTATGATGTCGGCATAGAGTTGTTTACAGAAATATTTAATACATAGTCTATTACGTGATGTCGGCATATATTTGTTTACAGAAATATTTAATACATAGTCTATGATGTCGGCATAGAGTTGTTCACAGAAATATTTAATACATAGTCTATGATGTCGGCATAGAGTTGTTTACAGAAATATTTAATACATAGTCTATTACGTGATGTCGGCATATATTTGTTTACAGAAATATTTAATACATAGTCTATGATGTCGGCATAGAGTTGTTTACAGAAATATTTAATACATAGTCTATGATGTCGGCATAGAGTTGTTTACAGAAATATTTAATACATAGTCTATTACGTGATGTCGGCATATATTTGTTTACAGAAATATTTAATACATAGTCTATGATGTCGGCATAGAGTTGTTTACAGAAATATTTAATACATAGTCTATTACGTGATGTCGGCATAGAGTTGTTTACAGAAATATTTAATACATAGTCTATGATGTCGGCATAGAGTTGTTTACAGAAATATTTAATACATAGTCTATTACGTGATGTCGGCATATATTTGTTCACAGAAATATTTAATACATAGTCTATGATGTCGGCATAGAGTTGTTTACAGAAATATTTAATACATAGTCTATTATGTGATGTCGGCATAGAGTTGTTTACAGAAATATTTAATACATAGTCTATTACGTGATGTCGGTATATATTTGTTTACAGAAATATTTAATACATAGTCTATTACGTGATGTCGGCATAGAGTTGTTTACAGAAATATTTAATACATAGTCTATTACGTGATATCGGCATCAGTTGTTTACAGAAATATTTAATACATAGTCTATTACGTGATGTCGGCATAGAGTTGTTTACAGAAATATTTAATACATAGTCTATGATGTCGGTATAGAGTTGTTTACAGAAATATTTAATACATACTCTATGATGTCGGCATATATTTGTTTACAGAAATATTTAATACATAGTCTATGATGTCGGCATAGAGTTGTTTACAGAAATATTTAATACATAGTCTATGATGTCGGTATAGAGTTGTTTACAGAAATATTTAATACATAGTCTATTACGTGATGTCGGCATATATTTGTTTACAGAAATATTTAATACATAGTCTATGATGTCGGCATAGAGTTGTTTACAGAAATATTTAATACATAGTCTATTACGTGATGTCGGCATATATTTGTTTACAGAAATATTTAATACATAGTCTATGATGTCGGCATAGAGTTGTTTACAGAAATATTTAATACATAGTCTATGATGTCGGCATAGAGTTGTTTACAGAAATATTTAATACATAGTCTATGATGTCGGCATATATTTGTTTACAGAAATATTTAATACATAGTCTATGATGTCGGCATAGAGTTGTTTACAGAAATATTTAATACATAGTCTATGATTTCGGCATAGAGTTGTTTACAGAAATATTTAATACACAGTCTATTATGTGATGTCGGCATAGAGTTGTTTACAGAAATATTTAATACATAGTTGCTTAAGCATATAGTTTTACCTGCTTAATTAAGCTAATCTACAAACGAGAAATGCAGATCTACTGCACAGCTAATATTAAAAGTGCCAGGTGACGAGTGAGTAAACGAACACACATTCGCAGCAAGACAAGAATGCTATTACATGCAAACTGCACGAACAGTAGAAGAAGCAAACGTAAAGAAATCATTGATTGTAAGAAATATTTCCTTATACTTTCATTTAGAATATTTTCACTCCGTGGATAAGATCATCTTACCATTGAACTCTACTTAGGCCGAAACGTCCGGAGCCGAAACGTGCGAGACCAAAACGTCCAGAGCTGAACCGTCCAGGCCGAAACGTCCGGGCCGAAACGTCCGGCATTAGTTTTGAATGATACATGTGTAGACCTATAAATATAATTATCACATCTCACTGCTGTTACACATGCTGTGATTGGTTGAGACTTGGTAACATGAATAAACATAGTTGAACTCTGGTGACCTTGTCCTTTGTTATATAATATAATTCCCTCTATCACAGTTTGTTTCAATATAAATATGCATTGTCATAATTAATTTTGAATACAAACAAGTTTTGGGGTTGAACCAACAATGGGGAATCAGCCTACCAAATGTCCTTAAAAGATGTAACTATCTTACAAAAACATTGGTGTCTTATTTGTTTAATTATTTTAAGGAACATAATTTCCAGTTTTATTCAAAGTAATTCAGATATTTTAGTATAAAAATAAATGCCTCATCGCAAAAAAAAAGTTCTGCATTTAGACGTGAATAGATTCATAAAACATGCAAGATAACAGAAAATCTTAGCTGGCTTTTGTCCAAGTATTTTGTATTACATGAAAAGTAAAAAAAAAAAACACCCTTTATGAAGAGCTATCATGTTGCAAGCTCTGCTTTGTATGCAAATCAACTTAAATAGTTAGTTGGTGTCCAGTGGAGGGAGAAGTCAACAGTACTGTTGCCTCCTGAGAATCTACATCTTCAAACACTGCAATCTTCGATGTGCGTTTTTAAACTAGTATTATGAAAACTCTATCATTCTGTTCTAATAGCTGAAACATATTCCTGCAAGTTTTCATTTGTCAAATGAACTGTTTGTCAAATACAGAATACATATAGTTTAGAACAATTTTCTTTTTAAAATGTGGATGAAATGTTTTGCTTTTTATGTATTTTTTATGTATTGTTTTTGATTTGATAACTTTGAACTAAACAGATTTTCTATTAGCTTCAGATCTTGATCAAAGTTTGGCACCCAGTTCATAGGAGTGCTTATATTGATTTTCTGACATATACATTACCAAGGATATTATTACAAGATAAATCATTTGCTTCATTGAACACATACAACAATGCATATTTCCACTGAGATCAGTGACCTTTGATGTGTATCACCAGTGATCAGTCAAGTAGAAACAGTCAAAATATTTTATCAGATTTTCTCAATTTTTGCATGATATTTTCATACAGGACATCTGTTGTTCAAACTCAGGTAAGACATTATACTGATGAATAAGGTGACCAAGTTTGATGAAGTTTGGAATAGAATTGGTAAAGTTATTATGCACACAATAACAATTATTAACGACGACAACGACAACAACAACAACGACAACGCCGGACAAAATCTTTCCCTTAATATACCTTTCCCTTCCATCTTTGATGGTATGGGCAAGGTAAAAATGGATATTACATGGTATATTTCCCGGCAAGGGGATATTAAATGGGTATATCACATGGATGACGTTACTGAAACTACTGCGCAACGCACTGGTGCTGCCTCGATCGCTGTTGTTTTCGGGGCTGCTTTCAAGGTTTTAAAGGAACTTTAGCCATTCAAAATAGACAGCAAATGTGCCAGAATGAATATTAAGTAAGATAAGATCTGTTATGATGTTTATAATATTTTATGAAGCAAAAATGTATGGCAAAGCCATTACTTCAGTGAGAAAGTAAGTCCACGGCACTCTGACATTTTTATCTGGAGAGTGATCAAATAACTTGCATTTGAGCATTTCTCAATTCATTTCAAAAATTTTATTCTCGATAAATTGAGTGATTCACACTGCTGAAACATGGTTTCTAAATCTTTTTATCCATGGCTGAAAATAACATTTACTGAGTGTATTTTGCAGTTTTTTCAGCAAACAATGTATGTATGTTATTGAGTAATTTGAAACTTGTTATACAAGTAATAGATAAAATAAAATATTGCATACTTCAAATATAAGTGTTGTTATTTTGTGGGACAGCGGGTGTGAGGGATGTATGGTAGATGTGATTGTCCATGGTGGAGGTCTGTTCGATGTGATAATATCACGATTTGTTGTCTGCCTTCGGCTCAGGCATCATCAATATTATGGTCATGACCACCATCCCTTGGGCAGGCAATAAATCATGATATTGCCCTCACAAATATGTGTTATTTAACACGCACCTTAAGTAGACAGCACCAATTATCGACTACATGTGCTGCCGAATTGTAGTGACTGTGCAGTATTCGCAGTCCCAGTAAGTTCAAAAGTTCATTGACTTCGTGTGTTTTTGACATTTCGACACGCAATAGACAGCAAACAAGGCAGAGAGCCACCTTTGTATGACCCTTCAACTTTAGCTTTTCGGGGTCGATATGACGTCATTATTTAACAAAGCGCATGCGTCAGACTGCATATTTTTATTCTCAATGGCTGACAAGATCGTTGTTGTGGTTTGTCTGTAGAATCTCAAGAAATTCCCTGAAAATGCCGGTAAGGAAGCATGTCTTTATATAATATGGAGCGTAATTGGTAACAATGATACAATATCGTGGTCATAATTTAGAATTGTCCAGGTTAAGCGCAGTGACTGAAAAGAAAGCATAATGAAATTCTGACAGTGACACTTTTACTCAGTGGAGTCTGTAAGGATGGCTGCCATCTGCACAGTTACCCGGCGAGGATGTGATGAACCACAGTCCCTGTGGATGTACGTAGTAAAACAGAATTACATCGCACCATCGCCGGGTTATTGTGATCTTAACGACGAGAGATATGGATTTGTATGCACGACAACCGGCTATGCGTGTACAAGCAGACTTCACACTGTCCTGTAAGAGATTGACCATAAAAAAACTATGGACGGGGAGGTGGAAAAAATGTGAATTATTTTGTTGTTTAACTTAGGTTTGAGCTCGATTTTATTTTACATGTGCTTGACATAATGCTGTTACAACTATGGCATAACATTGTTGTGCCATTTGTTCTTCCCAGAAATTTAAACCACTGTGGCAATACAAATTCACATACTAATTTCCATAACATTTGCATATTATTTGCATGATTATTCCAAACAAAAAAAGGCTTACTAACATGTCCATTAAAATTTTTCAATTTGATTTAAAAAATCATCAATGGCACAGTCAAAATAAACCACTGTTGCAGTCAGGGTAATGACTGTGGCGGTGTCAAACAATTGTGGTGGTAAAACAAAATAAAGCACTTTGGTGGTACTGCCACGTTGTTTGTATCCTGGGGAGATCACTGATATATTGAGAGCTGCAAAACCAGGAGGGAGAGAAGGGACAAAGGCATAAGGTTTGAAATCTATGAATGCCATGGAGGTGATTGCCTTGATGCCCTTCAGATATTTTCAATTACAATATCAATCAGGCTGAAGCATTTTGATATGAAATAGAATTCAACTGCAAACAAATTGTCTGGAGATGAAGGCACAACTTTTATCATCAGTCCAATGTCTTCAACCAATAATTTATGTGCCTTGGCAACAAGTGTTGCCATGTGAATATGAGATCATCTTTTACAATGTATATATAAAAGTCATTAGTGAGATTGCTTTATCATATGTAGCAGGTCCTCACACTCACAGTGATATAAGAACCAATCTCTGGGTAATTGAATGTATTGCCCCAAATTCCTAGGAAATATTCTTGGCTGTTTTTGGTTCGTTCAGTTTGGACCAAATCAACTAGCCCCCAACTTCATGTACCAAATCATCTAGAAAACATCAGCAATTACTGATAGTGTGTTATATTAGTGTTACATCTCAATAGAATAGTTTGCTTGGATGAAAGTACTAGTAGTGACCTAACAGTCAGGTGTTAATTTTAGTGTTCTGTGTCATTAATTACAAAAGCCAATAATTGCTGAGAGACAAATTGAAGATGCACAATGAACTTTTGTTGTCAGGCAGTGTATGACATTATGTCATGTTTCTATGGTCCCCCTCCTCAAAAATATTGTCAGCCTTGGATGAATGACATCTTTCTGTTAATATCAACTGTTGAAATTACATGACAAGACATTCTGACAGCTGGTAAGCTACAGTGGAAGATGTGAGCAATGTAGAGCTGATAGTTTAAAATCTCTGTACAACAGTTAGATTATCAGAGACTATTAGTACTAATTTGTATTACTCTAATTTTAAACTATAATCTTTCTTTCTTTTTTGGCATTAGAGAAGTGAAGACAATGTTCGTGTGGTGGTACGATGTCGTCCCATGAATAACAAAGAGATAAGTCAAGGTTTCAAACAGACTGTCAATGTTGATAGAGTATCTGGACAGGTAACGATTACAAAACCTCAAGCTGGTCATGGTGAACCACCCAAGGTATTTACATTTGACACAGTGTTTCCCACAGACACAAAGCAAGTAGATGTGTACAATGAAACAGCTAGACCTATTGTGGATGCTGTGCTTGAAGGATACAATGGTAAGAAATGCTAAAATTTGACTCCCAGGGTAAATAGATGTTTTGATTGGAATACATTTACTATTTCAAAATGACAAGCAATAAATTAACATTGGATGAAGTTTCTTGAAAAAGCATGACTGATAATCAGTTTTAGCAAATGGAATTTTTCTTTCAATTAATGTAATTATAATTTAAAACTTGAATTTGTTGGTCAATGAGGATTAAATCTAGGCCGATAACTACCGTAACTTAGTTTCTAGTATTTTCTATAATTTAATAACAACTGTCATGCAACATTTAGTGTAACTACCTAGTGTCACGGTTATACATGTACAGTAAATGTGTTTCACATGCTTATACTTATCCACATAAATTTCACCGCTCGAAATTTTTGAGGTTTGACAATTATATGAAGATTCCGGTCCCCCGCAATCTTTTTAAAGCAGTTTTCTTACTTGCATCATAGAGCTCCTTATTAAGTTCAGTGTTTGCAATGGATAGCATAGTACAACGTTTCCCATAATGTGTCTTGTCGACTAGACAATAATGACGTTATGCAACGTGGAAACAAGGCTCCAACAAATTAAAAAAAAACAACTTTGCGATACGACTGTGTGGCACGGGCATACCCAGTTGTGGGACTCATACGTTTCAAAACATGAACATATGTAACCTTTTTTCACGCAATGTTGTCGGTCAACAATCATTTCATTGCAGGGATATACATAGTTCAGGGAACGTAACATTTTTTGCGGGATCTTTCAATTTATTTATTTTGAGACCCATTTGTACTTTTAAAATTGACGAGAACATTGTATATTAAATTCGAGAAGCATTCACATATTCAAAGTATATTGTTGACAGTCCCCTCGAACGAACCTATTATCATGACCAGCCAGGCCTATCACATCCACCAATAAACTAATCTAAGGCAGTACCCATAGCTTGGTTTGTCTTGTCATCGACAGTGGGGTGAAAACCATCTTTTTTCCTTCTCGTAACTGACCTAGTTCACCTCTGTTTCCACTGGAAAAATAAGAATCGATCAAGTTTACAACCCCTGCAACAACAAACGTTTTTTGTTTTTTTTGCACACATACTCTATGGAAGTTATTAGAATGTTTACACACAGTCCCTCCCCTTTCGTGCACACCTCAGCTCATGCCATCTGCACTTGCTTGGGCCGGACCCTTTTGTGGAGCACCAACGACACTCCTGGAGTGACTATATAAACAGCTCACAGCATATCATTTCTTATTAGCTCCATGATATCCCTTACATCATCAACTCCGTAATTATATAAACATACCTAGAGATTAAACAAACAACTCAGGATTAACACTTTGCATTTGCAATTGCCGAAAAGAGTAATTTTGCGGAGCACCCCAAGGCGATGTTTCCCGCTTTAGTGTCATTTGCATACTGAAAACTGGCAGCCATCTTTTGCTTTTATATATCTCAGCTCACAGTACATGTGATATATTTTGTAAACTGTACCTTCACTTACTCAAATGATTACCACAATACATGTACCGGTACATGCATCATCTCCAGGTACTGTACACCATTGTCAAAACCATATTGTCTGTTTACATGTACATGTGTGTATATAGTGATCTGTAGTGTTTGTTGTATATCCATGCATAATATATGTTCTCCAAAAGAAACATAATAACTAATTTGTACCAAGCATTAGAATTTTTCCATGATAATTTGCATAATTTACATGACTCCCTGCATTGTCTTGTTTGCAAATATTTACAGTGAAACTCTTCTTCTCTGTTCTCAGGTACAATCTTTGCATATGGACAGACAGGCACAGGAAAGACATTCACTATGGAAGGTGAAAGAAATAAACCTGAAATGAGGGGTGTCATCCCCAATTCATTTGCTCATATTTTTGGCCATATAGCAAAAGCAGCTGAAGATGTCAGGTAAGATTTTACAACATTCTCTCACCATACTGTGTTCATGGCTGTCATTTAATTTATAAAGCAATGGAAAATGGGAACTTGAAATGAACATGTCACATTGTATGAATTGGTAGAAGGAAAGTAATGTGCTAGTAGATTGTTAAATTTTACTTATTCTACCTTCAAAGGAAATTGATGCGACAAAACAATAATAGCATTGAGATTTTGATAGAAATTTTCTCAATTTCAGGATTCTATGGCATTCATGAATGCAGCATTTTGCAAGATGGTCAGTTAGGGTCTTCATGTCGAGGACCATAACAACATTTTAAATGCTAGAAAGTTTTGCTATTTTCACCGATTTTCTAAATTTGAAAAAATTCATCTCCTGTGAAATTAAAGCATTTTACAGTAGTTACAAGGTTGTGTAAATGATAATTTCAGGACATTTTCAGAGCTTGAACTTCTTGATGTTCTTGAAGGTACTGAATTTGATACATGCATCTAAAAATGCATTTTTGTATCTGACTTCAAGTACAATGAAGCAAACCAAAAAAATTAGACACAGTGTAGGGTATCCAAGGCATGACTTTTGTGGCCTTTGAATTTCAATTTATGTATTTTATCGTTTATGTGTACTTGGTAGCTTGTTTTCTTCTAAACGTGAGTGCCGGTAATCTTCCCATGCCTAACTAACATTAAGTTTTTTTTACACAAATATGCTAATTACATGGTATTATTATGCAAATGAATCACCATGCCTTGTCATTTACCTGGAGTATGTTCATGTTGTCGTCATCTTGAAGTGCTCTGGCTCTCCTAGAGGCTGCTCTATTTATATTTGACTGTTATGTAACGCCTGAACCAGGGCACCACAGGATGTTTTTGTACAGTGCTGAATAAGCTTGGTGAAAAGATGGCTGATGTTGTAATCGTTAATTAAAGAGCTGTTTAGGAATGTAGTGCTAAAGTAATTTTCAAACATAAAATTCTACAGTGTGCATTTTAAATATGACACGAGTTGAGAAACAACATACAAATAAATCATGTGACAATCTACTTCCCATTGATTATGTTCGTTTCATGCAACTTTCCCGGGTAAACGTTCCTGGGGAGAACACTGAATGATAAGGTTTTGGTATGTCCGTCTCTGAATATTTTATCTGTGATAACTAAACTTGATGTCTTCTTCAGCAAAGTTGCAATGGCATATTCTTTGATCACAACTTATTTGTTTTCAATTCTCTGACGCTTTCACAGAGGCATTATGTAAGTGATAAATCATGCATGTGGAAAGTTTAAATATGATTCAATATCATTTAGGATCATGGCATGGTACTAATTCTGCATACTGGTCCTGGGTTAAGGCTTGCACTGTAGATTACTTTATGTCCATTGAAAATTATCGAGTTATGACCCATCAAGTAAGGCCACATAAATAAGTTTGATTCTTGTAACCCAACATTATCTGATTTTTGCACTGATGCTGTATTTTATGGCTAAACTGGAAGTTGATAATTGGAAGCATCCTCAATTTCTGTTTCTAGCTGCATGCTGGACAAATTCTTCATCCGAAACTGTCATCATTTACATGTACATTGTTATGTGTTATGAAAGTGTCCATTTGCAAAATGCTTCAGGCTGTATAACGGTGTGGACTAACTTACTCTGTAGCATCTTATTGGCAACAATTGCAATTTGAAATAATGCAAAAAAATGAAAAGTTATACCTTCCTACCTATCTTGTTTTGTTTTCAATGTTACCAGAAACACACTATTTATTTTATTTGTCCTAAAGTGTAATGGCTCTGTTTTACTCACAGTCAAAATAAAGTAGTCTACGGTATTCTGCTCGTATTAGTACATTTTTAGCATGGTTTTTTTTCACAAGAAAGAAATCTATGCTTGTTTATATACAAAAATACATCCCAGAAAACGATGGAATTCCTGCATAAATCACCATATAAATGTATTAAAAATATTGCATCAGATTTAACCCTAATCTGGTCAAGTCAATGTAAAAGTACATCAGCCTGTCAGGATAAGGGCTAATACTACATTTACATGCTGGTATAATGTACATATTTCTGTTTTCATAAAAGGTTTTCTTCTCCTATGGGTATTCCTGGTGTATTCAAGTATGCTTGAAATGTGGTGTATGGTTCTAAAAACAGTGGTAGCACATCTGTGCAACTTTTAACAACAGACTTTATCATAGTTTCTCACTGCATGAGTAACCCTATTTGTTCTCTGATCGTTTACTTCATATTAGAGTACTTATAGTAGCTGTGCTTATTCTGAATATATTTATTTAATCTTTACAGCAAATTTTAAGATATTTGTGTACTACCGATATAAATTGTGATTTTTAATTTCTTTATTGTCACTGAAAAGTAAAATTCACTAAATTAAATAACAGTATATCTCATTGTTTATTAGCTGAATTTCAGTGATTTGTAATAAGCCATGGGAAAAAAATACAGTTGTACCAATTTAAAGAAAACAGATTTCTTTGTTTAAAAAATGGTACTGTCCTGTTAAATGCAGTGGGTTGTATTTAAGAGATGCTGAATTTTTCAAGTTACGGACATCAAGTTACGAAAACATTGCATTATAAAAATGTCCAAATTGTAACTTGATGTTCAATTGACAGAACTTTGAGTTACGGGCAACATACATTTTGTTTTTTGTTGAACGTCCACATTTAGTAACTCAACCTGCGAATTTCGGCAACCTAGATTTTTTGTTTTCTCCAATGTTCTATGTTTCCCGTCTGTCGAGGTTTGGTTAACTATAAAGTTTCTAAATTAGAATGTCAAAACAAAATCTATGTTAGTCATAATTGTGATTTATCCCTTCAACAAAAATAAATTTCAAATTATTATATTATCTTTAGATACAATGAGTACCGTACCATAACTTCTATTTGCAGCTACTTTTGATAAAAGATAATAATTTGTAAAGAAGTCTCAAAATGAGGACTTATTTAGTAGTTGCTATTCACATATATTTTGCTTGGATTTTGACCTTTGTTTTATTCACAATCAATTCATTTCATTTCATTTTTGTAGGTTCTTAGTCAGAGTATCATATCTTGAAATTTACAATGAAGATGTCCGTGATTTACTTGGAAAAGATCAACATGCAAGACTTGAGGTATGTCTGAACTCTTATTGTAGTTGTTACTTTGTTTATTCTCCTGCCGAGTAGTCTCTTGTCCTATTAATAAATATGATTGGCATTAGTATCCTGTTAGTTTAATACTGAATATGAAATTTTATAGGCCATTGCACATTTTGTGCACATAAATGTGCACAGTGATTAGTTAGCCAAGAACTGGCTGTTTTCACCCAGGAAGGTGAAATAACAATGCATTGTTGTTGTCATTAAAGCGGGACGGTCGTCACCTGCGTATGCACAGGAATTGAGTCCCAAGCAATGATGGCAACACACACTAAAAACGCAAAGACTCATGGGTAGACGCTTGTTTGTAAACATTGACATGCTATGGCCATCTGACACGTACGCAGGTGATGACTCCCCCACTTTGAATGTACATGGTACATGTTACTGTTAATAAAATAACTACTAGTTCTGATTGGTCAGCGACATTTGTTATCGGAATTGATGTCGCAATGCAACACCCTATTGGAGATGCATTTTTATGAGAAATCCTTTTTTCTCTATTGTAGGTTAAAGAGCGTCCAGATGTGGGTGTCTACGTTAAAGATTTGTCAGCATTTGTTGTAAACAATGCTGATGATATGGACAGAATTATGACTATGGGCAATAAAAACAGTAAGTCTCTTCAGTACACCGGTAGTGTGTATCCTCTGTTACAGTGATTAGATAAGAACTGATACATATACATATACAATTTGATCATATGTATACTGCCAAATCCAAGTTCAGTCACAGTGATTACCATATAGGCATTTTATATTTTATAATATCAGTTTTCAGTAGTGATATTAATCAATAGGTTGAAAGCTCCTAGTCAGGTGCCTGTTTGCAAGATGATTTTTTTCTTAGATTGGTGGTATGTTTTCAGCATGTGTATTTTAACTTTTCATGGACAAAATCACCATACCTGAAATTTTTTATCATAATTGTTGCTTAGAATTACTGCTGTAATATTCATAGTCACATACATTAATTGTGGGCTATGTAATTACAAAGCTGAAGAAATGTTAGACTTTAGCACTCGCAACAAGAAAATATGCCGAAAAGAGGACTTATGTTTATTATTTCACACAGTTCCGATTGATCTAGCGACTAGACTCGCTCGCAACTGCTACGTTTAGTGTACAATGTACGTAGCATACACAAGCACAAATAGCATCGTAAACATTCAGAATTTCGATACATTTCAGCACATGTAACTTGAAAATAAGTGGCTAGGACATCAGACTTAATATATTTCGCACAATGCAGATGTAGCTAGCACTCGCACTCACTCGCAACTACATACACATCGAAATTGCCACTTTGAGCGCTAGCAACTGACACGTTTTGCTACTTGCCATTTGCAACTGGTGTATTTATCCACCCTTACATACCTCACAGTTCTGGTTAACGACATAGTAGGGCTTGAACTTCACAAAAAAAGCAATTGCCTTCATTTTTTTTATTACCAGGGTATTTCCATATGCTAAATCCATTTTACAAATTGTGCCCTTACAAATGGGTGTGCCCCCTTGTGTAGATTGTTTGATGTGCTAGGTACATACTGTTAACTGTTTGGCTATCATTATTTGACAAATGTGAAAGTCTGAATTCGTGAGCATTCCCGGGTAATAATGAGAATTTGAATTACTGCCACCTGCAGTTATTCAGAATAGAAGTGAATCTCTGTGAATCTATGCATAACAAAACACTATTGGAATGGGAAACTAATATGATTGCCAGCATTCAGACATAATGAAAAGCATTGAAATTTGCTCAATTTCTAACTATCAAATATGTCACATAGTAGTAAAAGACCCTAATAAAGCTTTATGAATGCTCTTAGAATGCAATTTAGAGACAATTTCACAAAATGGCAAAAATTAGTCCAAGGTCCATAGCATTCGAAAAATCTTTTAAGTTGTTTTTAAATTACAGGAAGAGTAAAAAAATCTTTGAAAAGTCTTTAAATTTCTTCATACCATATCCTCAGAACTTTGATGAGCTTTGGTGATGATGTTGGCCTGAATTAAGGGTCAAAATGTCTTGGGGGGAAAAATGCAAGAAAGTTTGGGAAAAGGTCTGGAAAAGTATTGGAAGTAATTTGGCTCTTGGTGCTATGGACACAGGGTCCATAGTCACTGGCATCAAACAAAAATTTATAGTAGCAAAAATATAACATGTTTACAGTACCAGGGTACTCTGTGAATTGTCTGACTGTTATGAAATGGTGAAATTCTATGACTTAAACAATCTGTATATCTCTTTAATTCACTAGGATCAGTGGGAGCAACGGACATGAATGAACACAGCTCTCGCTCACATGCCATCTTTTCTGTCACCATTGAATGCAGTGAACCAGGACCAGATGGAAAGCATCGTGTCAGAGCTGGAAAACTGCATCTTGTAGATCTGGCTGTAAGTTGTCATTAGCTATATAAGTTTACTATGATTACAAGCAAGTAGTGTAAGTTGTCATTAGCTATATAAGTTTACTATAATTACTAGCAAGTAGCCAATGCATTTACTGCAGCATAAACATTACTTGACATATCAAAGGCTTCAAACTAAGTTTTGCTGACAATACAACTTAAAAAACTTTTATTTTTGATATAATAAAACTGACAATGGAATTATTTCTGAAATGAATTGTATAATTTTGCATCCTAGGGCTCTGAGAGGCAGTCAAAGACTGGTTCTACAGGACAGCGATTGAAAGAGGCCACTAAAATTAATCTCTCTCTCTCAACACTGGGTAATGTAATCTCAGCTTTAGTTGATGGTAGAAGTACTCATATTCCATACCGTAATTCTAAATTAACCAGACTACTACAGGATTCCTTGGGAGGCAATGCAAAAACAGTCATGGTGAGTAAGCACTTTTTCTCTCAGTCATTTGAAACATAAAACACACTTCTTAGAATTAAGCAATGGTACGGTGGTTAGGGTATTCGTCTTGCATCAGGGAGGTTGTTTATGCCGTATAAATCATTCTGCCCTGCCTTCCAAACAACTCGTTATTACCGGTAGGTTTGGAAGACTAGATTGCATGTGCTCTTCCAATTACCGTACTCGACGGCGTTAGCGCCCATGTTTGGGCAAACGCCCATCCCCCACTTTTGCGCAATTTTTATATTTGAGGTCACATTCGGCAAAGCGCCCACCCCTACAAAATGCAACTAATTTAAAACTTGGTCTTGCGTAACTAATCTTGGTAATCGTTTTTATATGATACAGTGTGGATATCGATCGCTGTGAACATGTTGTGAATGCGTAGAATACGATAACCATGTGTAAACTACGCTTCGACAATGACCTGTTAATAAAAGTAAAATGCGATAAATATTTCATGCTAAATTCAGTTTACCTCTCAAAAATGGCTAGTTACTAGTTTTTTGAAAAAAACATGTCGTTTATTCGCTGAAATCAATTCCAAAAGATCGTATCGATAATTCACTTCCGCATTGTGTTACTGGAAAGTCTTCGGTAATTTCCGAAGAATTGCGTCAGTCAAAACACAGCATTTTGATTAGTTAATAACCAACTTGACCCATTAGGTCAAAGGACGCTGCTGTAGGTCAAATCTGCAAATGCATCATGGTGGAAATAATATGACAATTTTGACTTTGACTGTGTTCCAACAGACTCAAATGTTTTTAATTCAGTAAATTATGGTGGTACGTAATTAATATTGTAATAAAATGTGCGTATTTTTTGTGATCATTTCTGTTTCTTCATTGTGAAAATCAATGATGATGCAACTAATTTAATAGTAAATTGATTTTCCCTCAAAGACGTAATTTGTCACTTGATGAATCAAAATTTTCATTTGCACTCTTTTTCGAGGGGGGTAAGCGCCCATCCCTAAAAAATCGTGATTTTCTGAGTTGAGGCCCCTGGGCGCTAACGCGGTCAAGTACGGTAAGTACCTGATACAACAAAGATAAGAGTTACAGCAGTGACATTGTCTGCTAATGTAGCCTGGCACAACAAATATTTGAAAAACAAAACAAAAAAATACACACTTCACCTCATAAATTGTGTGTTACTTGTCAGCATATGCACCACCCAGAAAAACACAGACAGATCACAGCACCCTTTGTTGACAAATTGATGAAACCTATGAAATTCATGCTCCAACACCACTCTATTGCAAAACCTTAGTATCTCTTCCTCACAACTTCTACAATGCTGGAAAAAGAAGAAAACAATTGCTTTAACATTTCTATTGCATATATTGTTCATACGTGTAAGCATGATAATTCATAACAATAGGGTACTCAACTACTGTTCTGCTGCACTGTTGTGTGGACTTGCTACTAATATTTTGCTTACAAACACATTATCAAGTGCATCTGCAAATAGCATATTACAATGGATGTTTACAAACTTTGAAAGACCACATGACATGCATACTGCTATCTCTTACAGTGTGCTAACTTTGGACCAGCTGATTACAACTATGATGAGACAATGAGTACATTACGATATGCAAACAGAGCTAAAAACATCAAGAACAGTGCCAAGATAAATGAAGATCCAAAGGATGCATTACTGCGTCAATTCCAAAAAGAAATTGAAGAGCTGAAAAAAAGATTGGAAGAAGGTAAAGACAAACAATAATTTCTATTTCTGATATCACAGACTGTTTCCATTAAGAATAATTTTGAACTATTCTGAAATTTCAAGATATGAATCGACAAGATAGTTGTAGTAGCCATTATACTTTTTTGAATTTTTTGAAAGAATAAATTAACGAGGACAAATTTATCAACTAACTTCTATTTCATATGTAAATTTGTCATTTTATTTGCTGGGGAGAACACTACTGTATTTGCTCACTTAGTAGTGTAGTAGTGATTATTTGAATAACAGAGATGTGTTCTTGGGCATAATTAGTCAAACTTTAATGATTCAATATATAGTACCTGCAACAGTTGGTTTACACACGCTTGTATTGGAGATGCTCTTTTAATAGACCGAATACAGTAATAATGATTGTATAAATTTTTTAGGGAAGAACTAAGGATGATGGTGCTGCACTTCCAGTCATGTCATGATGTTTCACCATAATATCTCCTTCATTTTTGTAGGTTATATTAGAAAAATGAATAGTTTATAGAATATTTATAAAATGTGGGAAATATTTAATTATGCAGAATGATAAAGCAAGACAATTGACATCATTTGTATGCCCTAGTACACCTATGATGGGGAAATAGACAATAGCAATATACATGCATAATTTTGTCAATATATTTTCAATAAAATTAATACAGATTTGTAGCCAATAACAAATTATGCAAGACAATGCATTACTGACTGAACATAGAGTGACTGAATAGTGTTTTTGCTATATTTGAAATTTGTTAATTTATCTCCATTCCCAAATAAACTTATTATAGAGTCTAGTATTTTGGAGTGAAAGATTATGGAGTTAAAATGTCTGTCATGGGCATTGTATACAATGCTAAGATTCAAATTTGATCTCCATCAAACCTGTAATTCATCTGAACAAGTTTTGTTTTGGTGGGCATGTTTGCTTTCATCAATTAATACAAGGTATTGCTAACAATTGTCTTAAGCTTGTATCATATGTTGACAGTCTTGTACATGGACATAGTGAACATTTACTTTATGACGTTTTGCTTCTAACCATTCTTTTCAGTATCTCAACATCCCATTACCAACTAATCTAACAAGTATTTCCCTTTCCATAATCTTTTCAATTTATTTCATGTTTTTGAATCGCTTGTCCTCGGATTGTATTTACAGACGGTACGATTTCTCAATTGCTGCTTCTTTACATGTGTGATAGCAAATAATCAAGCTTATTTTCCTAACTAACAAACCAGTTGTATTTTACATTAGAATATATTCTTTTTTTTAGAATTGTTTTTTTTTTTACTGTTTTCAACCTATTTTCACATCTCACCCTTTTACTGTCATTTTCAATCCTTTCTCCATCCTATGTCTCTCTCTCTTTTTCTTTCGTCACCGTTTCCTTCACAGAAAGCTCTCAGGATTCTGACTTTTCTGATAGTTCCGGTAATGTTAAATAGTTGTGTGATGTTTGTTATTATTTGCATGCAACTTGTCACATGTGTTTGCAAAGAGTCATTATGTGGATTCCACCTATATATGAATGAATATATACAATGCGACATGAAACCTTTTTTTTAAAATCTTGTTACTTCAGTATTTAGTTGCTAAAATTCTAAAGGTTGTGACTTTTATGTTGCTTTTCGCAAGTTGATGCTGGCTTAAAAATTAAAGAATTTTTGATTGGCTTCCGCTTACAATGTAATATGTTATATATAGCATGTCAGTTGCACCTTATTAGTTCAATATTAGTTGGACCTTCTAATTTTTGCTTAAACAATAATTTTATATTTTGTTCCAGGAATTCAAGCAAAATAAAAAAAAATAATCACATTAAGATGATGTCAATGTCTCATACTTTTGAATCTTTCCATATTTTGTTTCCATTTTTAACACTTTTTGACATCCCTTATCTACAACCACTAACTCTCCTATAGTTGTTACCACTCAAACAATATGATTAATTCTTTCTAATCAATTCAGTCATTTCCAAAAATAATAATTTGTACATGGTCCAATTAATATATACTAATTACGATATCAACTGACAAACATACTCACAACTTCCATTTTTGTCATTTTTAATTCTGTGTGATTAACTACAAATGCCAGGCTGCATATATTCATTCATTTGTTGTCTTTACACTGATTGTGAATCTTATTATACAATCCTTGATTTGTATCCTTAAAACTTGTATATAGTTTGTTCTAGGCAAATTATACCACTATAAAATCAAGCAGATTGAACATGATTTGTCACATGACATGATTTTAAGTAATTTTGAACAATACAATTGGCTAAGATCTAACGTGTGATATTTCTAAACTATTTTGAGCAAAGGATACATAATCAAGGAACATTTCCTGAAATGCAAAATTCTGATTTTCTGGAATACACTTTGATCTTATTGCTATTTAGGTGAGTACTACTCAGGGTCATCTGGTAGCGAGGAAACTGATTCAGATGATGAGGGAGAAGTTGGAGAAGATGGACAAGTGAAAAGACGAAGAAGAAAAAAGAAGAAAGGTAGATTCATAGTTTGCATTCTCTCTTAATCGTCAATCATGTCTAGACTGTTAACTTATAAAATAAACAAATATCATGCTGTTACTCATCAGTCATTCTTTATGCTTATTGTTTCATTTACAATTTGTTACCTCCACTATCATACTTGATTGTTTGTGGCAATTGTATTTGTCCACAAAAGTGTGCCCCCAAAACCTATTTATAGATTGTTCAGTTGAGAATGAAACTTATATTTGTTTGTTATATTACGTTGACATTCTAAGAGTGTGAAATTCTAAGGCTGAAAATGCTCCAAGGGGCTTAGATCTGAAAATGAGTTCTGCTCTTATTGTAATCATAGGCTGTGGAGAGTAGAGTCATGCTGTAATAGACAAAACCAACTCTAACATCAGAAAGATTGGGAGTCTGGTTTACTTCAGTCTGCAGTCTGTTTTCATGATGGCCATCAGTATAATCTTAGTCATTTCACACTTTAATCTGGTTTGCTGTCTCCATATCAATGTAAATTGACATGCTTGTGGAGATTCTACAGAACACAGGGGCAACAAAAACAAAAGACATTGCACATATAATCTCCTGAGGGCAGCATAACTTTTGGAAACAAATTATGATTGTACATCAGGTAAGAAAAATCTGTCTCCAGAGAAGATGGCGGAGATGCAGAAAAAGATAGATGCGCAGCGCAAGACATTAGAGGACACCAAGGGTATGGCAGAGGAAGAAAGAAACAAAGCACAGTCAGAGTTAGAAAAAAGAGAAAGTGAACTACATAAGGCACAGTAAGTATACAGCAGATATTACTGTTGGTTATTACATATAGTATGCATATCTACAGCAGAACACAATGAGTTGTATTAAACTCTACTATGCATCGCTTGACACTTGTCCTGTACTTCATCTTTGTGGTATCCACTTTCCTACAATTCTAGTCAAATTAAATTGTTTTCCTACTGAGCAATGCTTCATGCGAGACAACTTCATATTATATATAATGTGAAACTCACTAAATATTTGTATTCATTTCAATAATAATGAATGACTTTTTCATCCCATCAATAGATATGAAGATAATTTCACCATAGAAAAGAAATGATTCATGAATCAGATAACTGTATATAATTAAATAACAACAAAATCATTTATTAGAAATGTTTTTCTCATTTTAATACTACCTATAACTTGATGTGTGTACATGTTACTTTATAACTTTCTCAGTATTATGTATGCATTGAAACGCATACCAGGAAGTAGTGGGACTGGGGTGCAAGAATGACTCCTGCCTTTTTCATGGTTCAGTCCTAACATGTCAGTTTGTTGATATTCGATGAAAGGGAATCTTATTTTTGTAACATTGATTGGTACACCTGCAAGCACAATATCATGCGTGCAACTTAACGGTATGCATGCTTATGCTAAACACTGCATCTTTCACCTCCAGGAAAGTGGACTATACACCTGTCCTTGTTGTGATTGATAATAATTTTTTGTGGGGTTGTTAACTAGAGAATTTGTTATTGAATGTTAGTAAAACTTGGATTATAATTAATGAGATATCAGCCAAAATATTGCCTTTACTTGTTTACTCAATAATAACTACTGGTTATTAGTACCTGTTAAAGCGAAGTCCCAAAACAAGGACCTCAGTACATGCATGTGCATCCAGGCATCTGTGTGTTCGTTTGTATCCAGATTAAATTTTCTTTTTACAACTACTCATGCAGTTTCAGCTCTGTTACAAGCACATGTTTAGAAGCAAACAAAATTGCATTTAATGTATTAAAATATGACTTGTACTGACCATAGACACACCTATGTGATTTATGTAAGCTACTAATTGAACAAACATGGTGTGTTAAGGTAGAAGCCTAGTAAATCGCCTGACATTGTCTCATGGTACAATTAAATAGCATTATTTTGTGTGTTACAGTTAAGCTTTTTGAGAAATGTGTCCTAATGTTTCTTGAAAATTGCTATTTTTAGAACAATTCCATAGAACCCAATGTTAAAGAAAAATTTCATTTTTTGACACTTTTTAAAACCCAGATTCAGAACAACAAAAAGTACTCCATCATCAACAATTTATGATTTTTTCAGCCTATGTCACCAGGCTAGATTTTGATATACTGCATAATATCTCTGCCATAGCAACCTGTGGTAAAAGTGTTATAATAGTGTCAAAATGACGACTTTCCACTAAAATACAACCATCAATTTCTCGAAAAAAAGGCTGGTGGCCCCCAACTTTTTTTAGGTCAATATCCTTATATTGCCTTGGAGTACAATTTATTGCAAAATGAATAAATTCTGGGTATTTTAATTTATGAGTAGGCTTCTACCTTAAGTATCCTAAAATATCAGCCATGTTCAGGGACTGTCTAGCCTGCAATTTATAATATGTGACCCAAATATTACTCTTTCTTGTGGACCCTATATCTCAAGTAATGTCACTGTTGTTTTCAGACAAGAACATGATTCCTTGGTGGATAAACTGAAAGCCATTGAGAAAAAAGTAATTGTTGGAGGAGTTGATCTGCTTGAGAAAGCGGAAGAGCAAGAAAAGTTACTGGAAGAGTCAGCTAAGGAGTTGAATGAAAGGAAGCAGAAAGAAGAAGAAATGAGAAAACTGCTTCATGAAAAAGAGGTTAGTGGGTGATTCATTGATATGTGAGCTTGGTACATTTGTACTAAATCTGGTGGCATGTGTTTCTTATATATTTTGAAGCAATTACAATACTACATAATCTTTATGATGATTCTGTTATTTAGATACAATTTTACATGTTTTTCATGAGAGAATAGCAGCAGTAGAAATATCTGCAAAAATGCATCTTTTTTTCAGGATTTGTGATTTCTTATCAAAATGTAAACAAAGCCTGAAATGTAAAAATATATATGAAACTAATTTTTGATTTTGACCTTGATTCTGAGTAGTAACTTCTCATATTTGAGCAGTTCTGTGTGTATTTTTACTAACTGTATTTATGGTTTCACTTCCACATATATTACCATCACGTGATAGTCATCAAGTTAGTAGGAAAATGTATTGATGCTTTACAATGGCCATACAATATCAGTAATGGCATATTCAATTCAGTGGTGCAGTTTAACTTCTGCTTATTATGATGAAAGATTTGTTGTACTCATTCATACTGTGTTGACTTACAGCAAGAAAGAATGGACATAGAAGAGAAGTATTCAAATTTACAAGAAGAAGCTGCTGGAAAAACTAAGAAATTGAAAAAAGTCTGGACCATGTTGATGAGTGCAAAATCAGAGGTGAGTTTAACGGTGTGCAATACTGGTAATACCATCTTAGAGTACCGTATAACTGGATGGTTTGATCATGGGCAATAGATTCTGAGACAGAAGTATAGATATACAAGTCTTATTAACAAATTTGTGCTATTAACCCTTTCACCACCAGTTCCTTCTTTTCATCATAAATTCACAAAATAGTTCTGTTTATAGTCTGCACTTTCTTCAGAAGATTGGGACAAAAATAGCCAAATTTTTTGAGTGAAAACTGAAAATTGACTTAAATTTTGTCTGTTGGCTAAGGCAGGAAAGTCTGGTGGTGAAAAGGTTAAAAACATCATTGCCAATTGGTAATACCATCACATGTGTATCTTTGCAGTGTGACGTAATATAGAACAGATAATATTTCTGAAGGGGTGGTCACATTAAAACAGGGGGTTTATTTATACACAGGATTGCTCATATGTTATGCCTTGAAACTGCCTAAAAGTGGTCACTATAGACAGGTGGTCTTTATGTAGATGTGGTCACTATATAAAGGTTTAACTGTTTTGTGTTTACAGATGGCAGATTTACAGCAGGAACATCAAAGAGAGATGGAAGGACTATTAGAAAACGTACGTCAGTTGAGTAGAGAGCTCAGACTACAGATGGTAGTCATTGATAGTTTTATTCCACCAGAATTCCAAGATATGATTGAACAGTATGTACATTGGAATGAGGACATCGGTGAATGGCAACTGGTAAGATTTATTGATTTCTTTTGAAGATGCTTCACAGCCAATACTGCTAAAAACAAAGGCTTTTTAGCCTCCTGTTAAATTAAAAAATCCACCAGTCACCTACTTATTTTATATTTTGCAGTATCTCAACAATAAGCTCATACAATTAATCTTACCATGTGACTAAAATATCATATATTCTCAGTGGCGTAGCTATGTCAGAGAAAATTCTATGTTGCATGGACTGTACGATGTGTTTCCAGTGGCTCGAAAAAACGGCACAAACTCAACTTTGAGGCAATCTTGAGCAACCACATTGATATATGTTGCACATGTGGGAATGGTCATGTTTCAATGTTCAGGAAAGTCTGAACAACTAGACAGTAAAGCCAGTAAAGAACAGTTTTTGACCAGTGTTGTCACTGGTAATGATTGTCGTATAATGATATTGCACTGATGTTTGTTCTAGAGAATTGTAGAAAAACCATTAAAAAAACTACTGTTTGTTCATAGTTGCATGTATTTATAATTTTTGTGTATTTTTTGATAGAAATGTGTAGCATATACAGGTAACAATATGAGAAAGCAGACACCACTTCCAGATAATGTTAATAATAAAGAGAAGACGTATGGTGAACCTGATCTTTCTCACATCTATCTATCATACACTGGTGATCCCGTACATCAACAGAGAAATAAATCAGCTAGGACAGGCAGACCAAAGACTGGATCAGCAAGACCAAAGACTGGCAAAAAGTATGTAGTGGTCAAGTGCCAAGTTTGATTATTTCTGAATGTGTAATAGGTACAGGTAATCCCTGCAATATGATTTTGGATTAAAAGTTGATTATATGTGAGAGTTGCAGTAAAGACCACTAAAAAAGACAGACTGTCAGCACAGTATATTCTTTGGGGGTATGTGTTTTTCTTGCGTTACTTGTGAAATCAAACGTAAAAATAGGACAAGCAAAGGTTATAGTGTCATAGTCGTGTTAAAACATCCCAGGTATTTTCAAGCCTAATAATGCGCAATCCACATTTGATGACGGTAAATTTGATGAAGTAAGGGTATCTCAATGCCATATTCTCTTCTGAAAAATCAGCATTTTGACATTGAGCTATAGAAAACAAGATTCAAGTTCAAAATTGATCCTGCAAAAAACAGAATTCATGATGTCAGATTTGTACACATATTCCACACTGCACAATACTATATGAAGTGGCACACTCGTTTTGCAATGTAAAAAGTACTCATGTTAAGTGACCAAATAAATCTAGGAAATGACACACAAAGGGACACTGATGACCCAAGGACAAAAACACATTAAATGAAGGAATACAAAAAATGACAGGCATGGCATGTACAGGATCTCTGATAAACCAGATTGACACATTAAACAATAGGCATTGCTGGACTTTTTGTAGTAAAGGATTCATATGAACACAACCAAAACATTTTTGAACATGTTTTTGAAGTGTTTTATTGACAGATCAATTGTTTTCACTGCCAGATGTTTAATAACACTGTATAAGTATAGCCTTTATATACTAAAGTAGATGAAATCAATCTTATAAATTGTTTTGTTTCTCATTTACAGGAACAGAAAGTCAATGGATATAGATTCAGTGATTGCTCAGTGATGAGCTTTTCCTGGATCAACATGACATCATTGTAATACCCTCCATCTTAGAGCAAAGACCCAATCACACATATGAATAAATATTTGGAGTTAAACACATTAAGTTTTAGAACGCCATTGTTAGTATACTGACCATTGAGATTCTCACGAATTCATCCCATGCCCTGATACACTCATGATACTTATCTTAAAGGATAAGTCTGAGCAAACAACAGTGATTCCAGATGAAAAAGCTCCACAAATAAAGGAGAATGCAATTTACATTTTTTTTATATCACATTTTATTCTCTAGATATTTTCACCAGTATTATGTAGTCCACCATCTTGATTTTCCAGCAAAGGATTTTGGGTAAAGTATGACATCATATCCATATCATCATTTGTGGCTATGATGTCATATTTTAGCAATCATACTTTATGATGTTTGCGTGGGCTTTTCCTTTAAATAAAAGTAGCATGACATCAGCAGCTTGTTATCATAATATGGATGGTTTATATTGTCTTGTCACTTTATTGTAAATTATTTTTATGTTTAATTTATACATGCATGTGTTGAAAGCAATGGCAGTACAGTACTTTGGTTGTATGTGTGAAGCTGACAACTCATAAGTACACAGTGTATTGTATTGGTGTGTATATATTGGTCACAGTAATATAAATAAGTCAAGAGAAATGTCCTTGCTGTATTTCAGATAAAGTGAAGTATTTAATTCATGCTCCTGTGTGTGTGTTTTTAACATTTTCACAAATGAAAAAGTCATTTTTTTATTTTTCCAATCAACTGAACAGGAATTTATGTACCATTGTGTTTGGGTGTGTTCCAATTCAGTAGTGTTTTTTAAGGCGGGATAGTTGATTCATGTATTCTGTCAGTAGCTTGATGTTCACTTACCACTTCATGTGGAAGAGAAGATGTTCCATAATTGAATTCATGCCACTTGTGTCTTTTTTATTACCATTCACATTATGGTAATATGTTTATTATAGTGTATGGTGACTCTTAATGGTTACCCTTGAATTTCAAGTTAATATTTATTGATTATTGTCACTATAGAAGAGTTTTTAAACACTCCTGTGAACTGCAAGTATTTTGCCCTATGTCTATAAAGTTTGTTAAACATATACCAATATGTGATAACCTAAGTCTTTCTGAAAACTACTACCCCCCCCCCTGTCCCATGCATAACATTGTACCCCAGGTGCCTCCATCTGTTTTTTCAGTTTCTCAACCAGGTAGCAAACAGAGATAACAGATAAAGGCAGCTGGGGGTAATGATACTGGTATACGTAAACTTTACATTATGATCATGGTTTGTTATCTACATTTTATGTTATATGCCATATTTCTTCTATTGAAAGTGCTATGCATGAGTGAATTTTCTTCACTGAAGGCACACATACTTTAATGTTTGTTAACCTCGACTTTATCTATGCTCAGTTGGAAACTGAAGTACATCCCTAATAGATGAACTATGGTACATATTATTGCATTGCAATTGTTCTATAATTTATATGTTTAATATATTGAGAGCAATCTGTAGGGTCTGTTTTGTACATATATTAAAATCAACTTTGTTTTTTGATGAATAAATTATATTGTTTTTCTTGTACACAAGAATGCAACTGCAGTGTCCTATATGGTGAGATATTCATACAATGTCACTTAATTGGTTGGGGCCCATTTATTTGAGAAAGGGGTGGCCTACATTGTGACTGAGTGGATTTCAATTGTGGTGACTAGATAAATCATTTAGATATTTAAGAGGCTTTCAGAGTGAGATGTAAATTTAAAATGTTCAATAGAAATATATCAAAGAAACCGTGAGCTGGAAATGTAATGGAACAAATATAATGATAATTACTATTTGGAAGGGGAGTGGTTATCTAGTCTGGAATCCTGCCATTCAGAGTTCTCTTCCCAGTGCACTTGAGAATGGCCTGGCGAATCACTACGTGATTATGTAGATGGCACAGAATTCTGTGTCATCATTGATTGGCTGGCTGTCTCCATGACTTCAGTACATTACTGATTGACTGTCTCTATCACTTCAGTACATTACTGATTGGCTGTCTCCATGACTTCAGTACATTACTGATTGGCTGTCTCCATGACTTCAGTACATTACTGATTGGTTGTCTCCATGACTTCAGTACATTACTGATTGGCTGTCTCCATGACTTCAGTACATTACTGATTGGCTGTCTCTATCACTTCAGTACATTACTGATTGGCTGTCTCCATGACTTCAGTACATTACTGATTGGCTGTCTCTATCACTTCAGTACATTACTGATTGACTGTCTCCATGACTTTAGTACATTACTGATTGGCTGTCTCTATGACTTCAGTACATTACTGATTGGCTGTCTCCATGACTTTAGTACATTACTGATTGGCTGTCTCTATGACTTCAGTACATTACTGATTGGCTGTCTCCATGACTTCAGTACATTACTGATTGGCTGTCTCCATGACTTCAGTACATTACTGATTGGCTGTCTCTATGACTTCAGTACATTTCTGATTGGCTGTCTCCATGACTTCAGTACATTACTGATTGGCTGTCTCTATCACTTCAGTACATTACTGATTGGCTGTCTCTATGACTTCAGTACATTACTGATTGGCTGTCTCTATGACTTCAGTACATTACTGATTGGCTGTCTCCATGACTTTAGTACATTACTGATTGGCTGTCTCTATCACTTCAGTACATTACTGATTGACTGTCTCCATGACTTCAGTACATTACTGATTGGCTGTCTCTATGACTTCAGTACATTACTGATTGGCTGTCTCCATGACTTTAGTACATTACTGATTGGCTGTCTCTATGACTTCAGTACATTACTGATTGACTGTCTCCATGACTTCAGTACATTACTGATTGGCTGTCTCCATGACTTTAGTACATTACTGATTGGCTGTCTCTATCACTTCAGTACATTACTGATTGACTGTCTCCATGACTTCAGTACATTACTGATTGGCTGTTTCTATGATTTCAGTACATTACTGATTGGCTGTCTCCATGACTTCAGTACATTACTGATTGGCTGTCTCCATGACTTCAGTACATTACTGATTGGCTGTCTCCATGACTTCAGTACATTACTGATTGACTGTCTCTATGACTTCAGTACATTACTGATTGGCTGTCTGCATGACTTCAGTACATTACTGATTGGCTGTCTCTATCACTTCAGTACATTACTGATTGGCTGTCTCTATGACTTCAGTACATTACTGATTGGCTGTCTCTATCACTTCAGTACATTACTGATTGGCTGTCTCTATGACTTTAGTACATTACTGATTGGCTGTCTCCATGACTTCAGTACATTACTGATTGGCTGTCTCCATGACTTCAGTACATTACTGATTGGCTGTCTCCGTGACTTCAGTACATTACTGATTGGCTGTCTCTATCACTTCAGTACATTACTGATTGGCTGTCTCTATCACTTCAGTACATTACTGATTGGCTGTCTCCATGACTTCAGTACATTACTGATTGGCTGTCTTTATGACTTCAGTACATTACTGATTGGCTGTCTCTATCACTTCAGTACATTACTGATTGGCTGTCTCTATAACTTCAGTACATTACTGATTGGCTGTCTCTATGACTTCAGTACATTGCTGATTGGCTGTCTCCATGACTTCAGTACATTACTGATTGGCTGTCTCTATGACTTCAGTACATTACTGATTGGCTGTCTCTATGACTTCAGTACATTACTGATTGGCTGTCTCTATCACTTCAGTACATTACTGATTGGCTGCCTCTATTACTTCAGTACATTACTGATTGGCTGTCACCATGACTTCAGTACATTACTGATTGGCTCTCTCCATGACTTCAGTACATTACTGATTGGCTGTCTCCATGACTTCAGTACATTACTGATTGGCTGTCTCTATGACTTCAGTACATTACTGATTGGCTGTCTCCATGACTTTAGTACATTACTGATTGGCTGTCTCAATGACTTCAGTAAATTACTGATTGGCTGTTTCTATGATTTCAGTACATCACTGATTGACTTTCTCCATGACTTCAGTACATTACTGATTGGCTGTCTCCATGACTTCAGTACATTACTGATTGGCTGTCTCTATGACTTCAGTACATTACTGATTGGCTGTCTCTATGACTTCAGTACATTACTGATTGGCTGTCTCTATGACTTCAGTACATTACTGATTGGCTGTCTCCATGACTTTAGTACATTACTGATTGGCTGTCTCTATCACTTCAGTACATTACTGATTGGCTGTTTCCATGACTTCAGTACATCACTGATTGACTTTCTCCATGACTTCAGTACATTACTGATTGGCTGTCTCCATGACTTCAGTACATTACTGATTGGCTGTCTCTATGACTTCAGTACATTACTGATTGGCTGTCTCTATGACTTCAGTACATTACTGATTGGCTGTCTCCATGACTTTAGTACATTACTGATTGGCTGTCTCTATCACTTCAGTACATTACTGATTGACTGTCTCCATGACTTCAGTACATTACTGATTGGCTGTCTCTATGACTTCAGTACATTACTGATTGGCTGTCTCCATGACTTTAGTACATTACTGATTGGCTGTCTCAATGACTTCAGTAAATTACTGATTGACTGTCTCCATGACTTCAGTACATTACTGATTGGCTGTCTCTATGACTTCAGTACATTACTGATTGGCTGTCTCCATGACTTTAGTACATTACTGATTGGCTGTCTCTATTACTTCAGTACATTACTGATTGGCTGTCTCAATGACTTCAGTACATTACTGATTGGCTGTTTCTATGATTTCAGTACATTACTGATTGGCTGTTTCCATGACTTCAGTACATTACTGATTGGCTGTCTCAATGACTTCAGTACATTACTGATTGGCTGTCTCCATGACTTCAGTACATTACTGATTGGCTGTCTCTATCACTTCAGTACATCACTGATTGACTTTCTCCATGACTTCAGTACATTACTGATTGGCTGTCTCCATGACTTCAGTACATTACTGATTGGCTGTCTCTATGACTTCAGTACATTACTGATTGGCTGTCTCCATGACTTCAGTACATTACTGATTGACTTTCTCCATGACTTCAGTACATTACTGATTGGCTGTCTCCATGACTTTAGTACATTACTGATTGGCTGTCTCTATCACTTCAGTACATTACTGATTGACTGTCTCCATGACTTCAGTACATTACTGATTGGCTGTCTCTATGACTTCAGCACATTACTGATTGGCTGTCTCCATGACTTTAGTACATTACTGATTGGCTGTCTCTATCACTTCAGTACATTACTGATTGACTGTCTCCATGACTTCAGTACATTAGTGATTGGCTGTCTCTATCACTTCAGTACATTACTGATTGGCTGTCTCTATGACTTCAGTACATTACTGATTGGCTGTCTCTATGACTTCAGTACATTACTGATTGGCTGTCTCCATCACTTCAGTACATTACTGATTGGCTGTCTCTATCACTTCAGTATATTACTGATTGCCTGTCTCTATGACTTCAGTACATTACTGATTGGCTGTCTCTATCACTTCAGTACATTACTGATTGGCTGTCTCCATGACTTTAGTAAATTACTGATTGGCTGTCTCCATGACTTCAGTACATTACTGATTGGCTGTCTCCATGACTTCAGTACATTACTGATTGACTGTCTCCATGACTTTAGTACATTACTGATTGGCTGTCTCTATCACTTCAGTACATTACTGATTGGCTGTCTCCATGACTTCAGTACATTACTGATTGGCTGTCTCCATGACTTCAGTACATTACTGATTGACTGTCTCCATGACTTTAGTACATTACTGATTGGCTGTCTCTATCACTTCAGTACATTACTGATTGGCTGTCTCTATCACTTCAGTAAATTACTGATTGGCTGTCTCTATGACTTCAGTACATTACTGATTGGCTGTCTCCATGACTTTAGTACATTACTGATTGGCTGTCTCAATGACTTCAGTAAATTACTGATTGGCTGTTTCTATGATTTCAGTACATTACTGATTGGCTGTCTCTATCACTTCAGTACATCACTGATTGGCTGTCTCTATGACTTCAGTACATTACTGATTGGCTGTCTCCATGACTTCAGTACATTACTGATTGGCTGTCTCCATGACTTCAGTACATTACTGATTGGCTGTCTCCATGACTTCAGTACATTACTGATTGGCTGTCTCCATGACTTCAGTACATTACTGATTGGCTGTCTCCATGACTTCAGTACATTACTGATTGGCTGTCTCCATGACTTCAGTACATTACTGATTGACTGTCTCTATCACTTCAGTACATTACTGATTGGCTGTCTCTATCACTTCAGTACATTACTGATTGGCTGTTTCCATGACTTCAGTACATCACTGATTGACTTTCTCCATGACTTCAGTATATTACTGATTGGCTGTCTCCATGACTTCAGTACATTACTGATTGGCTGTCTCTATGACTTCAGTACATTACTGATTGGCTGTCTCCATGACTTTAGTACATTACTGATTGGCTGTCTCCATGACTTCAGTACATTACTGATTGGCTGTCTCTATTACTTCAGTACATTACTGATTGGCTGTCTCCATGACTTCAGTACATTACTGATTGGCTGTCTCCATGACTTCAGTACATTACTGATTGACTGTCTCTATGACTTCAGTACATTACTGATTGGCTGTCTGCATGACTTCAGTACATTACTGATTGGCTGTCTCTATGACTTCAGTACATTACTGATTGGCTGTCTCTATGACTTCAGTACATTACTGATTGGCTGTCTCTATCACTTCAGTACATTACTGATTGGCTGTCTCTATGACTTTAGTACATTACTGATTTACTGTCTCCATGACTTCAGTACATTACTGATTGGCTGTCTCCATGACTTCAGTACATTACTGATTGGCTGTCTCCATGACTTCAGTACATTACTGATTGGCTGTCTCTATCACTTCAGTACATTACTGATTGGCTGTCTCCATGATTTCAGTACATTACTGATTGGCTGTCTCTATCACTTCAGTACATTACTGATTGGCTGTCTCTATCACTTCAGTACATTACTGATTGGCTGTCTCCATGACTTCAGTACATTACTGATTGGCTGTCTCTATGACTTCAGTACATTACTGATTGGCTGTCTCTATCACTTCAGTACATTACTGATTGGCTGTCTCTATGACTTTAGTACATTACTGATTTACTGTCTCCATGACTTCAGTACATTACTGATTGGCTGTCTCCATGACTTCAGTACATTACTGATTGGCTGTCTCCATGACTTCAGTACATTACTGATTGGCTGTCTCTATCACTTCAGTACATTACTGATTGGCTGTCTCTATCACTTCAGTACATTACTGATTGGCTGTCTCCATGACTTCAGTACATTACTGATTGGCTGTCTCTATGACTTCAGTACATTACTGATTGGCTGTCTCCATGACTTTAGTACATTACTGATTGGCTGTCTCCATGACTTCAGTACATTACTGATTGGCTGTCTCTATTACTTCAGTACATTACTGATTGGCTGTCTCCATGACTTCAGTACATTACTGATTGGCTGTCTCCATGACTTCAGTACATTACTGATTGACTGTCTCTATGACTTCAGTACATTACTGATTGGCTGTCTGCATGACTTCAGTACATTACTGATTGGCTGTCTCTATGACTTCAGTACATTACTGATTGGCTGTCTCTATGACTTCAGTACATTACTGATTGGCTGTCTCTATCACTTCAGTACATTACTGATTGGCTGTCTCTATGACTTTAGTACATTACTGATTTACTGTCTCCATGACTTCAGTACATTACTGATTGGCTGTCTCCATGACTTCAGTACATTACTGATTGGCTGTCTCCATGACTTCAGTACATTACTGATTGGCTGTCTCTATCACTTCAGTACATTACTGATTGGCTGTCTCTATCACTTCAGTACATTACTGATTGGCTGTCTCCATGACTTCAGTACATTACTGATTGGCTGTCTCTATGACTTCAGTACATTACTGATTGGCTGTCTCTATCACTTCAGTACATTACTGATTGGCTGTCTCTATCACTTCAGTACATTACTGATTGGCTGTCTCTATGACTTCAGTACATTTCTGATTGGCTGTCTCCATGACTTCAGTACATTACTGATTGCCTGTCTCTATGACTTCAGTACATTACTGATTGGCTGTCTCTATGACTTCAGTACATTACTGATTGGCTGTCTCTATCACTTCAGTACATTACTGATTGGCTGCCTCTATTACTTCAGTACATTACTGATTGGCTGTCACCATGACTTCAGTACATTACTGATTGGCTCTCTCCATGACTTCAGTACATTACTGATTGGCTGTCTCCATGACTTCAGTACATTACTGATTGGCTGTCTCCATGACTTCAGTACATTACTGATTGGCTGTCTCTATCACTTCAGTACATTACTGATTGGCTGTCTCTATGACTTCAGTACATTACTGATTGGCTGTCTCCATGACTTTAGTACATTACTGATTGGCTGTCTCAATGACTTGAGTAAATTACTGATTGGCTGTCTCCATGACTTCAGTACATTACTGATTGGCTGTCTCTATGACTTCAGTACATTACTGATTGGCTGTCTCTATGACTTCAGTACATTACTGATTGGCTGTCTCTATGACTTCAGTACATTACTGATTGGCTGTCTCTATGACTTCAGTACATTACTGATTGGCTGTCTCCATGACTTTAGTACATTACTGATTGGCTGTCTCTATCACTTCAGTACATTACTGATTGACTGTCTCCATGACTTCAGTACATTACTGATTGGCTGTCTCTATGACTTCAGTACATTACTGATTGGCTGTCTCCATGACTTTAGTACATTACTGATTGGCTGTCTCTATGACTTCAGTACATTACTGATTGGCTGTCTCCATGACTTTAGTACATTACTGATTGGCTGTCTCTATCACTTCAGTACATTACTGATTGACTGTCTCCATGACTTCAGTACATTACTGATTGGCTGTCTCCATGACTTTAGTACATTACTGATTGGCTGTCTCCATGACTTCAGTACATTACTGATTGACTGTCTCAATGACTTCAGTACATTACTGATTGGCTGTTTCTATGATTTCAGTACATTACTGATTGGCTGTTTCCATGACTTCAGTACATTACTGATTGGCTGTCTCAATGACTTCAGTACATTACTGATTGGCTGTCTCCATGACTTCAGTACATTACTGATTGGCTGTCTCTATCACTTCAGTACATCACTGATTGACTTTCTCCATGACTTCAGTACATTACTGATTGGCTGTCTCCATGACTTCAGTACATTACTGATTGGCTGTCTCTATGACTTCAGTACATTACTGATTGGCTGTCTCCATGACTTCAGTACATTACTGATTGACTTTCTCCATGACTTCAGTACATTACTGATTGGCTGTCTCCATGACTTTAGTACATTACTGATTGGCTGTCTCTATCACTTCAGTACATTACTGATTGACTGTCTCCATGACTTCAGTACATTACTGATTGGCTGTCTCTATGACTTCAGTACATTACTGATTGGCTGTCTCCATGACTTTAGTACATTACTGATTGGCTGTCTCTATCACTTCAGTACATTACTGATTGACTGTCTCCATGACTTCAGTACATTAGTGATTGGCTGTTTCTATGACTTCAGTACATTACTGATTGGCTGTCTCTATGACTTCAGTACATTACTGATTGGCTGTCTCCATCACTTCAGTACATTACTGATTGGCTGTCTCTATCACTTCAGTATATTACTGATTGCCTGTCTCTATGACTTCAGTACATTACTGATTGGCTGTCTCTATCACTTCAGTACATTACTGATTGGCTGTCTCCATGACTTTAGTAAATTACTGATTGGCTGTCTCCATGACTTCAGTACATTACTGATTGGCTGTCTCCATGACTTCAGTACATTACTGATTGACTGTCTCCATGACTTTAGTACATTACTGATTGGCTGTCTCTATCACTTCAGTACATTACTGATTGGCTGTCTCCATGACTTCAGTACATTACTGATTGGCTGTCTCCATGACTTCAGTACATTACTGATTGACTGTCTCCATGACTTTAGTACATTACTGATTGGCTGTCTCTATCACTTCAGTACATTACTGATTGGCTGTCTCTAGCACTTCAGTAAATTACTGATTGGCTGTCTCTATGACTTCAGTACATTACTGATTGGCTGTCTCCATGACTTTAGTACATTACTGATTGGCTGTCTCAATGACTTCAGTAAATTACTGATTGGCTGTTTCTATGATTTCAGTACATTACTGATTGGCTGTCTCTATCACTTCAGTACATTACTGATTGGCTGTCTCCATGACTTCAGTACATTACTGATTGGCTGTCTCCATGACTTCAGTACATTACTGATTGGCTGTCTCCATGACTTCAGTACATTACTGATTGGCTGTCTCCATGACTTCAGTACATTACTGATTGACTGTCTCTATCACTTCAGTACATTACTGATTGGCTGTCTCTATCACTTCAGTACATTACTGATTGGCTGTTTCCATGACTTCAGTACATCACTGATTGACTTTCTCCATGACTTCAGTACATTACTGATTGGCTGTCTCCATGACTTCAGTACATTACTGATTGGCTGTCTCTATGACTTCAGTACATTACTGATTGGCTGTCTCCATGACTTTAGTACATTACTGATTGGCTGTCTCCATGACTTCAGTACATTACTGATTGGCTGTCTCTATTACTTCAGTACATTACTGATTGGCTGTCTCCATGACTTCAGTACATTACTGATTGGCTGTCTCCATGACTTCAGTACATTACTGATTGACTGTCTCTATGACTTCAGTACATTACTGATTGGCTGTCTGCATGACTTCAGTACATTACTGATTGGCTGTCTCTATGACTTCAGTACATTACTGATTGGCTGTCTCTATGACTTCAGTACATTACTGATTGGCTGTCTCTATCACTTCAGTACATTACTGATTGGCTGTCTCTATGACTTTAGTACATTACTGATTTACTGTCTCCATGACTTCAGTACATTACTGATTGGCTGTCTCCATGACTTCAGTACATTACTGATTGGCTGTCTCCATGACTTCAGTACATTACTGATTGGCTGTCTCTATCACTTCAGTACATTACTGATTGGTTGTCTCCATGACTTCAGTACATTACTGATTGGCTGTCTCTATCACTTCAGTACATTACTGATTGGCTGTCTCTATCACTTCAGTACATTACTGATTGGCTGTCTCCATGACTTCAGTACATTACTGATTGGCTGTCTCTATGACTTCAGTACATTACTGATTGGCTGTCTCTATCACTTCAGTACATTACTGATTGGCTGTCTCTATGACTTTAGTACATTACTGATTTACTGTCTCCATGACTTCAGTACATTACTGATTGGCTGTCTCCATGACTTCAGTACATTACTGATTGGCTGTCTCCATGACTTCAGTACATTACTGATTGGCTGTCTCTATCACTTCAGTACATTACTGATTGGCTGTCTCTATCACTTCAGTACATTACTGATTGGCTGTCTCCATGACTTCAATACATTACTGATTGGCTGTCTCTATGACTTCAGTACATTACTGATTGGCTGTCTCCATGACTTTAGTACATTACTGATTGGCTGTCTCCATGACTTCAGTACATTACTGATTGGCTGTCTCTATTACTTCAGTACATTACTGATTGGCTGTCTCCATGACTTCAGTACATTACTGATTGGCTGTCTCCATGACTTCAGTACATTACTGATTGACTGTCTCTATGACTTCAGTACATTACTGATTGGCTGTCTGCATGACTTCAGTACATTACTGATTGGCTGTCTCTATGACTTCAGTACATTACTGATTGGCTGTCTCTATGACTTCAGTACATTACTGATTGGCTGTCTCTATCACTTCAGTACATTACTGATTGGCTGTCTCTATGACTTTAGTACATTACTGATTTACTGTCTCCATGACTTCAGTACATTACTGATTGGCTGTCTCCATGACTTCAGTATATTACTGATTGGCTGTCTCCATGACTTCAGTACATTACTGATTGGCTGTCTCTATCACTTCAGTACATTACTGATTGGCTGTCTCTATCACTTCAGTACATTACTGATTGGCTGTCTCCATGACTTCAGTACATTACTGATTGGCTGTCTCTATGACTTCAGTACATTACTGATTGGCTGTCTCTATCACTTCAGTACATTACTGATTGGCTGTCTCTATCACTTCAGTACATTACTGATTGGCTGTCTCTATGACTTCAGTACATTTCTGATTGGCTGTCTCCATGACTTCAGTACATTACTGATTGGCTGTCTCTATGACTTCAGTACATTACTGATTGGCTGTCTCTATGACTTCAGTACATTACTGATTGGCTGTCTCTATCACTTCAGTACATTACTGATTGGCTGCCTCTATTACTTCAGTACATTACTGATTGGCTGTCACCATGACTTCAGTACATTACTGATTGGCTCTCTCCATGACTTCAGTACATTACTGATTGGCTGTCTCCATGACTTCAGTACATTACTGATTGGCTGTCTCCATGACTTCAGTACATTACTGATTGGCTGTCTCTATCACTTCAGTACATTACTGATTGGCTGTCTCTATGACTTCAGTACATTACTGATTGGCTGTCTCCATGACTTTAGTACATTACTGATTGGCTGTCTCAATGACTTGAGTAAATTACTGATTGGCTGTCTCCATGACTTCAGTACATTACTGATTGGCTGTTTCTATGATTTCAGTACATTACTGATTGGCTGTCTCTATGACTTCAGTACATTACTGATTGGCTGTCTCCATGACTTCAGTACATTACTGATTGGCTGTCTCTATGACTTTAGTACATTACTGATTGGCTGTTTCCATGACTTCAGTACATCACTGATTGACTTTCTCCATGACTTCAGTACATTACTGATTGGCTGTCTCCATGACTTCAGTACATTACTGATTGGCTGTCTCTATGACTTCAGTACATTACTGATTGGCTGTCTCTATGACTTCAGTACATTACTGATTGGCTGTCTCTATGACTTCAGTACATTACTGATTGGCTGTCTCTATGACTTCAGTACATTACTGATTGGCTGTCTCCATGACTTTAGTACATTACTGATTGGCTGTCTCTATCACTTCAGTACATTACTGATTGACTGTCTCCATGACTTCAGTACATTACTGATTGGCTGTCTCTATGACTTCAGTACATTACTGATTGGCTGTCTCCATGACTTTAGTACATTACTGATTGGCTGTCTCAATGACTTCAGTAAATTACTGATTGGCTGTTTCTATGATTTCAGTACATTACTGATTGGCTGTTTCCATGACTTCAGTACATCACTGATTGACTTTCTCCATGACTTCAGTACATTACTGATTGGCTGTCTCCATGACTTCAGTACATTACTGATTGGCTGTCTCTATGACTTCAGTACATTACTGATTGGCTGTCTCCATGACTTCAGTACATTACTGATTGACTTTCTCCATGACTTCAGTACATTACTGATTGGCTGTCTCCATGACTTTAGTACATTACTGATTGGCTGTCTCTATCACTTCAGTACATTACTGATTGACTGTCTCCATGACTTCAGTACATTACTGATTGGCTGTCTCTATGACTTCAGTACATTACTGATTGACTTTCTCCATGACTTCAGTACATTACTGATTGGCTGTCTCCATGACTTTAGTACATTACTGATTGGCTGTCTCTATCACTTCAGTACATTACTGATTGACTGTCTCCATGACTTCAGTACATTACTGATTGGCTGTCTCTATGACTTCAGTACATTACTGATTGACTTTCTCCATGACTTCAGTACATTACTGATTGGCTGTCTCCATGACTTTAGTACATTACTGATTGGCTGTCTCTATCACTTCAGTACATTACTGATTGACTTTCTCCATGACTTCAGTACATTACTGATTGGCTGTCTCTATGACTTCAGTACATTACTGATTGGCTGTCTCCATGACTTCAGTACATTACTGATTGGCTGTCTCTATCACTTCAGTATATTACTGATTGCCTGTCTCTATGACTTCAGTACATTACTGATTGGCTGTCTCTATCACTTCAGTACATTACTGATTGGCTGTCTCCATGACTTCAGTACATTACTGATTGGCTGTCTCCATGACTTCAGTACATTACTGATTGACTTTCTCTATGACTTCAGTACATTACTGATTGGCTGTCTCCATCACTTCAGTACATTACTGATTGGCTGTCTCTATCACTTCAGTATATTACTGATTGCCTGTCTCTATGACTTCAGTACATTACTGATTGGCTGTCTCTATCACTTCAGTACATTACTGATTGGCTGTCTCCATGACTTTAGTAAATTACTGATTGGCTGTCTCCATGACTTCAGTACATTACTGATTGGCTGTCTCCATGACTTCAGTACATTACTGATTGACTGTCTCCATGACTTCAGTACATTACTGATTGGCTGTCTCTATCACTTCAGTACATTACTGATTGGCTGTCTCTATCACTTCAGTACATTACTGGATGGCTGTCTCCATGACTTCAGTACATTACTGATTGGCTGTCTCTATCACTTCAGTACATTACTGATTGGCTGTCTCCATGACTTCAGTACATTACTGATTGGCTGTCTCTATCACTTCAGTACATTACTGATTGGCTGTCTCCGTGACTTTAGTAAATTACTGATTGGCTGTCTCCATGACTTCAGTACATTACTGATTGGCTGTCTCCATGACTTCAGTGCATTACTGATTGACTGTCTCCATGACTTCAGTACATTACTGATTGGCTGTCTCTATCACTTCAGTACATTACTGATTGGCTGTCTCTATCACTTCAGTACATTACTGATTGGCTGTCTCCATGACTTCAGTACATTACTGATTGGCTGTCTCCATGACTTTAGTACATTACTGATTGGCTGTCTCTATCACTTCAGTACATTACTGATTGACTGTCTCCATGACTTCAGTACATTACTGATTGGCTGTCTCTATGACTTCAGTACATTACTGATTGGCTGTCTCCATGACTTTAGTACATTACTGATTGGCTGTCTCAATGACTTCAGTAAATTACTGATTGGCTGTTTCTATGATTTCAGTACATTACTGATTGGCTGTTTCCATGACTTCAGTACATCACTGATTGACTTTCTCCATGACTTCAGTACATTACTGATTGGCTGTCTCCATGATTTCAGTACATTACTGATTGGCTGTCTCTATGACTTCAGTACATTACTGATTGGCTGTCTCCATGACATCAGTACATTACTGATTGGCTGTCTCTATCACTTCAGTACATTACTGATTGGCTGTCTCCATGACTTTAGTACATTACTGATTGGCTGTCTCTATCACTTCAGTACATTACTGATTGGCTGTCTCCATGACATCAGTACATTACTGATTGGCTGTCTCTATCACTTCAGTACATTACTGATTGGCTGTCTCCGTGACTTTAGTAAATTACTGATTGGCTGTCTCCATGACTTCAGTACATTACTGATTGGCTGTCTCCATGACTTCAGTGCATTACTGATTGACTGTCTCCATGACTTCAGTACATTACTGATTGGCTGTCTCTATCACTTCAGTACATTACTGATTGGCTGTCTCCATGACTTCAGTACATTACTGATTGGCTGTCTCCATGACTTTAGTACATTACTTATTGGCTGTCTCAATGACTTCAGTAAATTACTGATTGGCTGTCTCTATGATTTCAGTACATTACTGATTGCCTGTCTCCATGACTTCAGTACATTACTGATTGACTTTCTCCATGACTTCAGTACATTACTGATTGGCTGTCTCCATGACTTCAGTACATTACTGATTGGCTGTCTCCATGACTTCAGTACATTACTGATTGGCTGTCTCCATGACTTCAGTACATTACTGATTGGCTGTCTCCATGACTTTAGTACATTACTGATTGGCTGTCTCCATGACTTCAGTACATTACTGATTGACTTTCTCCATGACTTCAGTACATTACTGATTGGCTGTCTCTATCACTTCAGTACATTACTGATTGGCTGTCTCTATCACTTCAGTACATTACTGATTGACTTTCTCCATGACTTCAGTACATTACTGATTGGCTGTCTCTATCACTTCAGTACATTACTGATTGGCTGTCTCTATGACTTCAGTACATTACTGATTGGCTGTCTCTATGACTTCAGTACATTACTGATCGACTTTCTCCATGACTTCAGTACATTACTGATTGACTGTCTCTATCACTTCAGTACATTACTGATTGACTGTCTCCATGACTTCAGTACATTACTGATTGACTTTCTCCATGACTTCAGTACATTACTGATTGGCTGTCTCTATCACTTCAGTACATTACTGATTGACTGTCTCCATGACTTCAGTACATTACTGATTGGCTGTCTCTATGACTTCAGTACATTACTGATTGGCTGTCTCTATCACTTCAGTACATTACTGATTGACTGTCTCCATGACTTCAGTACATTACTGATTGGCTGTCTCTATGACTTCAGTACATTACTGATTGGCTGTCTCCATGACTTCAGTACATTACGATTGACTGTCTCTATCACTTCAGTACATTACTGATTGGCTGTCTCTGTCACTTCAGTACATTACTGATTGACTGTCTCCATGACTTCAGTACATTACTGATTGGCTGTCTCTATGACTTCAGTACATTACTGATTGACTGTCTCCATGACTTCAGTAAATTACTGATTGGCTGTCTCCATGACTTCAGTAAATTACTGATTGGCTGTCTCCATGACTTCAGTAAATTACTGATTGGCTGTCTCCATGACTTCAGTACATTACTGATTGGCTGTCTCCATGACTTTAGTACATTACTGATTGGCTGTCTCAATGACTTCAGTAAATTACTGATTGGCTGTCTCTATGACTTCAGTACATTACTGATTGGCTGTCTCTATCACTTCAGTACATTACTGATTGGCTGTCTCCATGACTTCAGTACATTACTGATTGGCTGTCTCCATGACTTCAGTACATTACTGATTGGCTGTCTCCATGACTTCAGTACATTACTGACCCCCCCCCCCCCACTCAGGATCCATAGGGGGCCGCATGCGCGTTCCCATTTTCTCGGGAAAGGGGGTACTTTTTGACGATCTGTCTCGGGAACATTTTCCCGAGAAAATCGTAGAAAAGGGGGTATTTTTTGCTTGTTTTCCCGAGATTCTCAAAATAGGGGGTTTATTTCAAAACACTTCCCGAGATATACAAGAAAGGGGGGTTTATTCCCAAAGCTCTTGAATCTGGTTCGGGGCGGGGTCGGGGTCAAGATTCTTAAAAGTCGCTGACAGCCCGAACTCCTTGTTAAACGTGCAGGACTAGACTGAAAAGTTCCCTAGATAGGGGGTGAAATTCATCGGAAAAGCCCGTGAAAGGGGGGGGGGTAATTTTTCTTCTTTTCCCTAGATAGGGGGGTCAAAAAAAATGAGGGAACAAGCATAGCCCCCCCTAAATATAGGGAGTGGGGGGCCGGGATTACTGATTGGCTGTCTCTATAACTTCAGTACATTACTGATTAACTTTCTCCATGACTTCCATGTATTCAAGTTAAACTATTATGAGAATTATTAGGCCCGGCTATTCACACGCCACATGCCAACGCACTCGCCGTATTATACACGGATTTTAGCTTCACGGATTATTTCAGATGATCCAATAGTTTATGGTTTTAGAATACTAATACCAAACGCGATCACATAAATATATTGTAAATGGAAGGTTTCAATTTCAACAAATCTAGAAATATAATGTAATCACACAAATAAAAAGTTTAGTAAATCTAACGAAATACGAACGCAGCCTTGAACCCCGGTCCTGAATACCACGGATTTATGAAAAAACACCGCTGGCGACTGGTTCTTGAATACTCTCGTTTAGTATCAGAGAGGGCGCTCATTCAAGGTTAGCTGCTCACTTTTTTTACAAGATGGCGGTGTGGCACATGTGCTTTTGGTGCCTGTGAAAATATGTTGTTTTATTGTACATATGAAGGTTGTGATGCCTTCTTTAACAAGACATGGCGTCTCGAAGAGCACATGTGCAAACACACTGGCCAGGTAAGTTTGGAAATATCTATTGTAATGATGTGTTTCGGCACAATCACTGGTAATTTATGCAATATGAATATCACTATGTCGGTATGGATCTACGATCCACGATCTTATTTCTCATTGCGTCTGCGAAATGTCGTTTGTATTCACTTTCATTCGTGTTTTGTTCCGACTCTATTGTATTATGAAGTAATTGAATTGTTTATTTTTATTAATCTTCCAGTCCCCCTTTTATTTTTCCTCTTCTCTCTCAGATACAAGTATGTCACCCCCCCCCCCCCCCCAATATCACGGGGACATCCCAGTTGTCCGAAGGTTCACGAGACCGAAGGTTCACGAGACCGAAGGTTCACAAGTCCGAAGGTTCACGAGACCGAAAATAGATAATGCGATTATTTAAGGGGTCTACCATTAGAAATTCTGTGGGAGTAGCTGTGGAATCATAGCCCTATGTTGCCGACCGCATTATTTACGTGACTGACTCTGGCCGGCCCATAGGGCTATGGGGCCTTGTGCGACTGAATACCGGTTAAAATCCACATGCCAAATTTGGTCGTCGCGAAAATCACATTTTAAGACCTTCGAAAGTACTCACTATGTTTATTTACTTCCAAACAATGACCAGAATCTATTTGCGCTGTGAAATGATGACGGTGGTCATAAAAAATGACTTTATTTACCGTACACCGAGTCGCAGAAAAATAACAAGACGAAGGACGCCATTTTGTATTCCAGAGTTTATAGCAAATTACGCGAGACCTATAATTTTGTACCACGTGACCGAAATCAGTAGATAAATTGCGTTTATGCAACTAGTTTCTATTATTAAACAAAAATCATACAATTATAAATACTGTATGTGATTGCTTTCTTGGAACAATTAGAATAACGGGAAGAGTGAGTTTTATTCTTCCACCACTGTATCACATGACCGCCAAACGAGATTACATTTATTCTGTGCTAGGGAGTGTGGGATGTCAATGGCTGCCGTTTTCTCGTAATTTGCTTGGTTTCCGCGGTAATTGTAAAATATCACAAATTATTGCTTATTTCTAAACACAAATTGCAAACAAAAGTTTGTATGTTATTCATCCAGCAATCAATTCACAATAAAGGTACGTCACACCATAGTAATCGAAAGCAAAAGCGATTTAATTTACGTATGCCAGATTTCTGTTTTTAAACTGTGATAGATCCCGTAGCTCTATGTTCGACGTACAACTACAAAATTAAAAAAAAAACGTCCAAATGAAATTGTTAGGGCGAAATTCGATTCTAGGTCGCACCAAAGAGCTACGGAACCGCAGCTACTGTGGGAGATGATGGCAGAGAATCTGCGCAAAAAATGTTTTCGATTTGCGCAGCGCTGAGCCCCAAATTTTCTTCTGCGCGGATTTATGTAATTCTTTCTGTGTGTTTTTTTCAGTCTGGATTTTCTGCAGAATTGTTTTCTGTGCAGGATTTGTTTTCCATTTTTGCCATGATGTGAGGTTGTTATAAAGGTATCTTGGAACCATCGTATATATTTGTATGAGTTAACATAACTATATATACAATAAATATAACAAACTTTTATTTGTTTATTACGAGTTTTCACAAGCAAATTATTTGGAAATAATGGTACAATTATCGTGGAACTTATATACATTTATATATAATAAATACACGTATATTACATTGATTCTAAATAATTAGAATTTATACCGCTCCTCGGTAAATTTAAAGGGAAATTGGGATTTTACACACACAAATGTCTCAATATATATTACAAACTAATTCATGTGTGTAAAATCGAGATTTCCGTTTAGGTCTTCGTTTTACAGATTGGGTGGGGTAATCTTTAGAACGAAGACCCTGTGATAACTCGCTAATATGAACCATTTTTCGTAGAGTTTATTTTAATTAGTGCGTAGTTGGTAGATACGGACATAACAGTACTAATATATTCATATTGGCGGCATTCATGGTGTAAAATCGAGATTTCTTTTTAGGTCTTTGTGTTGATAGATACGTAGATAGCAATACTAAAACATGTTTCTTTGGAGACTTTTGTGTGCGTAAAATTCCAATTTCCCTTTGAACCTCGACTTCAGTTGTGTATAAAGTCGCGATTTAGGGGGGGTCTTCGATCTTTGTTTTAAAGACACCCTCTTTAAAGTATTTCAAACAAAAAATAAACGTAACAAAATAGATGGAATGTTCTAGACGATATTTATCCATCGAAAAAAAAAATTATAGGCAGTTACGTTGCAGTTGGGGTGGTGAGCTGCCACATGCATCGTTCTAAATATATAGGAGTTTATATTCTAGACGATTTTTAATCGCTCGAAAAGAGTTTAAACTGCATGTGTTGTGTTTATCCATGAATGTGAATAACGTCCCTGGTTTATCTTTATTAGCTTATATAGTTTAGACGTCAAAGGTAATGTATGTAGTGAGGCTACACAGTCGATACGAAGACACATTTTCGCACCTGACTCCAATGTCTATGATTTTTTTTTTCGAATGTTCGGTCTCGTGGACCTTCGGTCTCGTGAACCTTCGGTCTCGTGAACCTTCGGCCTCGTGGACCTTCGGACTACTGGGCTGTAGCCCAATATCACGACGGACTCCCAGCCACAAACCAATTTTCTCCTTCGTAAGAATAGAGTTGGCTATTCGCATTCCTCCAAAGACAAGCGATTTCTAGAATACCAACGTTGTGCTTAAATTAAGATTCCAGTAAATAGAACCACAGTGTTGTTCCATTTGTTTCACCATTGTGTTAATATGTATTCATTTTTAATGAACACCTATTCTCCAAGTCAAGCCTATGTCACAAACTGGTCAAAATCTCCCAAACATTGCCAGCAACCAATCACACACTAGTTTAAACAATAGCTTGGCCTTTCCTTGACGAAAATACTTAGCAACGTTATTTCCCCCACGCTTACTTGAAAAATCTTTTGTTTTTGTCTCGTTTCCATTTCCGTTCCATCTTAGAGAATGCAATTCTAAAATTTATTCATAGTGCAGAAAAATAACATCAAAAAATTAAATAATACAGTTTTGTGTTGGCACAATTAAAAAAGGCATTCCATTCCTTTACGTACCACTATTATATACCAAAATTATGTGGCATAATGAATTCATTATTAATGATACATTATTTATATTTAATTACATTTTTTTTTACAGAAAACATTTATTTGTTCAGAAGACGGATGTAACAAAAGTTTTGCACGTTGTTCACATCTGAAGCGTCACATGAGAGTACATACTGGAGAGACCCCTTACAGGTAATGGGCAAGTTATACAAACACTAACATTTTGCTGAAATCCAGATAATTGGAGACATTAAGTTGGTAACAATGTGCAGCTTGTACCAGACTCGTACTGAAAAAAATTTGGGAATAATAACACGGTATTCCCAGGGAAAACATCATGCTAAATGTGTCTAGAATGCAATACTTATTGGATAAATGCAGATTCACATTGAAAAAATTGCATTCATGCACAAGAAATTCTGGTAATGCAATGCGAAAGTGAGTTATTAGTGTTGACTTGTTAAAATTGATATCAGCATGATTATTTAAGAAACTTGTAATTAGCAATTTTTGAAAGGTAAAATGAATATGGAATAAAGTATTTACTGCTTTTCATGGTTGTTAACATGTCTATGTTTAAGTGTAGTTTACACAAAGTTATCGGCTTTTCGATGTGAGCTACGGAATAAAGAAATTCAAGTTCAAAGTCAAATAGTTTGTTTTTTGCGGCAGGCTTTCTTTCACACAAGATCTCGCAGTTGAACGGAAAATCACCTATTGCGTATATGTATTATTTTTGCTGACTGACAACTTGGTATTTTTTATATTTCTCAATAATGCCTTCGAAATAACAAAGAAATATTAATATGTTTGTGTTACAAATGAACTATGATGTGTACAATATAGAATTTCATATGATAGGTTTGTATGTTTGTGTTACAAATGAACTATGGTGTGTACAATGTAGAATTTCATATGATAGGTTTGTATGTTTGTGTTACAAATGAACTATGATGTGTACAATGTAGAATTTCATATGATAGGTTTGTATGTTTGTGTTACAAATGAACTATGATGTGTACAATGTAGAATTTCATATGATAGGTTTGTATGTTTGTGTTACAAATGAACTATGATGTGTACAATATAGAATTTCATATGATAGGTTTGTATGTTTGTGTTACAAATGAACTATGATGTGTACAATGTAGAATTTCATATGATAGGTTTGTATGTTTGTGTTACAAATGAACTATGATGTGTACAATGTAGAATTTCATATGATAGGTTTGTATGTTTGTGTTACAAATGAACTATGATGTGTACAATATAGAATTTCATATGATAGGTTTGTATGTTTGTGTTACAAATGAACTATGATGTGTACAATGTAGAATTTCATATGATAGGTTTGTATGTTTGTGTTACAAATGAACTATGATGTGTACAATATAGAATTTCATATGATAGGTTTGTATGTTTGTGTTACAAATGAACTATGATGTGTACAATGTAGAATTTCATATGATAGGTTTGTATGTTTGTGTTACAAATGAACTATGATGTGTACAATGTAGAATTTCATATGATAGGTTTGTATGTTTGTGTTACAAATGAACTATGATGTGTACAATATAGAATTTCATATGATAGGTTTGTATGTTTGTGTTACAAATGAACTATGATGTGTACAATGTAGAATTTCATATGATAGGTTTGTATGTTTGTGTTACAAATGAACTATGATGTGTACAATGTAGAATTTCATATGATAGGTTTGTATGTTTGTGTTACAAATGAACTATGATGTGTACAATGTAGAATTTCATATGATAGGTTTGTTTGTGTTACAAATGAACTATGATGTGTACAATGTAGAATTTCATATGATAGGTTTGTATGTTTGTGTTACAAATGAACTATGATGTGTACAATGTAGAATTTCATATGATAGGTTTGTATGTTTGTGTTACAAATGAACTTTGATGTGTACAATGTAGAATTTCATATGATAGGTTTGTATGTTTGTGTTACAAATGAACTATGATGTGTACAATGTAGAATTTCATATGATAGGTTTGTATGTTTGTGTTACAAATGAACTATGATGTGTACAATGTAGAATTTCATATGATAGGTTTGTATGTTTGTGTTACAAATGAACTATGATGTGTACAATGTAGAATTTCATATGATAGGTTTGTATGTTTGTGTTACAAATGAACTATGATGTGTACAATATAGAATTTCATATGATAGGTTTGTATGTTTGTGTTACAAATGAACTATGATGTGTACAATGTAGAATTTCATATGATAGGTTTGTATGTTTGTGTTACAAATGAACTATGATGTGTACAATGTAGAATTTCATATGATAGGTTTGTATGTTTGTGTTACAAATGAACTATGATGTGTACAATGTAGAATTTCATATGATAGGTTTGTATGTTTGTGTTACAAATGAACTATGATGTGTACAATGTAGAATTTCATATGATAGGTTTGTATGTTTGTGTTACAACTGAACTATGATGTGTACAATATAGAATTTCATATGATAGGTTTGTATGTTTGTGTTACAACTGAACTATGATGTGTACAATGTAGAATTTCATACGATAGGTTTGTATGTTTGTGTTACAAATGAACTATGATGTGTACAATGTAGAATTTCATATGATAGGTTTGTATGTTTGTGTTACAAATGAACTATGATGTGTACAATGTAGAATTTCATATGATAGGTTTGTATGTTTGTGTTACAAATGAACTATGATGTGTACAATGTAGAATTTCATATGATAGGTTTGTATGTTTGTGTTACAAATGAACTATGATGTGTACAATGTAGAATTTCATATGATAGGTTTGTATGTTTGTGTTACAACTGAACTATGATGTGTACAATATAGAATTTCATATGATAGGTTTGTATGTTTGTGTTACAAATGAACTATGTGTACAATGTAGAATTTCATATGATAGGTTTGTATGTTTGTGTTACAAATGAACTATGATGTGTACAATGTAGAATTTCATATGATAGGTTTGTATGTTTGTGTTACAACTGAACTATGATGTGTACAATATAGAATTTCATATGATAGGTTTGTATGTTTGTGTTACAACTGAACTATGATGTGTACAATGTAGAATTTCATACGATAGGTTTGTATGTTTGTGTTACAAATGAACTATGATGTGTACAATGTAGAATTTCATATGATAGGTTTGTATGTTTGTGTTACAAATGAACTATGATGTGTACAATATAGAATTTCATATGATAGGTTTGTATGTTTGTGTTACAAATGAACTATGATGTGTACAATGTAGAATTTCATATGATAGGTTTGTATGTTTGTGTTACAAATGAACTATGATGTGTACAATGTAGAATTTCATATGATAGGTTTGTATGTTTGTGTTACAAATGAACTATGATGTGTACAATATAGAATTTCATATGATAGGTTTGTATGTTTGTGTTACAAATGAACTATGTGTACAATATAAAATTTCATATGATAGGTTTGTATGTTTGTGTTACAAATGAACTATGATGTGTACAATATAGAATTTCATATGATAGGTTTGTATGTTTGTGTTACAAATGAACTATGATGTGTACAATATAGAATTTCATATGATAGGTTTGTATGTTTGTGTTACAAATGAACTATGATGTGTACAATGTAGAATTTCATATGATAGGTTTGTATGTTTGTGTTACAAATGAACTATGATGTGTACAATATAGAATTTCATATGATAGGTTTGTATGTTTGTGTTACAAATGAACTATGTGTACAATATAAAATTTCATATTATAGGTTTGTATGTTTGTGTTACAAATGAACTATGATGTGTACAATGTAGAATTTCATATGATAGGTTTGTATGTTTGTGTTACAAATGAACTATGATGTGTACAATATAGAATTTCATATGATAGGTTTGTATGTTTGTGTTACAAATGAACTATGATGTGTACAATATAGAATTTCATATGATAGGTTTGTATGTTTGTGTTACAAATGAACTATGATGTGTACAATATAGAATTTCATATGATAGATTTGTATGTTTGTGTTACAAATGAACTATGATGTGTACAATGTAGAATTTCATATGATAGGTTTGTATGTTTGTGTTACAAATGAACTATGATGTGTACAATATAGAATTTCATATGATAGGTTTGTATGTTTGTGTTACAAATGAACTATGATGTGTACAATGTAGAATTTCATATGATAGGTTTGTATGTTTGTGTTACAAATGAACTATGATGTGTACAATGTAGAATTTCATATGATAGGTTTGTATGTTTGTGTTACAAATGAACTTTGATGTGTACAATGTAGAATTTCATATGATAGGTTTGTATGTTTGTGTTACAAATGAACTATGATGTGTACAATGTAGAATTTCATATGATAGGTTTGTATGTTTGTGTTACAAATGAACTATGATGTGTACAATGTAGAATTTCATATGATAGGTTTGTATGTTTGTGTTACAAATGAACTATGATGTGTACAATATAGAATTTCATATGATAGGTTTGTATGTTTGTGTTACAAATGAACTATGATGTGTACAATGTAGAATTTCATATGATAGGTTTGTATGTTTGTGTTACAAATGAACTATGATGTGTACAATATAGAATTTCATATGATAGGTTTGTATGTTTGTGTTACAAATGAACTATGATGTGTACAATATAGAATTTCATATGATAGGTTTGTATGTTTGTGTTACAAATGAACTATGATGTGTACAATGTCGAATTTCATATGATAGGTTTGTATGTTTGTGTTACAAATGAACTATGATGTGTACAATGTAGAATTTCATATGATAGGTTTGTATGTTTGTGTTACAAATGAACTATGATGTGTACAATATAGAATTTCATATGATAGGTTTGTATGTTTGTGTTACAAATGAACTATGATGTGTACAATATAGAATTTCATACGATAGGTTTGTATGTTTGTGTTACAAATGAACTATGATGTGTACAATGTAGAATTTCATATGATAGGTTTGTATGTTTGTGTTACAAATGAACTATGATGTGTACAATGTAGAATTTCATATGATAGGTTTGTATGTTTGTGTTACAAATGAACTATGATGTGTACAATATAGAATTTCATATGATAGGTTTGTATGTTTGTGTTACAAATGAACTATGATGTGTACAATATAGAATTTCATATGATAGGTTTGTATGTTTGTGTTACAAATGAACTATGATGTGTACAATGTAGAACTCTCTCTTCCTGACATTATACCATGATGTCATACATGTACCTACATACTGAGTTCAGTAACACTACATATTTATTTTTATAGACTGTGTAGTTATGACAACAAATAGTGACTCTTCATTTTGTCCACACTGTATCAGCGCTGCATTATCTCACTACTTTGTTCATGATTGTGTATTTGTCTTTACTTACCATGACTTCACTGTCACTATTTGTTTTGGACTATGATTCTATCTGTATCATTAGAAGTGTTTTATTGACTCCCATGTGCAAAGCATAAAATGCGTGTCTTTGTGGTTAGTGTGTCTGGTTAGTGTCCGCCTGTTCCACTGATATCTCAAGAACCATACATCAGTTTTTGATGAAACTTGGTGCATAGATGCTCTGGGCTAATGCGCAGATTTGATCAGGTTTTGGTAACATTTCATGCATATTAATTACCTAATTTGCATGATAATAAGCTAATTTTTAGCTGTTCCATGACTGTTCCATTGATATTTAAGAAACCACTTATTGGATTTTGCTGAAACTTGGTACATGGATGCTTTGAACTAATGCTTGGTTTTGATTAGTTTTTGGTTAAAATTACCTAATTTGCATAATGATTAGTCAATTTTCGGTTTTTCCATTGATATCTCATGTACTAATCATCACATTTCAATGAAACTTGGTACATAGATGTCATAGGACACTGCACAGACCTGATGGTTTTTAGGGTAATGTCAGTGCATATTAATAACCTAATTTGCATAATTAATTTTCAGCTTTTGATATTTCAAGTAGTAAGCATTACATTTCAATGAAACTTGGTACATAGATACTCAACGACTGCAGAGATTGATTGTTTTGGGATAGATATTTGTGCATATTAATTACCTAATTTGCATAATTAATTAATTTTCAGCTTTCACACTGATTTCTCAAGTACTAATCATCACATTTCAATGAAACTTTGTACATGGATGCAGTAGGACAATAGACAGACCTGGATAGTTGTGGGTTAAAATCTGTACATATTAATTACTAATTTACATAATTAACCACTTTTAAGCTATCACACTGATATCTAAAGTAGTAATTATTCGATTTCAATGAAACTTAGTGCAAAGATGCTCTAGGACAATGTACAAACCTGATTAGTTTGGGGTTAAAATCTGTTTATATTATATCCCTAATTAGCATAATAATTTATAATTTTTAGCTCCGCTGTCGACTTTGTCGAGCGGAGCTTATAATATGAGTGATTGTCCGTCGTCCGTGTCAATGTTTTACTTTTTCGACTTCTTCTTGAAAACTACAAGCCTGAATGCTTTGATACTTGGTGTATATGTACCTTAGGTAGACCTCTCTCAGATTTGTTCAATTCATGAACATATTTTCAATTCTCTAATTTTGGTGAATATTTTTTTTGTCATTTTTGGTAAAAAGTTATATATTCACTACGTTCAATTACCCACCATAGACTCCGGTCAGTCAAAATGACTATTTTGAACTGTAGGCATTAATCAGCGATTCTGCCGGTGACGGAGAAATAGAATCCAGGTCAGGGGAAGCCCCATGACCTCTAGATTCTTTTACCCCTTACGTCACGAACCCACGTGACCGAGGCCACCTGGCAGCGCCACAGGTAGCCGTCCTTCACTCTTTAATTTCTCTTCGCCTCGAGTGGAGATGAAATCTAGCGAGCTCTGCCGGATCGCCTGCTTTTTTTTTCTTGTCCGGATTTATAGCTTGGGTTGTTGCCGCTGCTCGGCATCCGACATGGTAGCTGGTAGGATAAGTTTTCCTTGTCTTTTTTTACCCTCGTGTCGTTTTCCCCTTTGTGTGTAGTATTTTTCACAGCAAAGAAATCAAAATCCGGCGCCACTACGTAGTCACATGTTGATTTCATGGCGGCACCTTTTATAACTGTAATTCGTTTCCCTCATGCATGTATTTAGCAATATATCGATGTAATGACAGCTCCAAGGCTCACTGCCTTTTTCTTCCGGTCTCCTCGTCTTTCGAGCCGACCGTGCAGTGGTTATATTCAGAATTTACCAGCATAGAACCCGCATCCGAGATACTTGGTCGTGGCTATGTGTGGGTTTTGGGTTTTTTTGAGTGAAAGCGTGTTTTTTTCACTGGAGTTCTGAGGCCTGAGATTTTCTTTCAGAGCCATCAAAATCGCTGACACTGACCACGTCACAGCAAGGTCGCGCGTCCAGTAAACAAATCGGTTAAAGTGAGTTGCGTGTTTTGCATGAGTGGAAAGTCCTCACGCTCGGCTACCGGTACTTCATGTACCGGGATGTCGAGTAAGAGACCCGACGGCGGAGGTACCGATATTTTCTCGGTCTCCCCCGCTGATCGGAGGGCATCCTCACAGTCTGTTTTTTCAGGTGGTGTTTTTACCCGATTTTACCGGCTGCAGCGAGGCTGTACTCCTGGAGGCTTTCCTCCTATGGGGCCCGTTGCGGGTCTCTTCGTGGACCCTTCCTCGCACGGCGCCGAGTTTGCCTCCGAGTTGAGGGCTTTGGTCGAAGGACTGTCGGGGCAATTGCGTCCCTGGCAGGCCGGGTAGATCAGCCTCAGTCGGAGCGAGCTGTCTCCACTGTGTCCCCTCGGTGGGCAAGCAGGAAGAGACACGAAAGCATGTTTGCATTCAAACACGTCTCTTCCGGGGAACCCCCGTTCCCAGGCACGGCTCTCCCACTACTTTGGGGGGTTGGCCGAGGCCCAAGCTAATTGCCCCGGTCCTTCTCTGGATCCTCGGGCACTGAATGCCAATGGGGTACTGGCAGCCAAGTCTCCGATCTCGGGGCAGGGCTTTCAGGGCAGGGCACACGTTGACCCCCCCTACTTTCTGCCAGCTAGGGTTCGTCTCGCGATAACGGTACAACGGTAACGAGTTTTTCCTTGTGTCCGGTCCCCGCTGTGGGTTTTGACTCCTTTCTTACCGACCCACGGGCGTCCCCAGAGGGAACTGACCCTGTCATGAGACGCACAGTCGAACACGCTCCCTCTCACATATTTAAAGTGAAAGGAGATGCAGTTCGCTCGCGTCGGATACAGCTGGTACTCCGGGCGTTCCCTCAGAGTCATCCATCTGTATGACTCGGTGAGCCACGCTTTTGGGGCGAGGCGGAGTATCATCGATCCCAGTGATACGATGTACATACCCCCACCCTTGATCCTAAAGCAACCACCTAAGGTTGCTTCAACGCTTATGGGATCACGAGCGTCGGGATCCATAGTAACCCCGTTGGCAAGTCTCTCCCTGTCCGCCTGAGTGCGGAGTGGGGCGCAGAGCATGCAAACGGTGTTGATGGGCGGCGTTGGTCAGCCGTGGAGGATGTAATGCTTAAGGCCCCCGAGTGGGGATAACATTAGGCAACACTTCCCACTGGACCAAACGCTACCCAGTCGGTGTGGTTTCGGGATCAGACCCCATAGCGTGGGATGAGACCAAAACGCCCCCAACCGGATTCCAAGGCTCCTTCCCCAGACCCCGGTACCACGAATTTGGCAAACCGGGCAAAGGGGGATAGCCGCGTTCCATGGGTGTCCTTTCCAATTGAAGACGACCCATCTAGCTCTGAGGGCAGAGTCGCTTGAGCACATTACCGTAAAAACCCTCAAATAAGAGCCACTTTGTAACACTTTCATTTCTGGGTGGTGCTTATTTGAGGTAACATTTTGACAACTTTGTAGCCAGTGGCTCTTAAACCAGGGTGATCAAACTTTTTCATTGTGAAATGGGGAAGGGATAGGCAAACACACACACAACCAAAATAATTATTAATGATGTATCATTGCAATTAATTTATTCTGTAAAAATACTGTTATGGGAATAACAAATGTCAAATAAATAAGAACGGCTGCTCGCTGACCATGCTGCTTAGCGTACACGACGATTCGACGTTTCACCGACAATGTGTAGCGATGCCTGAAGTCGGATTTGGTAGCACTCTCAGGGTCTGACCCATACTTGTACTTCCGTTGTACAATTGTTTACCAAGTCTGGTACGGCAAACTCCAATTTTTTTCTTGAAAACTGGGAATAACTTGCGTGGCTGTGGCTGGCGTGGTGGTTGATTTGGTGACGATGTAAAATAGTTTCGATAGAATTTATCTGACCAGCAGCGACAGGAGCATGGAACGAATGAAAAAAATGATGCCCAATCATTTGTATTTATGGCAAAAACAATAAATAAAAACACGTTTTTCTATAGACTTTTACAGCTTGGGTACTTGGGCATTGTTTTAATTGCACTAGACGTCTGAAAGTACAGCTTTGGTTTATATATTTCCTGTTTCATAATCAAGCCAGCTTATAATGATATGTTAATGATATTCACGTACTTCACTGTCCAGGCAAACGGGGTCAAACTATAGCCCCACCCCTATATAACCAAATACGAAACGATACCGAGAAAGTAACAATTACATGTATTAAAAATAATTTCCTGTGACCAATCGGAGAGACTAAATCATTTACGAAAGCCCAGGCCTGTTACAAGGCATTTTCTAATTGGTACAAGTCCAGATTATTTTCAATTCTCACAAATAGCTAATTTAAATATTTGGGTCAGGAGGGTCACGTCGACTTCGCTTTGCTGTAAGACAAGTTGATCGCGCAAGTTTGTGGAACTAATCCATTCGACTTCAATTTTGATTATTTTCGGCAAGAGAGTCCTCTCCAAACTAATGCCAGTTATTTTGTCACTTCCCTGAACATTTTGTCTCGAATCACCCCAAAACGAACGTCTCAAATGAAATGCCAAAAATAACCCAAAACCACGATCAGCGAGAGTGGGCTGCGTAATCAATACATTCTCACAGTCGGAGCTAAGTCACGATCCCTCAAACGTTGCCAGGACCGGATTAACACCTCTGTTTCCCCCCCACGCTAACCAAATTTCCCCCACGCTAAGGAAAAAATCTTTTGTTTTCTATTGACTTCCTGTTCCGGTCCGTCTGTGAGAAAGTATTTTCGATAGCTCCGATTTTCCGATAAAGGCGTTCTAAAATCGTGACGTTTTTTACTTGGTTATAAAGACAACACTGGCAATGAATATCTCAACGTGTCCTTCGGTGTTTCGGCAAAAAACATAGTTACTACTAAATAGTTTGTGAATTGGTCGATTGTGTGTCAGAAATTTAAAATAGACAAGTTGGCAGTCACATTCACGCTCTCAGTGTATTTCTTTCGTCTGTCATTCTTCCGTTTTCAATTATACTGGACATCAGGCAAGCTATGGGGATAATCTTTATTTGTCTCACACCTTCTGTGGGGCAATAAACAATGCAGGGTGGAAGTGAGGCACGACAAGCTTGTGTCTGCCTGATTGTAAACAACCGGGCGGCTGGCGCTTATTTCTGGTTTCTTATTGACAAAACCACTCAACTCTTGGTGGCTCTTAATGGAGGGTCAAATGTAACAAATTTTCACTGAGTGGCTCTTAATTGAGGGTGGCGCTTATTTGCGGATTTTTACGGTATGCATGACCAGCACTCTGGAGACCTTGGAGGCAGAACGCACCAGCCTCCTAGACCAGGCGACATTTTTACTGGTGGGCAACCGCACATCTACATGCGACACCCCCTAGTGTCGCCTGGCTTTCTTGGCCAGGGCCACTACCGTGCTACGGGACGCGGACTTAGACGCACGTGTTTTCGCCGACAAGCTGAGCCGGGGTACGTCCCCGCCTCAGTGACGCAGACTGGACTTCCTCCACCCTCTTTGTTCAGGGAATAGTGGGTACAGTCTCGGAGCTTCGGAGTGCAATGAACCGGAGGGTTCAGTTTGAATCCGCTAGCCAGTTGGTCCTGCCATGGGCAATCGGAGGGCACCCCAAGCACAGAAAACACAACGCCCTAGGGCGTTGTCCGCTAGCTGGAGTCAGCCAGGAGGCAAGCGCTTATACCCTTCCATGGGAGGGGAGGGTAGTGGCGCGCCCCCAGGGAGGTAAGAGCCAGGTGGTGGCTCCTCGCCCTCCCTGGGCGGACGTCTACCCGGCAGCAGGGGAGGCATGTTTGACGCTCACCTCTGCAAGCGGGGGGGACAGGCACGTGTTCGGTGAATGGCCAGGTCACAACTTAGTGACTACTTCAGGCCTTGGGGAACTCACCTCATGGGGGAAGGAAGCACACACCCCCCTCACAACTGCCGAACACATGGCCACATATCCCTGTCAACACAGATTGCGCCGGTGTAGTCCGGTTTGGAGATAACGGGTGACCAATCCCTGGACCTTTCCAGGTGGTGACATCAGTTTACGGAATACCGCTGAAATCTCCTTTTCCCCCCGTCAGTGTCTTCCCTGTTGGGCACTGCCAGGGGACTCCCGCAAGGCGGAAGCAATCAGACAGGAAGTAGCAGTTTGCTGGGGAAAGACGCCATACACAGGGTACATCAGCCGAAGCTAAGGCCAGGCTTCTACCCAAATGGGTTCGTAGTACCAAATCTACAAATGGCAGGCGTCCAGTTTTGGACCTAGGCAGACTGAATCAGTACATGCTCCTCGATCGGTTCCACATGGAGACACCATTCAGGGTTCTTCTCTCCATGTACCGTTTTGACTGGCTAGCCCCGCTAGACTTAAGCACAGCGCCCTACGTGTTCACCAGAGTGATGAAACAGGTATTGCTGCTGCTTCACCAGATGTCGGTACACCTCAATCCGTACCCAGACTTCCTGTTACCAACAACCCGGGCAAGGGGTAATAGCCAAACGCGTCAGGCTAACACGGGATTTACTTCACCAGTTGGGCTCATTGGTAAATCGACAAGTCCCACCTCGACTCAACATGCAGTTGGTGTCCCTGGGCATGGAGTTTTGACACAGAAGTATGCTTGGCTTAGCTATTTCAAGCGTATTGCTTAGCGCTAGGCAGCCTAGCCGAATGCCTAGTCAGCGTTCCCTCTGTGTCCCTCCGCGAACTAACACGGATCATTGAAATGATGACCTCGGTTCGAAGGGTCGTTCCCCAGGCCGCACTACGCAGCCGCCCGGTATAACGCTTGTTATAGTGCCGAGCTCTCCTATGGGAACTAGATAGGCGGGTTTCGATCTCGAACCAAGTGAAGGAAGCTCTGCCCTGGTTATCGCCACTGGCCAACCTCGGACAGGGGAGCCCCTTGGGCCCGCTCGCCGCAGGTATGACTCTGGTAACAGATACCTCCCCCTAGGGTTAGGGAGCACATCTATTGGGCCAATAAGCCCAAGGATATGGCCCCCGCATTAGTTTTGGGACTACCATATCAACCGGCTCGAACTGAGAGCAGTGTACTTAGTACTACCACGCTTTCTACCCGGAGTTCGAGACCACAGAGTCCTGCTCCACACAGGCAACGCAGCGGTGGTCTCCTTCAAGAAGGAGGGGGGACGCATTCCCCATCGTTGTCAGTCCTAGCGGAGCAAAATCCTCCTTTGGTGCCTGGAATACAATGTGGAGCTAACCGCACACCACCTTCCAGGGGTGAGGAACAGTCTGGCGACGCCCTTTCAGAGCGGCTCCGTCTCCAGAACACGGAGTAGCTGATAGTCCAGTGGGTAGCCTCTAGGCTATTTCAGCCGTGGGACAGTCAAAGGTTGGACCGTTTTGCCGCACCCCGGAACGCCAAGCTCCCGACGTACGTAACACTCCTGCTGACTCCAGGAGCCTGGGCCAGGGTCACTTTGCTAGCCCCGTGGACCCACTTAGTTGTGTATGCCTTTCCTCCCTTCCCGCTAGTTCACCAGGCACCGGAGAAAAGCTTCGACAGGTGCACACCCACATATTATCATGGGTTGCACCCAATTGGCCAAGCAAGGCCTAGTTTCCACTTCTGTTGGGAAGGCTAGTCGAAGCGCCAGCAGTGCTTCCGGACTTACCGGACCTGCCGTCCCAACCAGACGGCGCACTACCAACGAGCCCAGCAGGTATCACTTACATGCATAGAGGGTCTCAGTAGACCCGCACATATGAAAGCCTTATCTGAGCGGGCTGCCAACATCCTGGCCAGGTCGAACAGGGATTCCACCTACGCGGCCTACATTTCTAGGCTGCAAGCATACACTGATTGGTGTAGCGGAAGGGAGATTGATCCATACCATCCCTCTATTGGCTAGGTAGCAGGCTCCTTCGTCCACGAAGTGGGTTTGTTCTACGCAGCGAGCGTTGGCTACAGGTCGGTCTTGTCCCCCACCACTCAGAACGTACGGGAACAAGACTAGCCGATTGTCCTATTTTTAGGAGACTATTTACTGCTTTCCAGATGCAAAGACCCCATACAAGGGAGCCGCCCAACTGGGACTCGTCGGCTGTGTTGTCTGCTCTAAGCAGACTGCCTTTTGAGCCTCTCCTATCAGCACCACTCAAATTTTTGATGTGGAAAATAGTCTTCCTACTGGCCCTCGCCTCAGGTAGGCGCCGGCCAAAGCTAGGTGCGCACTATCCTTTGCGGACGGTTGTGCCGCTTTTATGGACGATCAAGTTGTACTAAGACACAAATCGGGTTCTCGCTAAGAACCAAATCCCAGGACACGATCCTCAACCGATCGTCATCCCCCGGCTGGCAAATATTGTCAGTCCGGAGGATCAGGAGGAATTGCTTCTCTGCCCGGTCCAAGCGCTGGGTTGCTACGAGAACCGTACCAGGTTTTCTAGACGGGGAACCAAACACATGGTTTTGTGTTACGGCCCTGGCAAGCGAGATAAGCCGGTTTCCCCGACTTCCATTCCCAGGTGGATTACTGCGACTGTACTGGAGGTCTATAATACACTATCCTCCTCAACACAGACCTTGCAGAGACACCAAGTACAAGATTATGAGGTCCGTGCGATTGCTAACTCACTAGCGCTAGCATCAGGTGCCCCCTCAAACACTTTCTGAGGGCAGGCTTCTGGAGAACGCAGAACGTCTTCATCAACTACTACGTAGGAGACACCCAATCTATTGAGCAGGGTCTCTTCAGGTTAGGCCCCGTCGTAGCGGGTCAGGCCTTGTTTGCTGACCCAGCCCGAACGACTGCAGGGGCCTCTGCGCATAGGCGATAAGTCAGTCTCTGCATTTTTGTGGGCAGATTGTCTGTTCCACTAGCACTTCCTGGAAGCTCCCAGGTTTCGCTTCTGTCGACCTACGCCCTCATGCAAACTGTTTCGGTCCTACTTCAAGCTTATCACCCCCGAGTTCGGCTTGGGTCTAGCTTTCTCGGGCACACCGAACCCTGTCACCACAGCAGCATTGGCTTCTTGCTTCTGGGACAGCACAGGCAAGGTAAGACACCCCCTTCTTGGGTCTTAACTTAGATTTTTGGGTTTGTTTTCATCCCGGACTGGGGGAAAGTCTTTCATCATTCTCCTTTTTTTTTTCTGTTTGCTCGGAAAAACTCGCCACCTATCGGTGTCTGACTCTGCCTACAGTTCAAAATAGTCATTTTGACTGACCGGAGTCTATGGTGGGTAATTGAACGTAGTAAATTTAGGCGAGGGTTCTCCGAACCCGCCTATTCACATAGTTCATACCCACCATAGACTCTGGGTCCCCCCCAACCTCCCCACTCTTTCCGTCGCGTTGGTTTAAGTCCTCGAGGCGAAGAGAAAGGAACCAGAGTGAAGGACGGCTACCTGTGGCGCTGCCAGGTGGCCTCGGTCACGTGGGTTCGTGACGTAAGGGGTAAAAGAATCTAGAGGTCATGGGGCTTCCCCTGACCTGGATTCTATCTCTCCGTCACCGGCAGAATCGCTGATTAATGCCTACAGTTCAAAATAGTCATTTTGACTGACCGGAGTCTATGGTGGGTATGAACTATGTGAATAGGCGGGTTCGGAGAACCCTCGCCTAATTTCGACTTCTTGTTAAAAAATGCAAGTCCAATTGCTTTGATATTACATATATAGTTACTACATGTGGACCTCTCTCAGATTTGTTCATTATTTAATGATATCTTCAATTCTCTAATTTTGGGGAATATTTTTTTGTCATTTTTGGTAAAAAGTGATATTTTCAACTTCTTGTTAAAAACTGCAAGTCCAATTGCTTTGATATTACATATATAGTTACTACATGTGGATCTCTCACAGATTTGTTCATTTTGTAATGATATCTTTAGTTCTCTAATTTTGGTGAATATTTTTGTCATTTTTGGTAAAAAGTGATATTTTCGACTTCTTGTTAAAAACCGCATTCATTTATGGTGAAAAATGATATTTTTTGAATTCTTGTTGAAAACAGCAAGTCCCATTGCATTGATACTATGCATATTGTTCATTTTCTAATGATATCTTCTGTTCTTTAATTGAAATGTGCAGTGCTAACAGCGGAGCTATCTTAGCCGAGAGGCTGCTTGTTTTTGGTTCCAATCACATTTCAATAAAACTTGGTACATAGATGGTCTGTTACATTGCGCAGACCTCATTAGTTTTCCATTAAAATCTGATTTGCATTATTAGTTTTCGGCTTTTCCATCACTATCACTATCTCTGACAAGTAATTTTGAATTATATTTAATGTGTCTCGAATACTCTCAGCACATAGGAGTTCTTTCTAAGCTTTCTTTGATTTTTATGTTACATGTGATTATTGCTTTGGACAGACAGCAAATTCTTTCATGTTTTATTTACAATTTATTGTATGCTATTTTTCCATCATAGTTGTCCAGAGGAAGGATGTGGGAAGACGTTTGCTTGGAGGGAGAATATTAAAACTCATCTCAAACGTAGTCATAAAGTAGAGAATTATAAGGTAATTGTAAAACAATAAGCAATCTTTTTTACACTATGAAAAGTATCAAAATATCATTCATCTTGGAAGAATGTTATAAAGTAAATGAGTTTGAATGAACATTTGCCTTGTTTTATTTTCTCTGACTTCTTTCAAACCTAAAAGGCAGGGACTATGTCATCTTTGTGTCGTCATAGTATGATTTCAAACCTCAAAGGCAGGGACTATGTCATCTTTGTGTCATCATAGTATGATTTCTAACATTGAAGGCAGGGACTTCATCTTTGTGTCATCATAGTATGATTTCTAACATTGAAGGCAGGGACTATGTCATCTTTGTGTCATCATAGTATGATTTGAAAATTCAAATGTGCTATATTAGTGTACTATCATGACTTAATGTTTACATTGCAGTGCGAGTATGAAGGGTGTGGGAAGTTATTCAAGAAGCGTCAACACTTGAAAACTCACCAGTATGAACACACAGATGTTAAGCCATACAAGTAAGTATTGTATGTAAAGAATTCACGGATACAAATATCTCAGATTGCATTGGTTTATATATATTGCCCATAGAATAACATCGTCCGATTAGAATGTTTTGCTGAAGCCGACTTTTCATGGCCGTCCATACAAACCTGTGAGTGATCGTGGTTAGGTAAAGTTGCATTTGATCTCAGTTATTTGATTTGCCACACCAAAGAGCTGGATCGTATGATAGGTTTGTATGTTTAGGTTACAAATGAACTATGATGTGTACAATGTAGAATTTCATATGATAGGTTTGTTTGTGTTACAAATGAACTATGATGTGTACAATGTAGAATTTCATATGATAGGTTTGTATGTTTGTGTTACAAATGAACTATGATGTGTACAATGTAGAATTTCATATGATAGGTTTGTATGTTTGTGTTACAAATGAACTATGATGTGTACAATGTAGAATTTCATACGATAGGTTTGTATGTTTGTGTTACAAATGAACTATGATGTGTACAATGTAGAACTCTCTCTTCCTGACATTATACCATGATGTCATACCTACATACTGAGTTCAGTAACATTCAATATTGTATCTCAATTAATCTTGTTATACATGTTACAAACATCGTGTATTCATTGTTGTTATAGGTGTGAATACCCAGGATGCAATGCAAGATTTATATTTCCATCTGTACTAAAACGGCATTGTAAAATTCATGACGGTAATGTATGAATTTGTGAACTTTATCAGTTGCACAGTCAAACCTTTGTATAGTGACCACTTCTATATAAAAACCACCTGCCTATAGTGACCACTTCTATATAAAAACCACCTGCCTATAGTGACCACTTCTATATAAAAACCACCTGCCTATAGTGACCACTTCTATATAAAAACCACCTGCCTATAGTGACCACTTCTATATAAAAACCACCTGCCTATAGTGACCACTTCTATATAAAAACCACCTGCCTATAGTGACCACTTCTATATAAAAACCACCTGCCTATAGTGACCACTTCTATATAAAAACCACCTGCCTATAGTGACCACTTTTAGGCAGTCCCAAGGCATAACTCATGGACAACCTGTATATAAAAACCACCTGCCTATAGTGACCACTTTTAGGCAGTCCCAAGGCGTGACATGATCAAGCTTAGCTTATTAGATTTTGCTCAACTCGATGAATGTGTTACCGTTGCAACAGTATTATCCCGATTATTTTCTGCACAAAACTATTATGTCAAAGGTATTAGTTTGCAATCCATAAAAAAATGATCCATCCTGCATATAAAGACTATTTTAATGAAGTCCCTTGGCTGGTCACCATACACAGGTATCATCTTATTTTAATGAAGTCCCTTGGCTGGTCACCATACACAGGTATCATATGTTAATGAAGTCCCTTGGCTGGTCACCATACACAGGTATCATCTTATTTTGAGATGGTACTTCCAGATTTATTTGTGTTTTGTCTTTTATCCCACATATTTGATGATATGAATGTGTGAATTGTAGAAAATATTTTACAATTCACCAGGATTGACCCGAGTTCCACATTAGTGCAGTTTTTCTAAGCAAGGGTGAATCCCATTGAAATCCCAATCACACAACCAAAATTGTTAGTAAATGAAATTCACAGAATAAATTTAACGGGAAGCTGAATTGATTGTCAAAAATGCTAATAGGAGCTGATGACCACAGGTTGTCTAAAGACACATGTGCATTTCCTAGAGTAAACCATGAATCAAGATCTTGTCTGTTTCTAAATCAACACTGTCAACAAAACTGTGCATAGTGGATGGCCCACCCACATACTGATAGAGGGCGCTCTATCAAAATAACAAGGCTGAAACAATAAATTACAACATCTTTACAGTGACTAGAGTTTTTTTTTGTTACAAAGTATTATAGTGTGATGTTTTATACTGTGTGGTGTTTGTAATATAGCTATAGACCCTCTAACAAACAGAAGAACAGTAACAGAACATACCTCTTTGAGTCCCCGAAAAATACATGGGTTTCTGTGAATACTGGCCTTTGAGTTGGTGTTCAATCATAACAATTATTTTCTCTTTGTTTCCTTTTAGGTTATCCATGTACCAAAGAAGGTTGTATGCAAAAATTTGAAAAATGGTCGTTATTACGAAAACATGTGAGCCAACACGAAGAAGGTATATAGAGACTAAAGTCAAAACCTACAATTATTTGCTTTTAATAACATGTTCTTTGTAAAGTTTGTTACTCACTTCATTTTTCGGGGAGTAAACACCTTTCTCAAGCTGTTTATCTGTGAAATCCATAATCTCAATGAAGTCCTGAGACTTCTTCAATAAAGTAAAGCAATTGTAAATCATATGCATTTTTTTAAAATACATCTTTTATTTTCAATTTACTGTAAAACCATTTAATTTCACTATTTTGATGTATTGAGCTTTTTCACTGGCATTTAAGTTCACAAACTTGGCAGGGAAACTAATAGTTTTTATTAGTCCCGGTTTGAATAACACTCAGATGGCTGACTGTTGGCCATTTTGTTTTTTGAAAATGTGGTATCTTATGCATGCTTTGTCATTCTTGGACAGAATTTGTCAGTTTTCAAATTTGAGAAACCTGTCCATGATGATTAGTTTCATGTTTCTTATCTCAGTACATGAGCCTGGACAAATTAAATTCAGTTTGGATACATAAATAGCATATCCTGTTTAATTTCTGATCATGTATTACTATTTGAAAGAGTCATTTAATATATTTAATTTCTATTGATACTAACCCAGCCAATTATTCACTCTAAATTGTTAACTATGCTTTTGGTTCATACGTTATTTTTGGCATGAATAACATTTCCCCTAATTCCAACGGGGACTATGTCATTAACAATGACTTGTGTTTTAAATTTAGCGGATTATACTTATTGGTGAAAATAACAAAATTAAAAACGAGTGAGTAATTAATGCATTTACAGGTTACCAGTTTATGGTTTCAAATTTATGTTGTGTTATTACCAAAAAAATGTCTAGGGTATGTTTAGTTTTATTTGTTTTTTCAATCTTTTGCAGTCTTCAAGTGTGAAAAATGCGACAAGACTTTCACTAAAAAAGTTAAGGTAACTAAAAACTTGTTAAATATTGGAAGAACTGTGGCAGTCGCATCATGATTGCCTATATGGGTTCTACATATATGTGACGTACAGATCTTACTCATAATACATGGCAACTGTGCTGCATGGCAACTGTGCTGCATGGCAACTGTGCTGCATGGCAACTGTGCTGCATGGCAACTGTGCTGCATGGCAACTGTGCTGCATGGCAACTGTGTGCTGCATGGCAACTGTGTGCTGCATGGCAACTGTGTGCTGCATGGCAACTGTGTGCTGCATGGCAACTGTGCTGCATGGCAACTGTGCTGCATGGCAACTGTGCTGCATGGCAACTGTGTGCTGCATGGCAACTGTGTGCTGCATGGCAACTGTGTGCTGCATGGCAACTGTGTGCTGCATGGCAACTGTGTGCTGCATGGCAACTGTGTGCTGCATGGCAACTGTGTGCTGCATGGCAACTGTGTGCTGCATGGCAACTGTGTGCTGCATGGCAACTGTGTGCTGCATGGCAACTGTGTGCTGCATGGCAACTGTGTGCTGCATGGCAACTGTTCTGCATGGCAACTGTGCTACATGGCAACTGCGCTGCATGGCAACTGTGTTCTGCATGGCAACTGTGCTACATGGCAACTGCGCTGCATGGCAACTGTGCAGAGTTTTCTATTGTTGATATGGATACTAAATATTGCTTTGCCATTTATTCAGATCATAATTTTTGGTTGTACTAATTTCATGTAATCAAATTAGCAAAACCTTGTTAACGAGTGTATAATTAATGAATGAATGAAGTTTATTTCACTATAAAAAATGTATACAGATAATATACAAATGAATTATTCATGAATAGTTTAAATCCTATGTTATGTTCCACAATTCAGTTCAGCTTTATATCTTTGTATTCTGTTCTTCATATCTACTGCTGTCGCTATCAAATGTGACTTGGAGGAGACAACTTGTCATGTTTGAGATTGTTGATTTTTAAAGTGATGTACATTTCATTTTTGTTTCAAAACACATGAAATTGTCAGTATTATGTTTTTATATACTCAGTTACTTTTTGTTGTTCAGCTCCGTGATCATTCTAAAACTCATCTGACAGAAAGAGAAGTTCTCTGTTGTACGGAAGATGATTGCGATAAAACATTCCTCAAGGTTAGTGTCAAGGTTTTAAAAAAATTCTCAAAGAAAATTAATATAACCAGCAGTCCAGTTACTGGTAGTGGTGTTACACAGTAGAGGGTGCTCATTACCAAACCTAAACATGGGTTTTTCTAGAAGCAGCCTATCGGCTGAGATAGCTCCGCTGTTAGCAATGCACATTTCAATTAAAGAACTGAAGACATCATTAGAAACTGAACAATATGAATAGTATCAAAGCAATCGGACTTACAGTTTTTAACAAGAAGTCGAAAATATCACTTTTTACCAAAAATGACAATAATATTCACCAAAATAAATTAATTGGAGAATTGAAAATATCATCACAAAACCAACAAATCTGAGAGAGGTCCACATGTAGTACCTATATATGTAATATCAAAGCAATCGGACTTGCAGTTTTCAACAAGAAGTCGAAAATATCACTTTTTACCAAAAATGACAAAAATATTCACCAAAATTAGAGAACTGAAGATATCATCACAAAATGAACAAATCTGAGAAAGGTCCACATGTAGTATCTATATATGTAATATCAAAGCATTTGCACTTGCGGTTTTTAACAAGAAGTCGAAAATATCACTTTTTACCAAAAATGACAAAAATATTCACCAAAATTAGAGAATTGAAGATATCATCATGAAATGAACAAACCTAAGAGAGGTCTACCCAAGGTACATATACACCAAGTATCAAAGCATTCAGGCTTGTAGTTTTCAAGAAGAAGTCGAAAAAGTAAAACATTGACACGGACGACGACGGACAATCACTCATATGATAAGCTCCGCTCGACAAAGTCGGAGCTAAAAATGAACACAGGCGATCGACCTGGAAATGCCATATCATAATGTTTCTGTGCCATATGTATCTATCGCCATTGAACTATTTTTGGAGTAATTTTAGTGTATTTGGTGTCCAGACACATTGTCAGCTGGTGTTGCTGGCAAGTTTTCATGGAGAAAAATGTATTTCAGAAAGATTCCATGTACAGCATCATATATATATATATATATATATTTTATGACTTGAAAGTTCTGTTAGAGGTTGCCAGCCGAGGGTGCTGCGCCCATATTCCCCGGTTTAGAAAAAACCCTGCTAGGTGAAGTTGAATCAGATTTATTTATAAAGGTTGTATAATGCATGTGTATCATATGCTGACCTGTTTATGTTGAGTTTTTTTACTGGTTCAAAACTGGATCAAGAATAACAAAATTCACAGTGGTTAGTGTGTTGAGGCTGGTAGTGAGTTTATTCAGCAGTAGTCTGCCCTGCTATTCCAATACATATAGTATTCGGTAAAACTGGTTCACACTTGCAATTATAAGTAGCACCCAAAAAATGTGGAGACAAAGCATTGACTCAATTACTGTAAAATGTCACCTTGCACAAAAATTATTTATAGCAATACCAAATATAAAAAAAACTCCACCTGATGCAAAACAAAAATCTCTACTGTGAGGGCGCTGTTGCTTGAGTGCACTTACTTTGGATTGCCCTCATATTATTTGTGAAAGGATTTCTTAATGAATGAATTTGTTTTCTCTTGTAGTTGCAGAGTCTGCTTCTTCACATACGTAATTACCACGAAGGTCAAAGGCCATATGCCTGCAGTCACGAGGGTTGTACAAAGACATTCCAACATAAAATCTCAATGGTTAAGCATCAGATAGTCCATGATCCAACAAGACCGCCAAAAGAGGCAAGTGAATAAATTATGGAAAATATTAGCTTAGTTAAAAATTACAGTATTTATTTATTCGGTAATTTGATATGCATTTCACACTGACCATAGTGCTGATATTGGAAGGACAGTGGTCGTTGTGAAGTATACACTCAATTATATCCTGCACACCAACTTGTTTAATTATAGTTTTCCACATTTCATGCTGAAATTCAACTGTATCCTTTTTTGACTAAAAAACTGTATAAATATATATGATTCAGGATTTGCTAAAATGAACCTTGTAGTTTGTTATACATGTATATACAAATGCAAATATAAATTGATCTCGTTTGCATATCAATTGTAGACAATACTAATGTTATTCAACAGCAAATGACTGTACTATCTGTGTTAATATATGTCTAACTTAGAACAAAAAATGGATTTTATTCATTTGTAAAATGCTGTCGGAATGTGTTAAGGATGCGTTTGAATGTATTCCATATTTGGACGTGCATCACGTTTAGATTACATTCAAACGCTGTTTACATGTGACACAGAAACAATGTAGTGTGTGACATTGTATTAAAAAGTCAATCTTCGTAAATGAATATAATTTCTATGTCCATGAAACTGAAGTGATGGACTGTTGAACTATTGGAGATGTAACACTGCTAGCTGTTCATTTGTAAATTTTGATTTGTATATGTATTTGTATTGTGTTATTATCAGTTTGCTTGTATACAATGTCAAACTGTATTGTATTAATTTTTCATCTTTCCTCTGACACATGTTTATAAGTGTGGGGACAAAATGTATGCTATAAGAACTTATATATATTTATTATTTCAAATTTACAGAAACCAAAAAGAAAACCAAGAAAATCCAGAAAACTTTCATTAGCTGCCAAACTAAGTGGATACAGACCCACCGTTGTGAAAACATCTGTGTTTTCTGCCATTAATGGCAAAGAAAAAACTATTCCCAACATAGAGGGGGAATGTGTTCCAATGGAGGGGCTGGATTCTGGCATTCCTGGAGGTGTGAAAACTGAATGTGAAACTTGTGATGATATACATGTGCAGATCTCACAATCTAATGAATCTGGAAACAATCAAGTTAAAACTGATAATAATGACAATGCTTTGACTACATCGACACAGATGGTTCAGATTCAAAACTGTGTACTTGCAGAGGACAATCACAGAAGGATTTGAATATGTGTTCATTTAGTAACAGTTGAAAGCTGGAACAGGTCACAATTTATTTGTACTAAATAATAATATTCTGTTTTCAGTGTTCCTTGTACCATTTTCTGAAATCTGTAATCTTTCTTTAAGCTGCAGTAAATGTACAATCATTGTTACATTGACAAGAAATTTGGTCCATTTTAGTACGTTGCTTCGGTGTAACACCCCAACACATGGTCAGACCCATGTAAATATCCCATGCCATAGCCTACTTTGACTTATTGATATCAAGGAATGGCGTTCACATGCACCAGTGTTCTAATACATATCTCATGGCAGTGAATGTTTTCTTTTTACCGTTGTATTGGCAATGCTCTACCAACTGAATCTCAATATCATGGTTCAAACTCCAGCTTGACTAACTTTTCAGCATTTGAGGAAGAAATTCTACATGTGGATTACGTATTCATATGTATTAAAAGTGTAAGTTCCCATGCCCTATAGAGTGGTATAAGTTGTGTTGATGCTTTCGTCATGATTGAAGTACTTGTGCTTCTTTTCCATCAGTTTTGGATCTCTCTTTAAAAGTATTTTGTAAACGATTGTATTTTGTATGTATGAAGCAACCTGTTTTGTTGTAATTAACAAAACACTGTCCCCTGCATGCATTAAGTTGTCCATTGACTCTCAGGTTGACTAATTTATATTTATATAATAAATATGTTATATGAACCTTGTTTTTATGGGTGATACTTAGTTTGTCTGGTCCGTGTGCACTTTAAGATATGAAGACCAGGTCTTCATCTGTATGTACATGAATTCCTGAACTGGAGATTGAGTATTCTCTAGCTGATATTAAACTAAAATGTTCATAAATGCTTTCTGTCCACCAGATGTGAGACTAGAATACTTGTCATTGGATCAAGTTGACTCCTAACAGTTGGAAAAGAAGTGAATAAACCATGCTCAGAACGATAAATATGATGTATAGTAGAAAATATTTCTTAATTGTCTGTCGCATACGACTTATTTACCACTTCCGTGTCACTGAGAATGTTCTAGAACCGTACTGTGTCTGGGTGGAATATTCTAGATTTTTTTTAGAAACTGGTTGAATAGGTAATGGAACACTGTAGGAGGCAATAGGTAATGGAACATTCTAGAAATTTGTAGCAAGTTCCAGACTCGTTATGTATGCTGATGTAATGGTCTATTTATAGACAGTGGGGGTATATATGGGGGAGTTGTTCAGCACTGAGTTCAGATCGGAGATCTCGTTGAATTGTATTGGAGTTTAAGTATCTTGTCATTGGAGTAGTGGAGTTTTACCGCGTTATTGTACTTGATGTTTGCAGAGTATAATAATACCAGTACCAGTTGAAACCTCATCTGTTGGCTTCATGTTCGTATGTTATCATCACCGCCAGGGAAGTCTTTCTGTTACTGTTGCCATTTTGGTATTTGAACCATCACACCTGTACTATACCAATTACGGTAATATTACGTTGCGTGTGACATTGTCCTAAGTGACTATTTAAAAAAGTTGGATGTTTCAAGTTTTGGCTCTTTATCGATGGCATGGAAAAGAAATGTACAAGTAGAACATAACATGCACCACTATAACATGGACTCGCTAATTTGCATTGTTTGAGGTTACAACCAGAAAGGTGAAATCTGTGTGAACTTGTGACCATATGTTCACAACACTTGTCATACTATAACACTGGTATGTCTGAGGTGCATATAATTGCATTGTGGTTAGACCAAAAGATGGATACTGGTATGCAAGTAAACAATCGCACACTTGATTGTTGGTGTGGCACTCTGGGTCGGTGTAGGTTTTCTGTAAGGCGAGTCTACCCAACGAAGCAAATCTATCTGCTCCTTGTAGTTATTGAATGAAAGGACAAACAAATGATCTCAATTCTCTTCTGTAATAATGTTTATGACATGGTTGGAGAACACTGGTGTCTACTATGTGGTGACACACAAAAAATGTATTAATCGCTTTACATGTGTTTCAGCATCTGTTATAGATAGGCAATTGAAATAGAGACGTGCATGTTGATATTGTGATGGTTTATTACATTTCACTCCGTTTTTTTTCTATTATTTAAACTGAACATATCTGGATATACACAATAATGTTACGTTACACTTTTTATGTAAATTTGTCCATTACGTTCATATGCCGGGAATGAATTGATTGTAATCTTGACTTATTGATTTCAATAAAATGCATAATCCAAATACGATTCTCTGTTGGAATCCTGGCTTTGATGGCCTGTTATTATATAAAACAATTGTCATGGGAATGTATGAATTTAGGGCTTGATGTGAACAGGAAAACAGTTTTTTTTTTGTCAGATTTCTGTAACTGTTCTAGCCATGCACCTTGGTTCACTGCTAAATGGTAACATCGAGGTGAACTCCTGATCAAACGAACCTCGAGGTCGACTGAAATCTGTTGAAAAATTCTCAAATCCTTGTCCATATGTGAAAGAAGTAGATACTATTCTGTCGTCAGGGTATTGACCGTCTTTTTTATCATGCGCACACTGACCGGTATTCGGTGGTACTTGCAGTGTCACTGGTTGACTCTGGTAGCTGTGACTGTTAGCCATTTTGTGAGTTGGACTTGAACGCCCACTGCTCACAGAATTCCTTCTTGAATGGTTGTATTTAGAAGAGATAGTATCGAGTTCGTGATATTCGCTAATGCCTATCTGATCACCTGACAAACTACCACGACGGCTGATGGAACAACCATTAAATTCCCCGGGGTGCAAACCACCGCCACTGGTAGCATCCGAGCTTCGTGCCGAGCTGCGATGTGCAAGACTCCTTCGACGATAGTCGATGATAGATGCACGGCGTTTGGTTTGTCTCCAAGAATGTCGACACGAGAGGGCGATGATAATCCCAATGATAACCATAGTTGTTCCTGCCAATGAGCTGAATAATACACCAGCGTAGATGTCCATCAGGGGAGGTGTGTAACTCACCTCAGCTGTAGCAGTATAAAACATATATTCACAGTTAATGAGATACAGGTACATGACAGTTGGCCATGTTCAGTTTAGCAGCCAGAATAGTACCAGACAGGCAGATCATTTCTGAGTCAGGTTAAACATGAGTAACATGTTTTAGTGATCCTGGTAATTATTTCGAAAAATTACACACTGTCATAAGAAATGTAAATAACTGCCAATGGCCAATGAGAACAATTTGTTCACAGAAAGTTGTATTGTCATGTGTGGGAATTGTACTGATGGGACACCATACTCCGGATTGCCTTCACCTCGCTCAACGTCTCATAGAACAATTGCAAACCACTTATAATTAACTCAATATCATAAGTATGAACAGCATTTCTGAGTTCAAGGTTTGGCGATTTTTTTTTTTTTTGCCAGAAAAGATAATTGTTATGACCGAACTATGTATGAACAATAAGGGAAAATTACATCCTTATTAATACAATGATTTGTATTTTCAGCAACATAGAGATGGTCTGCGAAATGCCTGGCAGTGGTTATAGTGGGTACAGTATTTTATATATTCTATCAGTAGATAACAAAAAGTCTACTCACGGCAATTTTTCTCGTCCCAGGCATAGTGATAGCAATTTGGTCTGTTATTACAAACTAATGAACTGTCAATACACATCTCTTGACCACAGGCAAAATACGTCCCGTTACATGGGTCTGTGTGAACAAGGCAAGATTGTAGATTATGTGCCCGAAAGAGTCGCCATGGTAGCAATAATAAGGACTTAAAGGGAGATGGTCGTCGCATAGCGCGTGTTAGAATTTCATGCAAACATTGTATTTTACAGGCGTTGTGTACGTCGCTATGAATCCCATTATCGAACAGGACACAGCGCGACGACCACCGCCCTTTAACATTAAGCACAATCGAACCACGTCCATAATACGAAGAGTCCAGGAGCTGCATGCAATGATTAAGCAATAACCCCCACCGAAGGCGGGTATACCATGAGATATTGCACAATTCACGACATGATGAGTGCATATATGGAGTGAATTGTGTAATATCAAGTGGTATACCCAACTTCGGCGGGGGGTTATTGCTATTATATTATACCAGTATATTGACAATTCGATAAAACTAGTAAAAACAGAGTTTACTTTCACCCAACAACGACCGACGCTCACAACTTGGATCCCACCATTAACAAAAAGCAATATTATGGTTGTATAACTTTTCAGATGTTTTTAATTCAGTATTTTTTTCGATATTCTTCCAAAATTCAACCACTATATTTCCCTAAAAATCAAATAATACCGGTTTGATGTATTTCCGTATTAAACCTGTAGTCAATTCATGTTCCAGGGCCACTTGGTTTAGCCGTGCATTATCAGCCAATATACCATGGATTGCATATGCAAATTTTGTGTTTGGACCAATCAAATCAATGGATTAACATCAATATACTGGTATAATATAATAACAAATAACTGTTACATTTACAATCAGTGTATATCTTCCTAATCATGAACGCGTATTGCAAGCGGCAATATAAATCAATCAATAAACGTACCCATGTTCCTTTTCAATACGTCCGCCCCCTAACGACTATAAACTCATAGTTGCTGTCGACATGGGAAGTAAAGTAAGCAAATAACACCGAATAAACGGCAAGGTAAAGACTGTGTCTAATTATAGTAAACACGTACTGCGTGCGTGACTCGAACCGGCGCTCGCGTACGGCACCTAATCACCTAGCTTCACGCCACTACACGTCTTCCCCTCGGCCACCGGGCATCCCCAAAAAAGGATGCTTAATAACCGAGCTTATTACGTGCAGAGAACATGAAACCCGTCCACGCGATCCGCGCCACACAGCGTGGCCAGAATGCGGCAAAGGCCTTCAGATCTGGCTGTAGTAGGATGGTGAAAGTAATGGTACAGCATTGTAACAGTGAATAAGTACTGAGAACTAATTTTAAACTCATAGTTGCTGTCAACATAGGAAGTAAAGTAAGCAAATAACACCGAATAAACGGCAAGGTAAAGACTATGTCTAATTATAGTAAACACGTACTGCGTGCGTGACTCGAACCGGCGCTCGCGTACGGCACCTAATCGCCTAGCTTCACGCCACTACACGACTATGGCGTCTCTGACGTCAATATAACGCGTGCGCGTGTAAGCAATGTTTAAATATGCAACACAGTTTGGTTGTACAGTCGTTCACCACTAAAGAATATAGCATATATATATATATATATGTGCGTTATCGACGGACGACCACCAAACAACGCAATATGTGATGACAAACCTTACTCTTTCATTTACGTCATAGAAGAGGTTCTTTGTTACGAAGTTTAAAAAAAGAAACCTGTTTAACACATTCAACGGCATACTCACAGTCTATAAAGGCAGTGTATGTGGCTATAAAACTACTTTCAAGACTCAGAGTCCCCGTCACATATCTGATATAGACTCTGTTACTATAAGAGAAGACATCGGGGGCACTGCCGCTGCAGAATTTGTGTAGTAAACAGCTCTGATGGCTCAATCTATCGTACAGTGACACCTGATTCTCGTCACATATATTCATTTTATCCAAGGTAAATTCTTTGAACGATATAAGGAGCTGTAGAAAGAACACAACGAATACCTTCATGGATCGAATTTTACTTTAATGACACCCACCGTCTCAAATCGTATAAGCGATGGATCAATTACACTCCAGATTTGACTAAATTAAAGGGCGGTAGTCGTCGCGCCACGCATGCGCGAGAAATATGGGTCTCATATAAACAAAGATGGCGATTTTGGCTGTTGCGCAGATCAACGAATACAAACTGAGACGTAACCAAGCTTTATTTAGGTATTTTTTTAGGTGATTGGAAGGTATCGAAGGAGTCACCGGCGGTAATTAGTACAAGTCGCGCCCAGGTCAAACCTCATACTTGTTATTTCCATTAGACGAGCGCATTGAATTGTGGGAAAATCAATGTTAATCAACACAAATGTCGCACTTGCGCAGCGCGACGACCGCCATCCTTTAACAGAATCTTAGTTTAGTTATAGTGGCATAGTCTCATTGTGCGAATATACTTTCTTTTAAATTAGCGACATCTTGGATTAGAGAAATTAAAGATTAGCCATAATAACATGTTTTACGGTATGTATGGTTGTATTACTATAAGTTTGTTTGGTTAAAGTTTTGCGGGATATTCGGATTAAACATAACACACATGGAATAAAATATAAAATCGAGATGTATTTCTTTTCTTTTCTTTTTTCGTCAATAGCGCCTTACCATAATATGAATACATTGTAACAATGTGACACCAAATTATGCAATATTCACATAACTTATTCAGAACACATCGATACACGCTGAAAAATATCTGACAATAATATTCCCAGAAAAGTCATAAGCCTTAAACTTTTTGAATGGTTGATGTCCAAATAACACCCGTTAATGCTTCTAGTGTTTATTCCAATTTTCAATTAAATATTGAATCAATCAGGTATAACTTTCTCAGATTGGTCTTCATCAAAACTAAAATTTCATGATAAATTCTGAAATAATGGATAATTTATATGAAGAAATATTCTACTTTTGTTCGAAAATATAATCTAAACATTGTATTTCAGCGCAAGTTGCAATGTACATAACACAACATTCCGAGATGAAGCTGTACACATATATGAATATGTGCGATCTAGAATGGTGTTTTTGAATTAAAACGTCCTTATTAATAATTTATGATGCAACAGAAATTGTTATTTCATCATTCATCAGTTGTTTTTATGTATTTCTTAATTGCTTTCTAGAATGGGATTAAATCCCAATTACAGGATCGAAACTAGGGTAAGTTCCAGTTATTCGCGATAATCCGCTTCCCAATGTGACGAGGATGTTATGACGGGAACATTACATGGGACAAACAGTTTTGACGTTCCTTCCAACTGGACTCCGGCCAAAGATTCCAACATACAATAGAACAAGTCTTTCTGTACGAACCTTATGATTTAAAGGTGCCGTGATCTGCCATATACAATCGATATCGTTTGATTTAGCATTAGGATGGACTTCTACAGAGTTGATTTCACCTTCGATTCCACCAATTTCAACCACGCAGTCTAGAAAAAAAGCGTTGATATGCTTGTGATACAGTAATTATGTGGCTATGTGTACATAATACCTGATTTGTCATGCCAACAACATGTACAAAATAAAGCTGTTAATTCCCTTCAATCAATCAAAGTGTGTTGAATAAGTTATAGGAATAATATAGTACAAATTATGTGTAAGTTATTTAAAGACTTACCATGCATCTTTTGTCTGCGTACGGTAGAACTATCTGAAATGTTAACTAAGATACAAATCATTCTGTTATTTATTCACATTTAAAGTGGACAAACTTAAACAAACTTTTGTTGTGACAGAAAGACAAAACAAAACAAAAAATGAAAACGGACAAATAAGTAGATGGTTAATAGTATATATGATATGGACATTACAGGTATCATGGACCGCTAACATGCATATTATAATTGACCCAGAGGTCAATTCTGAAGAATAACAAATCGCAGTTAGGAAAGTGGAAATGACACGCACATTCATCAAAATAATTACTGAGATAAATGTATCCCATTTCTCATATATTGAAGTTGTAAAAATTGGTAAACTGTTTACTTCCTGTTGTTTAATGTTCGACATGTAACTTTTAAGTTGTCGTTTTGAACATGAATGAGTTTTTAATTAAATATCGATTCTGTAAACTATAAATGCCATCATTTCTAAAACGTGTATTTAAAAAGGTCATATAAACGTAGTATTTTAATACATTGTACGACAATAATACACTATTGTAACATATAAAAATATAAAATTACGATATTTAACCGGCGTTACCACGCAAGAATGTGAGTAAGTTATTTATTACCCACTAAGGGGGAATATAAATAAGGCGAACTGAACAATGCAATGCTTATGAGAAATGTTTAGAATGCAAATACATACTGATTGACACTTATACAAAGTTATAGTGCGGTAATTATTACCTGGTATGAAGTCGTAAAAAGCATTGAACCCTGTTTCAATAACAGTGTCATCGGTGGAGAATCTCATCCATAAATAGCGCCCGCTGGTGACAGTAAGTTCGGGTAAAATATTTCCACAATACGTGCCTATTAGCGGCGAGAATCCCCAACGCCCATCACGAATCTCCAGCACATCGAATGAACAGTCTACCGAACTCTCTATCATATAGTTGGAATCGAAGGTCAGGGAAATCACGTGCCCGAAAACGGCTGCGAAGAAGTGAAACGGTAACAAGCCGGTAATTAGTAGGAGACGGGGTTAGTAAGACGACTTTTAATTTGACGACGTGTTTAGATAATTTTGCATAGTTCGCTACATCTGATACACACGCCTGATTAGAAAGGTGATCACGACTGATTTACACGAATATACACCACATCTTATTGCATTTATATTATATTTTATTGTTCTTGTCATATATAAATGTGTAGTGCGCCCTCTAATAAAACCAATTTTGTAGGGATCTTCTCGAGCGATACTTTTTTCCCTACATTTAAAAAAAAAATCTTTTTGCAGATTTTGTCCAAAACAATTATTTCTCTCGACTTTCTAATTTCGCTTCGGGAATGCATTGATAGCATAATTACGATAGTCAGCCATTATGTCAATAGAGAACCAGTCAAATTACACCAAGATATCGCAAATTATCACACAGTTTCATTACACTGACATATCATAGGATAACAAATATATTTATTTTTCATATTTGTTTAGATAATATCAGTGTGAACATCATTTCGCTTTATATAATTCCAACATATATTAATAATAATTTGTTAGATAACAATATAATATCTCAAAATTATTAAATACACGTTAAGTAATATAGCTGAGCAGCCATTAATAATAGGTATATGTACCATGTGTGTAGATATATAATAAAAACTGGTTCTGAAAAAAAAATCCAATAAAAATGGCTATTCCGATAATAAAAATATGTATGGCAACATTTCATATTATATTATATTTGATGAATGAACCTACCTTCAATAACATAAACGCAGTCCAAACTATTCTCGTACTTGCCTGGGTGGTTTGGAGAATGGATATAGCCAGCTTCCGGTCCCTTCCATAAACCTCCGCATTCTGGTAGAATATCATACCCTTTAGGAAATCTATCAGTCGCCTGGTCATCACCTAAATACATAGAAACAGGCATTTAAGCGTGCTACAATGTAAATGCTATACATCTATAATTTAATTCTCACCACGTCAGATCTTCTATTTTAGAACATAATATGGAGACATAATAAAATATATTGAAGAAAATGACTAGAACAATGGGATAACATGATGTTGTATTCTATATACATCGGAATAAATGACTAGAAAATGAAACATTTATGAGCATGCACAGGGGGGGGGGGCAATCAAATGGCTAACCGTTGGGATTTAGAATAAATATAGCAATTTAGTATTATAGAAGTAAAGTATAAATTATGCATGAATCTTCAATCATTGAGCTCTTTTTGCGTTCACATATGTCAACGTTTCATTCAGAATAATAATGCAATAAAACAGATAATTTTTGAATTACTATTACATTGGACACAGTACTGATGGGCGGTTCAGGTGGTATAGTAATGCATTCCATTATTAAGTGGCATATTGTAGAAGGGGACTCGGACATACTCCCTGGGCTCAATTTCAGCGTATTTATATTCACTGGGTTGTGAATGAAATATTACATTACATCGTTAACTTTGCATATTAATTTGATACATGTAGCTGACAGCGAAATTAGGAAAACCCAGCAAATAATTACGCCCTGAACGTACATTACGTACATGTATGTATTGTTTGCATTGCAACTAGAAAATGCTCGCATTGAAGTAACCTTTACATCATGTAATCACATGGATATCGTAGAATAGAATGTTGTTGATACGAAATCTCTACTCGCATTGTTGTCATGACAACATTATATACGTACTTCATTTCACGCAGCGCTTTTGAGTTATCCTAATTGGATTAAAACATCTGAATATAAATTAGTCGATAGTATCGCGGATATCTCAAGGTGCATATTTAACAACATTATTCTACGTATGTTCGATAATGAGAATGGTGCAATCAATATCGCTAATATACCAACTTTTAATAGACCTTCATATTTTAATAATCAGTCTTGTAAATAATTCCATTAGCAAACCTTTTTTAACAATGTTTTCATGTTTAAATGTTAATATATTTATTTAAGAGCCAACATGGTATAACTTCATTAGTGGTAATTTCACTCTTCGGAGAATACTGTTATTCAAACCAAGAGTCAAAAAACATATTTATCAGCTTAGGTTACAGTATTAAAATTATTATGATGTAATGAGATTCAGTGTGCCATCCTTTATTGATGATTTAAGTCTGCATTTAAAAATTATCATTATCAATTAAGTCGATCTTTATAATAGATGATGTTGTCTGTGAGGTCTCGTCATGAATATCCAAGCTACGCACTGAAGAATCTGGTAGTGCTACTCGCACAACATATGCTTTTACTGAATAAATTTTAATGGGTGTAGTACAACCGCGGCAGAAAACACTTTTCAGATTAAAGTATTGAATATAATTACACAAATAACGAAACATGGAATTCTAACACTGTAGACAGACGCGCTACCTTCCACGGAACATTAACTGTCCTAAAACAAACAGCTCGAAATAGCGTGCAGTGAACGCCGACACACAGTGACTAATTAGAAATGTACGACTCTCAGATAATATAAACACGTGGATATATCTACACACACGTATAGACATGTACGGATTGAGTGTTCCCTGTCACAGTATCATTATGTTGATGTCGACATTGTCCTTGCGTTAACTGAAAATACAGCTTCTACATGTACAAATGAACTTGGTGATCTCAACTGGTTCCCCTGATGGGAGAGGTTACGACCCGGCATACGAGTCTGGCGTGGTTTCCTTGAGATGTCTGTGATTCACTCGCCAGGACTACAGTCGAATATTTCAGTAATTAATGAAACATACATAGCAATGAACTGAGTTAATAAATAACATTCTATCATCATGAATTTAGTTTTCTATTCATTTAACACCTAGCCATCATTTTGGCCTCTCTTACACATTTCTCGAAATTTTACATGGTTAAAGTGCGTGTTCTGCGTTCTGTGTTCCACTCACAATATTTTAACACAGAAAATTAAATTGAATTGGAACTTAGAATATATAAATTAACAAGCGATGCATAGATTTCTGTCAAACGTCAATATTTGGCAAAAATGTTGAATAAATACAGCTTACAATTTGTCGCGCATTGTCTGCAATCTGTTTTGTGTATGCACGGGATATATTATGCACCATGCGCCATAGCAGAGGCATATCGATGTTTGGTTATGAATGTTTAAGTATTTCACCGGAGGGGCATGGAAAAGAAAATGTCAACGTGTTTTTTGATACGCCATGCCTCAGGTAAAAATAAACCAAATGTTATCTGAGACAAGGCAACTACATCTATAACGATGTCACGATTATAAATATGAGTATTTATATTTCGGTGTTCAAATGCGACGATTTTTCGATCTATGTAGCCATGTAAAATTGACAAAGATTTCGCAAAGGCGCCCCCGCGGAAAAAAAAAAAACCTGTTCGGGTTGCATGGCGTTAATCTATTGATCAACGCAATATTTTACAGAAGAATCAAACTAACCGTCATTTACAAAAATACAACCATCATATTCTCTAAACATTAGATTCTAAACTAAAAGCCATACATTTTATAATGCGCTACATCATCACCCACGACCACATACGGTATTCTACCTTCGTTGGTTGAAGGTTATTTAACACATATATGTATATAATTAAACACTGAATGTATCATGCTTGTCATAGAATTAAATGTCACAGTGTATATTCGATACGTGATGAAAGACAACGATAATGTCAGACTATCTAAACATATATGTGTATGCGTTATGAATACGTGTATGTATCTCATGTATTCAGATAAGAAAGCTAGATTTACCATGGCGCGGAAATGATCAATTTTCAGTTACAAAAAGCCACGCAATTGTCGCCAATTACACACAATCAAACGTCGACAGATTTCAGTTATAGATGCATCTACAAAGCTGCACTGAAATCGAACAATTATAATAAAAATAAATTGTTCTGAGAATATCCGAGAGGAGGACTGGAATGAATCAATCCTTAATATATCAAAGATGCCACTATGCATACTTGTATTGGTTCTGTATTTTAATAATAAAAGAGTCTGCAATTTCCTCAATTGTTCAAATCACCATATTGACAAAGTAGAATGATACTCGTGTATGTGTGACAATATTTCATATCAAAATGTATCTACAATTATTGTTTTTAGTATTTGTCAACAGTATGTAAACCTGTTTGGTTCACTGTAATTATGTTTTGGGGAGAAACGGTAAAATTATATACATAAAATGCAATTTAGCTGCGTTTTTCATCGACCCCAATGCAACATATTTCCTTTTTGTTTGTCATTTTTTAATACTTCTAGACACCATAAAATACATTGTATATCACTATTAATATTTGTCACCAAGCAAAATTTTGAGAAGTTGAGGTATATCCTTGGCATATGAAACAAATGTGAAAAAAACAGACGAAAGTTATTTTCACATGTACAGTATATTATTGATCGATTTTTCCCGAACTGGGTCTGGTGATTCTATATTTTTATGTAATTTTTTTTATCCTTTTAATATTATATATCAAATATGTAAAAACAAAGAAAATAACAATATTTTAACTTATTCTATCTCAGGGAAGCGGAAATTTGTAATAACGTTTTGGATATTTAGTTAGACATTCGAATATACCTTGTAGCTATATGTCTACAAAAGAGTACGTGCCATGTAACAAATAGATCGAATCTTATTAAAATGCTGCGATATATCGAGCTGACAATTACTGAGCACACTAATATTTCTGGAAATGTGACCCGACTGTTTCGAAAAGTTGATTTTCAGTGTTTAAAGAGTAGTGTTTTCGTCTCATCAATCTGAATACTAGGTTGACCCTTGATTTGATTTTATAATAAAAAATACAATAAAATTGGGATACTTGGGATACCATTGAAATTGATTATCATATTTAGCAAGTCGTTAAAAGAATAATAAACAACAAAATATGCTAACTATCTAAGCCATCGTGACGTCGAATACAAATATTAAGCAAAACACAGTAGTGCCTGTATGTTTTAGTTTGTTATACACCCATTTGCACCCACAGCATAATTTGGATGGTTTAATTAATTTTGTTGATTCTCATTAATGTTTTAACGTTTTCACGTGTTAAAAAAGAAAGAAAACGACATTTCCTCATCTCGCTACCTGATAAAATGTGTTAGTTTTGCATAAATAAATAAGTTACATATATGCTGGAACTGTTGCATTAATATAGTGTTAATTCATATGCGCGTCACATATTAAACACACTTTCAGACAGCAGTGAATTCTATTCTATGAAAATGACAGATTCATCTTCATTTTGAAATTTCGCTAGTCATTTACGCTGTTAATATAATTATCACTAACACATTGAAGACAACGCAGCGATAATGCAGAATCCCCGCCAAGTTAATTGGAATTCAACCTTGTAAACACCAAATTGCACATCAACACACTTGTTACTATGTTGAAAACAGTCATCCATGCATAAATAAAATGCAAAATAAACACAAATCCCCAAATATATATATATATATATATACTTTACTCATGTAGTCGTGTCTTAATTTCTCTGTCCACGTATGTATATATATGTATATGTAGGGCTCTATAATACAAGTGACATGTTGTAAATCAGTCCAGCGTATCACAAACATTTTACATGAAAATAACGACGATGAAAGCAAACAATTACGTCAGTATGTGCACATGAAACATACATACGGTGTTCAGTTTAAATCTAATTGGTTGATGTATATACCTCCCCCTCGAGACCCGGAAACCGTTTAATAATTCAACTTTATCCGAATGCGCTGGTTTCTGTGATTAAGAAGACGGACAGTTGGCAGTATTATAGTTGATATATAGTATTGAAATATATTGTCAAAATCGGACTATTATACTAAAATAGGACTAGGATTTTTTCATAAACATAAATGTTGCGTTTGTAGGACAGCCAACAGTATTTGTTAGATGACAAATACGCATGTGCAGTGTTTGCTATTGTACGTACAAAAACAATGCATAGATGTATTTCATTATTTCAACGAATGAATTCTCACAAATCACAGTCAAATGTATCTATCAAACAACAATGCCGCTGCTAAGAATTGCATGTTCTCGTTCATGTTGTATATTTAAGTCAAATTATTTCATCCGACTTAGAGCTGGATCTATATAATGAAAATAGCCTACATCGGCTGGTCATATTATATTAGATTGTGAAACTACATAGATTATAGATAAATATACACAAATAGGGAGATGTTGTACCGAAGAAATTGGTTAAGTGTGTTCAAGAAAATGGAGTGAACCAATGAACCAATGCAGGATATCTTCCGAACGGGAAGTAGGTTATTTTCATGCATGTTCCACACGACTGAATTGATACTGTATGTACCATTCCCCTGTTGCTATTCTAAGGATGTCCATTAAATATACCTTTATAATTACTGCTACATATACAACAATTTAAGCCAGACATACTTTGCACTATTTTGAATATACAAATAAATAAAAACATCTTTAGAATATTTTTTTTCATTCGTCTGTGTATAAAGTAATAAATTGCTGAAAATTAAAAATAATGTAAAATATTTAAATAATATAAATATGTGTTATTTCATTAATAAAACAAACTGTGAGTTAAAATAACTTCGTAATAAATATATCACATGACTTACCCGATGATTCCTGGCCACCAGACGAAGCGATCAAGATCATTATGAAAACTGGAAAAAAAACAAAGAATAAACACATGCGTCATATGAAATATATTAGAAATTGAAATTAAAACAGAAATTGTCGAATATGTTCAACGTATACGACAAGAAAACAGAAGCGCTACCATATACGTGTTTTCAACAAAACATGAATTGAACTGCAATTTTTATATGATTTTTCAAGACTCCAATTCTTACTTCGGTTTTGCCGACACATACTCAAAATATTTTAGCAATACGAGGTCGATTAAAGTTAAGTGCCGTCATGAACGAGACAAATGGTTACTGGTCCAGATTCCGACGTATCAAAACTTGATGTGAACTACAGCTGCAAGCGAATATCTAACTGACGATCACTCAGGTTACTTCCACTAGGCTCTAATTACAAAAATGAAAATACTACTAATACGCCCACGTCAGTTCCAATAATGTTAATGAAATTCCTTCATTTAGCCTTATTTTATTCATTCCGACGACATTCATCTAAGCGATGACGCAAAGCATTGCGCTGCTAGTGAGGTATTTTGCTTACACACAAGTATTGTACAAGCTGTACACGTACCAGGTTGTGATAACAAACACGAGGTGTATGTTTCATAAGTAGTGTGTTACACACGTATGCAAATTTATAAGCTCGATATTCAATTAAACCCCATGCGTTCCCATTGAGGGAAATAGACATAGTTACATTACGACATTTTATGAAATATATAAAAGTATAAAAGAAGTGTTCCCTGTGCTATTGCATTTGGGTCGGTAATACACGATACAGCAAGAATTTGTTGGGAAACAGAATAAAAATGTATATGTGCGTCTAGACAACTCATTACAATGCTCAGTCAGTTCCAGTGGTCCCGTAAGCAATATTCGTATTTTAACTTAGCCAATTCAGGCGCTATTTTCATTCAACGCATAATGAATAATTGTCGGTAGACATTTACATTCCTGTATATTGCATGATGTGATGTTTAAAATATAAACTCACGTCTAAGTCACGGTTTTGACATATGAATTGTTTACTGCACATGGAACATGGAGATTACAACTTCAAATGTTGTGTTTTATACTTTCAAATCCCAGTTTTAACTATTTAAATCAAATTTTAAGCAATTAAAGCTTTCCCATTAATAATTCTGATTTAGATCTGGATGTTTATTTTTGGCCACAACCGATGACATTGAAACTCATCTCAGTAAACGGTCACCTTCTTCCCCCTGAAAACCACATGGGTATTGCCTTGATACATGATACTTAAACCAAAACATCACAACCATCGCTGAAGGTGTATGATTCGAACTTATCACTCCTACTGTTACACAAGGGATAAAGTATATACATGGAAACAAACAGAAGATTGCGAACCAGAATTGCGTTCGACAGAAACTGGCTCAATGATATCGGAGATGAACGTTTTCTTGTGATATTTACCGAACCATGTATTATACATATCATCGACAGAATCTTATTAAAGTCTACGTGTTTCGGTGTTACGTCATCTCACCCTAGCGAGACGTGTAAAACTAATATAAGCAAAGTGTTATTTCAAATCACGTACAAATCAAATAATGTACTCAGTTGGTGAATTCACAGGAACCGTTTTCAATTTACTGTGATAATAATTGAATTCCGAACACTTGATTTTAATATATGCCTACAGAGACAATATTTGCTGTATTTGTATTGAAGCTTATTAATTGCAATGATATACGACACACTTGGACAGTCGATTATTAAATTGTTAACTGAATTACATAAATTAACTATAAATATCTATATGGTCCAACTCCTCAAAATGTTAAAGTTCTCCTCATAACATTACGGTTTTTTGATGACAGTTATAATGGTAAAAGATCAGTTCTTTTTTGTGATCTGTAAATGATGAATATTCATAGTGCCGATGAAATATTCACTGTGTTTTTTAAGCGGATATGATGTTATAGTGATATTCACCGGGTTTTTAATTCACTAGCTTGTGTCCTTGGTTTTTTATTTGACGCATTCAGCTATCAGTAAAAATACGTAAAAACATAACTGAACACTGACAATTAAGCCCTGTACAGTATTGTCACCTTATTTAATTTAACAATATAGTGCAATATGTACTAGTGTATGTCAACTTTTATATTAAGCCTAGGAAAGTTACAAGAACATTGTTAGCTTGCTTAGTAACTGTTTTTCATGCAATTTAAAAAATTGGGATATGGAACTCAGACAAGAAGCAAAAATTTACATAAGGAAAAATGGGACGCAAAAATCAAATTACGTCAACAGTGCACATTGACAAGTAAGTAAAAAATACATATGCAATAGGGGATTCTCCGTTCACTGCGAGATCTCGCGCAATGCGTGAAAGACGCAGCTCGAATGTCTGCCGCAAAAATCTAATGATTTTATTTTCTCTGTTTTCTAGTTCAATGTCGAAATGCAAACATTTCACATGGTAATATGGCGTTGCTATGCCAATACTTCATCAAAATTGATCATCGCCTAATGTGTTCGTAATATCAAACGTGGAAATACTCAAAAATACTTTAGCGTTTTGTCTAAACGCACGAGGCATTGTGTTGACGCCACCACGGCGCTAGGACGTCTGTTTTTCCATTGTTCATGTTCGATTTCATGCATAAAGGAATCTCGAAGTGTACGGAAAATGGTATAATTGCTGTCGTTATTTTTGGACCCCAGGTGTAGGTGCTTGAGTAATATTAAACTATTTACACAGAGGTTTGATTGGCTGAATGCTAATGCCCATCTAATCATTACAGTGTTAAAATGTAAACATTCGAGAATAGTACACGTGTACCAATCATCGGTACCGACAGATTACCCCCCTAATCCCTAATTAATATTTCATACACGCTTCGTAGATATCAAAATACTCTAAAAATAACCACGTTCTAAAAATTGAAAGTCACTGCCACTTTCAACTGTAAACAAATCAAACCGATCCCCAATTAAAAGAGACGCCTGCTAAGCAAACAGTTTATTAAGCAGCTCGACATGTGCGTCTGGTAAAAGCGAAACGCAGTTCAAAATAACACGCATCTTATCTTCTCATCTTGTCGTAGCATGTACACCAGTGATTCCCATTGCCGATAACTGCATCGGGAAAACGACATGGGAAAGAAATATGTGCACATTACCTGAATCGCCTCTCATGCCAACGCTAATAACTCGATGTATCAGTTGATAATAAAACACACATACATCAAGCATTGAAATTGCGTACATACATGTACCCGTGATATATTCGGTAGAAAGTAGAAGTAGAAACAACTGAATTTAATCATGGACTCTGGGGGGGGATGAAAACTGTTTGGTTTTATTCACACATGATGGGTGGATCTCTAAAGCATAGCTTCGTGATAGTTGAATAGATTATTTAAGATGCTTTTATTTTCCCCTAACGTGCGATTTTTTCCCGAGAATTACCCAGTTACGTAAATGTAATAACAAAAAATAATTTATATAAATATAATGAGGTTTGAAACAACATACTAACCAAGTAATCCGACTTCATTATACCCAACACGTTCTAAATAACGCGAGAATATGCAAATTAATTAATTCGAGAATGAAACGCTTAGTTGAGTTATTTGAATACAGAAAACGAGAATACACTAGAAGAGCATGTTGCATTGGATATTGGCATTACACTAATTGTTAACATATGAGTAAGTGCAATACCAACCGCAACCACGTAAACCAGCACATTTTCCTTCTTAGGTCATGTTCCGGCATAATTCACGAACGAACTCATTTTCCAAGGCAATAACCGTTACGATAGCAATATAAATACGGTGGATGTGATTAAATTCCTAGCGGTATATTATCAACACTACGTTATTAAACCTTCATCCATCGCACGTTAGCATACATAATGGAATATGATATTAAATATAAACGGCCATTTTGATTAGGTATTTGTGACGTAACTGAAAGCTTATTAACACATGGTTGTCCATGCCAATGTTGTGTTGGCACCAATATGGAAGCCATATGATTTGTGTGCTGAAAAAACAACAGGATTGTTAGGTTTCGTCAATGACGTAATTGCGATCTGGGTCATAATAAGATTAACCTAACAAATCGTAAAAGTAATTAAGTGATATAGGGGCGATGATAATAATAAACTCCGTACGTTCCACATCGTACTATTTAAATTTTGAACGTACATGTAGATCCAAAGACATGGTATATGTCTGTCGCATGCATTAATGCCAAGTTATATATTGTTATCTGGATTAATTACAAAAAAAACTATGATTCTCAACTAACACATTCTATTTATTTATCGGTCCTAGAAAATTTCACCAATTGCCTCTTCCAAAAATCTGAAATGAATTAGCCACAGTATGACTGACAACAAAATATAATCGAGTGTTGTCAATTGATATAATCAAATTGTCACTTACTTGAACAAATATATCTAATAAGAATTCGTGATAACATGAAGACTTGTGTGGGACATACGTGACTGAAGGCAATAAGATGACTCATTGACACGTCGATGTGAATTCCGTCAGTTAAGATGATCCGATGTATGTGCGGATGGGGTCTTTATTACTAAGCGGTGCTTTTATATCGATGACAGTAAATGGCAGCCATACTGAATAATCTTGATGGTGATATCAATAAAGTCTGTACGGTTCACATCGGGGCATTTGGGGCCGCGGTCGTAGATCTAATGTCGAGTGTCAGCGGCATACACTACTGTTGAGGTATATATTGTTTTGGCAAATGGGCCTATTAAATGAAATTAGATCGAATGACGTTCACCCAGATGAATTTGAAAATGATAATTGAATACATGTCCCCAGGGAGCTTTGACCGTGATATTATAATACCCGATATTTCAACGTCAACAGTAAATCAGCGTGAACTTGAGATAGTTATCTTTAAAAAATGAGGACAAACACCTGGTTCTGCAGGATGATCACTTAATGAAATTAACCACTCTGTGAGGTTTGAAAGACGTGTCTGCATACATCACAGTCAGCTGGCGCACACGTGATAATAAAATAAATACGATATTTACTATATGGGGGCCGCCATCTTGAATGACGCATAAAACTAAATAAGAGACAAGTTGTGAAACGCGTTTTTCAGATTCCTACAAATCAGGACAAAAATACCAATCTTTCACAAAAATACGGTCCGTTGGGGTTATATTAAGCCAACCGATAACAAAATTCGGCCGAATTCGTCGTTTTTGTGTGGAAAAATCCATTGCATACGAACACCTAATTACGCAAAGAACATAGAACACTAAGCCGAGGTATTTGAAACTAAAAATTGGCATTCCAGCACAGCAGCCAATCAGCGACGGCCTAACGCTTTCGGTTTCAAATACCCCGGCTTAGTGTTCTATGTTCTTTGCGTAATTAGGTGTTCGTATGCAAGGGATTTTTCCACACAAAAACGACGAATTCGGCGAATTTTGTTATCGGTTGGCTTAATATAACCCCAACGGACCGTATTTTTGTGAAAGATTGGTATTTTTGTCCTGATTTGTAGGAATCTGAAAAACGCGTTTCACAACTTGTCTCTTATTTAGTTTTATGCGTCATTCAAGATGGCAGCCCCCATATAGTAAATATCGTACTAAGTATTTATTTTATTATCACGTGTGCGCCAGCTGACTGTGGCATACATATATAGTATGATATTCACACGTGGGCATTGTGTTGTGTTTCCATTCATCTGTGATGAAATTGAATACTAGTATTTTAACTATTCCCATTTTTCCACTGGTGGTGTTAAACATTATTCTTTTTTTATGAAACAATTAAGCTAGCATTTTCAATATTTATCCCCCCCCCCCCACTGATGATTAGATGTACCACCTTCAACAAACGCGTTGTAGTTTTGACAGATGCACCAACGGGTTGAAGCAGTAGTATACGTACAACATGTGATATTCTTAACCACTGACACAGAACAAGTTCTGAATTTCGCTGTTTATTGAGATAACACTTGTCCACACATCGCTAAGTCGCAAACGTCTTCTATAAACACACTAGTCCGTCAGGTCACATGATCTGACAACGAGAGTGTTATCCAAGACGCTGCACAGTTTATAGGGATTTAGACTAGCGCAATCTGGTTATGATACTGTCCACACTTACGTCATTGACGGTAACCTATATCTTCACTCACACTGGTTCTAATATAAATATTACTATCGCGACCACAAACCAATTCCCTTAATTGTTATTATTTCAGTTGAAACCAGTCAGCTAACCAACGAACACAATGGTAAACACGTCATTTGAAAATGTTCCAATGTCAAGATCAAATGAATAGTGTGAAACTAGCTTAACATTGTCAGACAAACTGGTTATGTTTAATTATCAAGCTTTGCTTTTTTTAATAATACAAATATTATGGAACAAAACATGCTTTGATGCACATCGATTGCAATAAAGCCGGTGATGTCGTGGGTCTTTATTTATGCTGGACGTGATATACCGATGTAAGTGGAATATTAAGCATAGACGATTCGATAATAGTGGATTAAATATTAATATTTTTAAATAAAAAAGACGTGACCATAGTAACTGATCTGGTCTAAACAATTTCACGTTCAATTAGAACACAACGTTGAGATATTGTGTACGACAGAATGAATTGTTCAATTTCCGTCAACGGTGTCAATCATGTGTAACATAGAAAGCTTACATATTTGAATGAGAAAAGCTGATAAATGTACACGTTGCTTTGGTGACACACACAGCCGTATTCACTGGAGGAAACAAACTCAACTAATAGACTTATGACGTACATGGTTGCCGAGATCTCATTGAGAGCGAGAGAGCAACGAGACTTTTTGTCCTCCAAATAGTGTTCGATTCTCTCCCGACACTAAATAATGTTTAAAGGGCAGTGGTCGTCGCGCCGCGCATGTGTGACATTTGTGTTGATAAACATTGGTTTTCCCACAATCCAATGCGCTCTTCTAATGGAAATCACGAGTACGAATTTTTTCCTGTGCATGGCGTGCACTAATCACTGTCGATGTCTACTTCGATACCTTCCAATACCAAAAAAAATATCTAGGTAAAGCTTGGTAACGTCCCCGTTTGTACTCGTTGGTCTGCACAACACTCAAAGTCGCCATCTTTGTTCATATGAGACCCATATATCGCGCATACGCCCTTAAAGTCCTATTCTAAAACACACTAAATACGAATACAACATGTACGATTACACAATTGAAAAACAGAACACACACTAATTAATCAAAGTAATGGCTGGACACAAATACGATTAAAGAACGCCCACAGCTAACGGAAATCGCCCACGTGGCAGTAACAGCGCCCCCAGAATAAGAATGATGACATATTACATCGCTCGTTCATGCTCCAGGCAATCAATACAGTAATTGATCATTTTCAATATCATTAATATTGAATCAGTTAAGACTGTTATGTCACGCTTGACCTAATCATACAGAAAACGGAAAAGGAGATTAACATCCAAATATATATAATTAGGCTGAGTACATACTTTCCACCATCTTGACAAATAAGATACTAAGACGTGAATGTTATATCAAGTCAAACATCATTTATAATATTATTATTATTGAATACGGATTTTGGTAAAATGCAGAAGAGAAATTATTTTTGCGCCGTTTGAACCATAATTTAGCAAGCCATGCAAAGCACAGTCCCGTTAGTTATCAAATTTAAGATATATAGTTTTGTTTATAGAAATATAGATAGAACATAAACATTTTAACATTAAAATATTTGACATTCATTCATCTTGTATCTGATCGTCAAACGAGTACTGTTTCATATATTGCGCTGGAAAAGCAATAATTAAAACAAAACGGCCACCGGTCAGCCATTTTAAATATATCCATGACATGATGTATAATGAATATAATATATTTGAACATAATCAATGAAAGCATGTCAGAGATATGGCACTAGAACCGCATTCATTAAAACAAAATGGCCGCCAGTCGGTCATTTTAAATACGATCTGAAAAACAAAATGACGTGCATCAAGGTCCAATAATGTCCAATGGATGTTCAAGTTTGAAAAAAAAATAGCTGATATCCGCTTCCGGAATGTTACAAGGGCTTGATTTTGATGACTTTTTCAGTACAAGAATGGCCGCCATTTTGAATCAGATCATGAAACAAATCGATGTGCATATGTATAATTGTATGATATATATGTGAAGTTTGAATGTAATCGGTCCAGACATGTCTAAAATACAAGGTCGGGCGCACGCACGCATGAACGCACGGACACACGGACTGCGACATAACAGGGATTAAAAAGCGGCTAAATGCAAATCTAAAAAACTATTATTCCAAAAATATGATACCACACATTACCAGACTACTCACTGAGCCATGCGTGTTTGCGTGCATTACTTTTACGCAAGGTAACCACACATATGTATTTATTTCCTGTTTTTAATGATAGCCAGCATTATAAGCTATAATGGCATTTTGTTGAAATAAATTATGTTGTCGACATACTTCATAAGACACATAATTAGGTTTTGAAATCTGCAACGTTATTGTTTTTCATAATGTGTGTTACATTGTTTCGCAAACAAAGGTCCAATATCGTGGCCATTATATGGTATAATGTTTGCATTCGAGATTAAGTCTTTATGTGTATCGATATACGTGTTTTGTCAGTGCATATGCGTCTATTTCGTTAATCTGGGTTTCATATAGATGCAAATGTTAATAGTCTGAATAGTCCATTCATTTGCACATTTCATCAATTTGGTGATCTTGGAGAATAGACGATAACAAACGTCATGTTTCACACTTCAATTTCCAAGTTCGTCGTAGTTGACGTTCATATGCGAAATACATGCAACGTCTTATCTGATTGTAGCGGTTAATAGGGGTTGTTTTTTCAGTGCATATTAACGATATTAATATTTTTGAAGGTTTCAGTTTTGATATGACTATGTATAGAATGCTAGATGACTGATTACAGAGTCGATTTAGCAACGTTGGTTGTCTAAGCTGCGTTTTTCACAGTTTGTTTTCGGTTGCTTTAAATTTATTTATTTATTAATACTGAACAAAAATTCTCAAATGATTGAACACGTGGTGGTATGTATTGTGACATGATTATAACATGCAACGAGCCTGAAAAAATGTTTAACCTTTTTTTCCCTTTTTTTCTCTTGAGCAAGGTTAAACGAGTCGTAACCTCGGTGTGGTTCGTAACCAGTCTTATGATTGGTTGTTGACAAATGCTGATCAGGCCACGCCTCCAACTGTGCCGTGCGTTCGGGCAAACCGTTAATTATTCGTAAATGGAGTCAATTTGTGTAGTTTTCTTGATTTATTCTGCAGATATAAGTAAAATACATGCAAGGCTTTGGCAGATTTTGAAAGAGCAATTAATATTCTTCAACCTGGTATTTTTTATAGATTTTATTTTTCATTCTGTTCGTCTGCCTTCATCCCTTGTCTATTTCTTACACGAGATACCATCCGATACCCCCCCCCCCTCATAGGGAGTGCGTACAGTTGATCATAGTTCCTGGGCTCCCTGTGGTTTATTTCGCTTTCAATATGGCTTCACATCAGTGGAGAATTCATTCAATCCTCTATGTACGGGACACATGGATGTCTAATACCACACATAGTCGTTAAGCTACTCCCTGTACGCCACTTAACTCTGATATAGTATTTTAATCAAATCGCGTTAGCTGTTGTGACAATATCGACCACGACAGCATAGTGTAATGACGCAACTGCGCTGACGTGTGTGACCAATTAGACGCCGATGGACTGCTTAATTCCCGATGTGAATGTAGACACTAATACACTTTCTCTATATTAAAATAAGTACAAGACTTACATGTGTCAATAAATGTCAGGCATGTGTCAGTAAAACTTACTTAGCTACGACCAAAGCCCCCCCCCCCCCCCATTTCAGTCGAAACGTATATACAAGGCGGGATTTGATACGTCGAAAAGATAAGTCAATTAACAAGCTGCTTTCTGATTGGTCTGGCTGATAGTTATTAGGGTAGGGTAGCTACAACCTTGTGAGTAGATTTACATTGACTCAATCCTGAATGACATTCGCTTAAGTTCGGACCACTGAAGTCTGAACGCTACACAGCACAGCAGCAGGCTTGAACACAGCAGGCTTGAACTATTATTTTACACAAACACGAACGAGTTCATTTCATGTTTTTTTTTCATTTGCCCATGAATAGTTCAATTTATATCTATTTCGTAAATTGAAAGGATTCCTCAAATCGAATAATTTCATTATTTTTTCTATTTGTTATTGGGGTAACCAATAAAGTGAGGGATGAAGAAAATGAGGGAAGGTTTCAATAAATAACAAACAATTAGAATGTCAAATGTATGGTTTGTGATTGGTTGGTGATATGTACCAGGATCCCAAGTGACATGCGCTGATGAAATGAGAAATAACCAATCAGATACAAAGAACTAAATTAAATTAATTGGTGTCGCTGAGAGTATAATTTGATTAAATTCCCAACAAACTTGTGAGTTTTATTCATGTGTCAATAAGTCTGGCATTATACGCTTGAAGGGATTAGAATTACCAAACTTAATCATAGAGTATATGCCAACATATCCCGAGGGCCCAATTAGGCTAACTCAAGATGCTAACTTATAGAATCAGTCAGATGAAAATCAAACTGTCAGAAGGTCGTTATGGTGATCGCGAACTGCGGAAAGTTGCATCCGGATATGCACCAACGTTTCTGTTTTACATACTCTAAATATTTGGTGTTTCCATTAAACATGCTGATTTTGTTATGCATTTTTGTTAGTCTCATTTTCGCGGGACATAACTGATTGGAAGTTGGATTCGTGTCTACGTTTGTGGTGATCTAGCGTTTGATCGCAATGTAATGCATTCTTTAGGGTTGGGCTATTAAGAAAATCTGGGGACGATGGCAAAATTGAAAGAAAAACTGCACAGGAGAAAATCATGGAAGGGATCAATAACAGAAAACAAATCGCGCCTATTTCTTAGGGGAAGTATTAAAACCAGTCAGTCCCTCCATGAAATGAACGTGTAATCATGTTACTAATGCACATGCTATCTGTAGTATGCCATGTCAGGCACACTCTTTATGCCAATAAGACGGAGATTCATAAAAACTATAATAACCTTCAGCACACTCTAGTTTACGATTAAATCAACGTCGCTTTGAAGGTCGTCCACAACACTACAGAACTCATTCGATCATAATAACATAGTTGAACTCTGGTGACTTTGCCCTTTGTTATATAATATAATTCCCTTTATCATAGTTTGTTTCAATATAAATATGCATTGTCATAATTAATTTTGAATACAAACAAGTTTTGGGGTTGAACCAACAGTGGGGAATCAGTCTACCGAATGTCCTTAAAAGATGTAAATATCTTACAAAAACATTGGTGCCTTATTTGTTTAATTATTTTAAGGAACATAATTTCCAGCTTTATTGAAAGTAATTGAGATATTTTAGAATAAAAACAAATGTCTTATTGCAAAAAAAAGTGCCGCATTTAGATGTGAATAGATTCATAAAACATGCAAGATAACAGAAAAATTTAGCTGGCTTTAGTTCAAGTATTTTGTACAGGTGTCTGTCAAAAATGAATGATTCACTGAGACAAATATGAACTGCCTCATTGTGTGACTACTGTATTATATGAAAAGTAAAAAAACACCCTTTATGAATAGCTATCATGTTGCAAGCTCTGCTTTGTATGCAAATCAACTTAAATAGTTTATAAATAACTTAAATAGTTGGTGTCCAGTGGAGGGAGAAGTCAACAGTACTGTTGCCTCCTGAGAAACTACATCTTCAAACACTGCAATCTCTGAAGTGCGTTTTTAAACTAGTATTATAAAAACTCTATCATTCTGTTCTAATAGCTGAAACATATTCCTGTGAGTTTTCATTTGTCGAATGAACTGTTTGTCAAATACAGAATACATATATTTTAGAATAATTTTCTTTTTAAAATGTGGATGAAATGTTTTGCTTTTAATGTATTTGTATGTATTGTTTTTGATTTGATAACTTTTGACTGAACAGATTTTCTATTAGCTTCAGATCTTGATCAAAGTTTGGCACCCAGTTCATAGCAGTGCTTATATTGATTTTCTGACATCTTGTTTTCTGTAAAGATTTTATTGGTAGGTTTGCAAATGTGTATCAGACTGTGCAATCTCTCCATGAGTTGGTTTTGAAACCCAGTATGGGATTCTGAGATACATTACCAAGGATATTATTACAAGATAAATCATTTGCTTCATTGAACACATACAACAATGCATATTTCCACTGAGATCAGTGACCTTTGATGTGTATCACCAGTGATCAGTCAAGTAGAAACAGTCAAAATATTTTATCAGATTTTCTCAATTTTTGCATGATATTTTCATACAGGACATCTGTTGTTCAAACTCAGGGAAGACTTTATACTGATGAATAAGGTGACCAAGTTTGATAAAGTTTGGAATAGAATTAGTAAAGTTATTATGCACACAATAACAATTATTAACGACGACGACAACAACGACGACGACAACGCCGGACAAAATTTTTCCCTTAATATACCTTTCCCTTCCATCTTTGAAATTGAAGTAATTGATTGTACGTACTGTTAATTAGTTGGAAGTACATGTATATTTCTATTCAGTATTCATCTTATGAATACTACTGTAACAATATTATGTTGCGAAAACAACATTATGTGTAATAAACCACAATATATAAAGAAGCATCAATAAGGAAAAGTATCTATATATTTGCCTTGCCTTGTCTTACGTAGATTGTCAAAAGTTCAAGCACCACAGTTGTCATACAGTTCGTTCGAATTCCGTGTAACATATTTTACACACGTCATACGCGTCGCATGGCACATACAAAATCGTGAAAGCTTTAAAGTTCACCCACGCACGATCAGATCTGTCTTTACTCAATTTCAATATTGTTACTTGTGTGCAGACGAGGGAACTCATGATAGGTTCGGTCGCATATAATATACGAGACAACAAATATTACAGTCTGTTCATAAAGTTCTGAAAACACATCTATGGCTCGATCTACCGAGCGAGCGATATCTGAACACCACACTATATTGACGTTATATCGTGTCATATCGTTGAAAGATTGCCAAGATAAACTGTGTATATTTGGACTGTAATCTGAATGCCTGCCATTGTCCTTTGGGTTTTGGGTGTCTGTGTCATTCAATAGTGTTGCTGTCTAGAATCATACAAATGCCAAGCCTAATAACGTGTCTATCATTCTAGTATAAATACCCATCTAAAAATAGTTCATACAACTCAAAGCTGGCACCTAATATGAGTTAATGAGAGATATCTAGCCGTGTTGTTTTGTCTGTAAGCGAAGAACCATCTTTGTACGCCTCCCTACTGCTTAAAGCTACATCGCATTTCTTTCTCATCATTACCCCCATCATGACCATTCAAATTCAAGTGTGTACATTGCATAGCATAAGTAGGTCATGGTCTTATCTTATGCTAAAATCGTTGACACAGACCAGATGTTAATAATAAGATTGCAGTGAAACAATTTCCTGTGTATTTCGACAATATTTGCTACGCTCAATTGAAGAACTTGTTTCACGTCAGTCAGCTAGGTCAGTGAAATAATGTAGGTGGCTAGACGTGGTCGGTGACAGTGTCAACTGCTCTGCGTCCAAGTTTAAGGCAATGAATACTTCATATTTGAAGACAACTAAATTTAATTTCTATCACCCATGTGACTACTTCCACTCGCGATAAGTATATAAGTAGTCTTTTAAGGCTCAGGGAAGAAAACAAAAATGTTTTACTTTTTTAATTTTAATTTATTGTTTACTCTTTAATATTTTTTATGAAAACATGAGTTATTCTTCGAAACCTTGGCGCGCGCATATTTTAACTGGCGTGCGCGATGTCCAGAAACTTGAGCATGAAAATTGTTAATTTTTTGCCGAAGATATTGTTTAATGTACCGTTTAATGTCACCATAACGCATCTAAAAACTGAAATATATCACCAAATGAAAACCAGTTTTACCACTCTCGTCGGTGTGAATCTTTAGATGTAAATAAAATAACGGCAATTTCCTAATTTAGGGGTGCTAATAATAAATAGTTTTATCGCATACACTGGCGATCACTTTTGCTAATGTGTTGTATCCGTAAATGTGACGTCATACTGCTGACAGTTCCAAACTGACCAGGCTCGTTACGTGAAGCCTTAGTTCAGCGACACACAGCTGCATTGCATGTATTCCGGCACCAGTAAATTGCTATTACAATACATATATACGAATACAACCGTATTTTAAAATATTATGAACAAGACACAATAGTTTTTCACGACGTGTTTACGGCACATAAAATAAATCTATATGATCAAGATATGAAATAAATAATTATATTCATTTAGTCAAAAACTAAAAAAAAAATAAAAAAAATGCAAAAGTTGTACTACAATTTTGGCTGGAAAAATATTGCGTTCAAAGGATTAATGACGTCATGACGTGTCCTACCTGGGATCATCAGCATAGTAGGGGTAAACATATACATATCCCAAGAAGACATAGAACGTGTGTTACTCTCTGCAGCAAAACTGTTTCTTCTAATAATTTCGCTCTAGTGTTTCGGGTGAGCTACCGGTTTTGATTAGCAGCAAAATTGAAACATTCCCAGGTGATATGGTGGTGACACTTTACGTCTCTGCAGTGACGTTAGTTGATTCATAGACCTTAGAAAACATGGTTGATTCTACCTCTGTAGCTACTTGGAAACGTGCTTTGACTGGTCGTTGAGTCCCAACAAAACACGTGTCGAATAGCCGAGCCGACACAAATTTGTATTCATAAGTCTTGTCATACACGTTCACGTCATGTCAAAGTGATTCTTCTTTTAGACACGGGGGGGGGGGGTATTTCCGTCGCAGATACTCCCTGTTCACAGCAAGCGATACCTGAAATTACAATACAGTAAATGTAAGGGAAGAGCGCCATCGGTCGCTACCTAACCTGACACATGTATTTACTAACGCGAAGTCTCGCGATATATTGATAAAATCAGACGGAGGCGAGTACAATACATGACCGACGGTAACAGAACACTCTATCGCGAATACACGAAAGATATTAGATACTTGATGACATTTAAATTCGATAATCGCGGCGGTTGGGTTTTTCACCAGGGCATTCCACTATCAAAAATCTAGGGTAGGGAGATCTAAAGAAATTGGGGGGGGGGCATGATACAAACTTCTCTCTGGTGATGTAACTAAGGTGTCAAAACTTCACACGAACATTTTAATTTGCTTGTTTAACCAGCTTTCTCCGAGTCGCAATGAGCCGACAGATTAATATATTTTAAATAGAATGTTCAAAGAAGCTATTTAATAGCCCTTCTTATAATATTTTTTCAAATACAACATACCGGAGGAGAGTGTTTTGTTTCCTATAAGGGACCGACCATTCAGTGTAACATGTAACAGTAATTTGAGGGTATTTATGCTAATGACTTTTGTTTATGTTTACTTATAATCACTGAATGTGACAACCTTGAACGGCTGTGATATGATATACTAGTATGCTGTGCAATGGCGTTTAGATGTTTTATTTATGATACAGACTAGTGACATCCATTATTAAAATCAATTATATACCTCACATATATATTGGACAAGATTACTTGTAATGGCCAGTTAAGCGCTGGATAATACATTGGCATGCGAATGATTCCAGTCTCACTGTGGTCAACAAGTGACAGCACTTATCTAATTCTTCACGGCAAAACTATGTTACGCTGCGAAACTCCAACTCTGTACGGTAGAACTTCACAAAATGACGGCCGAACTTCATAATTTGACGGGAAAACTTATATTATTTCACAGCCAAAGTCCATTATTTCAAGGCAAAACTCCACAATTTGACAATCTGACGGCGACACTTTCTGATTTACGGCGAATTTGTATCATTTCATGGCAAAAGTTATTACTCGCAAATAATGACACAATGTGATACACATACGAATTATAGCACAATATTTGAACCATTCTGTTGGATTACAATTGTTTGCTGATATAGATTGTCTATAAAGTGTCCTTCATATAAGGACGTAAGTTTACTGATATCTTGGGCAGTGGGTTTTTGACATCAGGACAACAATGACTTCGGAAAGTACAGCAGTAAGGTCACTACAAACTATAAAAACTTGTCAGGAAGCTAACACGAATGGCAATAATTTTACTACTTTTACTATTTATAATCTGCGTAATGTCTACAAAAAACTTTACCGTTTTCGGTCTAAATTCAGTTGTGGCTCTCTAAATAATAAATTAAAAACAGTCAATTTGACAGCAAATGATACCAAAATAATTATTTTTAATAAGAGAAACGGCATTATTAACGACAATATTTATTATGGTGGTTCAGAAGTTGAAGTGGTTGGCAATTTCAACTATCTTGGGATTATTTTTACTCTTAATGGAAAGTTTAAGGCGGCATGCTTAAAGAAAAGGTTTTGAAAGTTTTGTTTGCACTCAAGAACATGCTGGCTTCGGTGTCAAGTTACACGTTTAAAACAAATTAATCACCCCAGTTTTAAATAATGGGTGCCAAGTTTGGGGGGAAGAGATTACCAAAAATAATATTATTATTATTATTAGGCATCAGTAAAAGCGCAACTAAATTGGCAATTTTAGAAAAGCTTAGGAGATACCCATTATTCATTATATTAATGCGCAAATGGTTAAATATTGGTTTAGACAAAACATTCCCAACACACCACAAATTATAGTAATGGCATTAAAGAAGATGGAAGTACTCAAACTATTGTTTTAACCATTCAAAAAAAAAATACTTAAATTTTTTTTAAATTCATAAAATAAGCTTTCCAAAAATATATAGTTTTGTGGACAAGGGAGGTCATCTTGGTTGCCTAATTAACTAATTAAAATACCTGTCAGGTAAACTGCATCTCTATCTTAACGAGAAATCGAAATAAACATTTAGTTTATGTTAACGGTTAGTTTAAATCAGCTTAACTTTTTTCCAGCCTACCCTGCTACAATAGAATCGCTGGAGTTGCTTGTCCTTCCTACTATATTGTCTATAGTTTAACTCCGGGGTTACGTCCAAACGCCACTCTCTTGACTGGAGATCTGTGTTCACCCCTAGACGTGATAATTTCATTTCAATAGTAAAAATCCGTTCTCAAAAATCCAAATAATCACAACCTCACCGAAATTCATTTTCTATTCTTACCCACAAGCCACACTCAGACCATTCATCAAAATGAGTGGTCTGGGGATATACTAGTACTCTGACCCATGCCGAGGACTTCCTGTTTGTAATGCTATATGATAAATCAGATTAACTATCACGTGAAACAAAATGAAAATCATTCTAAAATAACGTACTTATACCCAATTGATTGTGGAAAGAAATGACATTTGCAATAATAATCGACGAGCAGGTCCGGGTAGTAACGTTCGGTTGACGAAATAGACGATACAACAGTACTGATTGGACCTACATGAATGCTACTTAATTTCACATAACCAAATGTTGTTGTTTTTTTGCAGTCGTACATTATCTTCGGTAATAACTGCGAAAGTGAAGTATTATATCTTCAGCAGAACGTAGCCGTTAAAACTTGCAAAACGAGTCTGTTTCGATCGGTCATCGCTTAAGCAGCATACAATTTATTTATTTTTTGACTCATTTAAAAAATACGAACGGTGTCAATATTTAAATCTGTATTTTGTCTGTCTCTGGCGTGCTACAGAATGACATAGATCTTGGCCGATCGTATTTTTACAAAGGACCTGAATGTACAGCACTATTTTCACCCAACCTCCTGCTCGCTTCTGCTTTTCGATCATTATTTTTACTCGCTTTTGCAACCGCATGTTGAATAATTTCCGCTTAATTTTTCGAGCGCGTGAACCCAGAAATATCGCCCGTCTGCACGCTCGCATTTTAAATACATGGCCGTGGCATCAATATGTTCCTGGTGTCTCTGCCCTAAGAGGTTAGCATTGCCTGTATCACGTAATTGTCTCGATAATCATATTGTTGAAACGAGATAGCAGCCCTGGATTCAAACGGAACACATACACAGTCCCGCTCTATCAGCTTGTTGTGGAACGTTCACGTAACAAGAGGTCATAGTACAGAAGAGGTAGATGAAAGACAAACTATATTTTGCAATATTTGCTGATATTGTTAGCTGTGAGTTCATAGCTCTTCTTCTGCCGGTTTTTATTCTTTGTGGTGGTATTTTAGTCATTTCTGAAACATTTGGTTTCCGTAAAATTGTTGTTTATAGATATTAATATTTTATTGACACAGAAGAGCTATGGTTTCTTTCCATAGATCTGCGTAACACAAACGTGCGACGCAAAATGGTATCGCAAATAAAAGTCAATAAAAGTACACCATATTTTTTTTAGGTATTTTCACGCTTAATAATGTGCAATAAACATTCGATGACGGTCAATTTTGATGAAGTATGGTTTTGAAACTTCATAATTCCTTCTTAACGATCGACATTGAACTATATAATGAAAAACAATTCAATTTGAAAATCAAATCCTTCGATTTTTGCAACATACGTTCGAGCTGCGCCTTCCCAGAGTGCATTGCGCAAAATTTTGCAGTGAGCGAAAAATCATCTATTAGAAAAGCTGTTATCAACAAGTGTGCTCATACGTGGCCAACTTGTACACGGGAATTGTTTTGATGTTGATAATATAAGGAATCGTTCTGGAAACACACTATCCAAATACTATACTTTCAATAATTTATTGTACAAAAATCATGATGACATGGTTCAACTTAGTGTCAGCCTTAGCATATGATCAATTATTCAACATAAAAACCTTTGATATTTACACAGATATTACTTCTTCGGGGTATTCTCACTCAAATTTGGTGAAAAACACCATAGACATTTTTTTTTGCATTGTACTTTTAAAAAAATAACATTGAACAGTCGTTATTCTTGCCCACCATGTATTTCTATGGGCACTTTCATACATTGTAAATCTTGGGAGCACTTTCATGTTTTCCTTTAAAACACACCGTTTTAATTGAAAGCACACTGTTGTAATTAAAACATGTGTATTATATCATAAAACGCCTCTATTTTCTATGAAAACAGTGGTTAGAATTTTTTGATGAAAATTAAGCACATTGTAAACATACAAAAATACACTTTTTCAAAATAAAACACTGAGTGCTTTACGGGGATATAAAAAAGTGATTTTGTAGGACATTTGTGGAATAATGCATCTAACTTTATGCAAGCAGTATTAACACAATTGAGTGAATATTCTAGGGACTCATGAGTAAACATTATAGTCTATATGTCAACTAGACAATCACCGAAGATGACGTAATTAAACGCATAGTGAGATTGTCATGACATTTATCTTCAGAAAACAATTTTATGTCAAGCACTTAGTTTTGGAAGAATTAAATGTGTGTACGCTTATATGGTCTTACCAACTGGAAATCGAGACACGTGATGTATTAAGTACCTCGTGGCCTAATGAATTTTGATACACATTTCGTGAACGGTAGTTCCAATCACATCCCAGCATTCTCACATGTGATTTAAACATTTTTCTCGAAAACAGCATATTTATCAACAACACAAATACTCACGCACGTAACTATTGTCAGCAGACATACTGCGCATTTACTAGCGATACATTTATTGATTTTAGTATTTTCAATAATAAACAACTTTATATATTCATATATTTTGCGATTGTGCATCCCATGTACCTGTCACAAGTTCAATAACCAATGGAATTAAATATACACGGTGTTACTAAGCTGGATGACGCGGCACTATACAGGTGTTAATTCTCTGTGATCTTACTCATTTTCTTTATAGCTATAATTTTATTGGTGGTTCCTCAATGTTGAATTCCATCTAATATGTTGATTACCACACACCTGTGCAAATTTGCGTATGGTTTAAACGGGCTCTCTAATAAAACATAACCATTTAATTGTTATTAGAAATTTCATTATTACAATAAATTCAATATGCAAGTTCTTCTAAATAAATCTAAAGTTATGATGATATTGTTACTCCGTTACGAAGTGTGTGGAAAGTGTAATTACTAGAGCCTGCATTGTCGTTTGCAGCGACCTCCATCCATATCATTATATGCGTGTTGTTATGATAACTGATTAAACTCATTTACAGGCCAGATAATTCCATACTACGTAACTTCCTTGCCCACCCCCCAGAGATATGATCTGAGTTACCAAATAAAATCATAGGAAATGCAGTTCAATTCGTGTTAATAGTGTGTGGTCATATTTTCGTTTTCACATTACATGTGCGTTAGTTTATAACAATAATGATAATTAATTAAACCACACTCACTGGATTTTGACAATAGTATACTTTTTTGATTTTAAGAGTAAAGATCGGAGTGGTCAAGATGATATTGCTAATATTGGGAAGTAATGTTGCCCTGTTAATATTGGTTCAATGCCCTCGTCCTCTATGGCAGAAAAAACTCCAGTAAATATAGGTAAATAAGTTTTAAACTAACACACACGCTGTTAGCAATGCACATTTCAATTAAAGAACAGAAAGTATCATTAAAAAATGAACAATATGTATAGTATCAAAACAATCAGACTTGCGGTTTTCAACAAGATGTGGAAAATAACACTTTTTACCAAAAATTACAAAAATATTCCACAAAATTAGAGAATTAAAGATATCATCATGAAATGAACAAATCTTATTTAGAACCACATGTAGTACCTATATATGTAACATCAAAGCAATTGGACTTGCGGTTTTTAACAAGAAGTCGAAAGTATCACTTTTTACCAAAAATGACAAAAATATTCACCAAAATTAGAGAATTAAAGATATCATTACAAAATGAATAAATCTGAGAGAGGTCCACATGTAATACCTATATATGTAATATCAAAGCAATTGGACTTGCGGTTTTCAACAAGAAGTCGAAAATATCACTTTTTACCAAAAATTACAAAAATATTCACCAAAATTAGAGAATTGAAGATATCATCATGAAATGCACAAATCTGAGAGAGGTCTACCCAAGGTACATATACACCAAGTATCAAAGCATTCAGGCTTGTAGTTTTCAAGAAGAAGTCGAAAAAGTAAAACATTGACACAGACGACAAACGACGACGGGCAATCACTCATATGATAAGCTCCGCTCGACAAAGTCGACAGCGGAGCTAAAAAGTTGAAGAATAATGAAATAGTCTAAGAATGGATGTAGTGCATATATGCAGATTCGTGGATTAAGTGAGTATGGGATTTTCTTCTAGAGACCATATTTCTAAAATAATCCTTTTTCTAGTTTTCCCGGGAATTTGATGTGTTCGGCGAGACTGCGTTCGAGACAACAATACCATATGGGAAGAGATTTTGCACTTTTATTTATGTCAATGGATTGTAGAAGATGTTATTGTTCGTTTCAGTTCATTGCTCATTTGTTTTGAAGTGCCAATGTTCACACTTATAGGGTATCGTATCTACAGTTTCACAAAAGGTTTGAATTTCAGTAAACACACTCATTCAGCTGTACAAAAGTCGAGGACACTTCTTGCGATTGATGTTATTTTTACAACTAAATATGTCTGATTTTTTTAAATGTTATACCTTATTAATGTTTATATTTAGGAATAAATATTTGTATGTGATTTGTTTATCGTATGTTATAATTACTGAACAATAATGCAAAGTGTTTGACCATAAAACGCATCATTTGATATATCTTGCTCATTAATACTTTCAAAATTAATGATATTTTTTACCATGTTATCAGAGGAAATACAATTTAAAATGTGTCTCTGTTACAAGCATAGTCAATATTCAGAATGTGTTTTGCGGGAAAGCACCTTTCAAAGTGTTGTTATGATATACATTTTTTCGATACATAATTCTGGTGGAAACATTTCTCAAAATGTGTCTATTGAAATCACTTTTCAAAGAGCTATGATAGTTAACACTTTATTAAAACATGTCCTCTGGTGAGACACTTTTTACGTGTCGTGATCATAAACACTTTAAAAAATGTGCGTCTAGTGAAAGCGCTTTTAAAAGTGTTGTGACAATAAGCACATTTTAACACATATCCCTGGTTGAAACACTTTTCAATATGTGTTTCTATTTACATAATGTGTTATGTGCAAAAACATCCCTGTAATGTTGCATTAAAAACACTGACTACAAGTGTTTTCATCATATACACTTTCCGTAATTATGCAGATTATAAATACTTTAAATGTTTTTAAAGTGGGGACAAGCTTATAAACACATTAAATGCTTCACTACAGAACAGTAAAAGTGTTTTATTTTAAAACAGTGGTGTTTTGAAATAACTCATTTGAGGTTTTAAGAAAAACACTTTAAATTACAATGATTTTAAAGTGAGAACAAAAATGTGTTATATTTTAATAAACATAGATATAGAGTGTATGATATGCCTTCTCATTCAAGTTTACCTGTGTATACAGCTTTGTATTATGATATTGTGAGTGAATATCCACACTGAAATGTGACAAATATATGGGATTGGTCCCAAATTGTAGAATCTTGAGAATTAATTTCAGGAATGTCTTCCATAAAAGGCGAGGATGTCCATTTCTCAAATGTAGACATTGTGATTTTAAATTTGCACTTACTTATCTAGGTGAATTGTCGATTATTTGAAATAACTGTATCTTGAAAACTATGCATCATACCTGACTGAAATATGACCATAGTATTTTTCTATTACATAATGTATTTCCTAAAAAAAATATAATATAAAAAGTACAAGCCATTAGTCAAACTAGTCAGTCAAAATAACCATAAAAAGGTCTACACGTAATGTTCATGTGTGTTCATTTTACCTTGCATTTCCAACTGAGCAACTACAGCTAAAAGCATATTGATTGGAATCCGATCATGCTGATTTGCGCCAATATTTGCATACTATTATCATAGCTATCACCATTGAATAGCTTTATTCATTTGGTGCGACGCAGATAATTTTAGTGCCGCACAATTTTGGCATGCAGCTAAATACATAAATAAATACCAAAAAAATTGTGCAGTCCTAAACTACTAGTACATTTGTCTTATCATTCAAGGCATGCGACGCAATACTAAAACGCTGAGGGAATTTGATATGTATATCCCGGGCCGCTGGAGCTCATTTATTTGATTTGTGTCTCTTCAGCGGAAGTCACAGCTTTTGAAAGCGTCAGTCGCGTTGACACGCCGTATATGTGCTTAACGCAGTAACCGAGGCACGTGGAACTGTAAAGCCCAAACAGATCGATTGACGACTATTACGACTGATCCAACAAGCCGTGATTTGGATTTTAATTAAGCAATCTAGCTTCTACATGAATATATTTCAGATTTTCATTTACAACGTCATGATTTTTTTATAATCAATAAAACACACACATAATAGAATATTGAATACATATTTCGAATTTCAACAAATATATAATAATATGGCTTCATTAAAATTCATAAGACTTTGTGCTCATACAGGGAAATATACATTTTATCGATTTATTTCGTGAAAATCGCGAGATTACACGGGAAGTGATCAATCACATACAATTAAGAACATGCCAAGGCAAATGAATCAATATGAAATACATCCGTCAGAATTTTGACCTAGAGTAATCTTAGGCAAAACAGAACCGGTTTATCCCACGTGTATTTGTTCATTACATTTGTCACTTCTAGTCACGTGAGAGCATGGAACAAAGTATATAGTTCTTGAAACAATGCATCTAAACAGTGGCAAATCCATGGCGTTGTCATTTAGATTATCGAAATCACGACATAACCCACGCATTCAACTTAAATGGCGTTTTCCGGTGATTTGTATGATGCGCCAGAATGACGCTATCGGCAGATATTACAATTGGAACGGTAATAAAAAACGTCACTCTGAGTGCGTGACATTTTGGATTTAATTTTTCAGTATTACCCCCCACACGCTATATATATCACACTACCTCAGTGACTTGTTTCACAAAATAAAAGTTAATTCGGAGCATATATACAAGGCAGAATCAGATTTATTTATCATATTCTACCAGTATTTATCGGATTGTAGATGCATATTATTCACTAATGATATCATTCTCTGTCAACGGGACCAAAATATTTTCCGTAGATGACTGTAAATATGAATGCATCATAACAGCTAGTTCGCACATGGTGTACATCACGAACGGTCAGTTTTAGAAATAGAAATAACGCATATTCACTAAGGATTTTTTTAACTAAAATATCATTCAAAGTAACAAGCGCAAGCCTGGTGAAATGAGTTTCTTGGTGTCGGGTTTGTCAACTCTCATGCCGTGTTGTTTTTGCGATAAGTGCTTTTTATCGGTATACGCGATTTTATAAAGTGACACGTAGACCACTTTCTCCGTGGAATTAGCTTTCTTGTCATTAACGGCCATTTAACTAGGAGAGTGCATTACGGTGAAAACAGTTAAAACACAAAATACATTAGTAAAGAATAATTATTACGTCGCTCACCATTTATCTCGTTCGACCGTTAAATTGAGCTGATATTGTGCATTTTCGCGATTAAAACTGGAAATAATTTATTAATGCACACGCTTTGTACAATGATTTATAACGTACAGGCTATATAGTTGCTTGGGACATATTACGTAATACTGTGCTGTTACGTTGGATGGTAAATACGAGTATCGCGTGCATGACATTTAGCGTAGAAAAACAAACACTGATGTTTTCAAAACGTGACTAGACTTAATACTGCGAAAGCACTCTACAGGAACAGAGTTATTTATAACTTAATTCATCTCGATTAAAAATACTTTTGCAATTTATGTTATTTGTTGTCGTACAACGATAGAGACGCCGTTAAATACACAACAAATTCGAATCACTATTATACATAACAGGTATAGTTATTTGTGTTTCGTCAAAAGTATTCCGTCAAAAGTAACGCAGCCGATAGTGCATAGCGGGTGAACATTTCAATAAGAAGAGTACATGTGGCGTTTCTAATGTTAGGATCAATAGTACGGGTATAGTACAACGTCATTATCCTCCAGTATATGAACATAAATATAAATAATATAGAACGTGTGATGAAGATACATTAGAGTACACTCCCAGTGGCTCAACGGATTCTACTTGAGTACACATGTTGTAATTTGACACTAATCGTGACATTCTCTCACCTTCGTTTGTGCAAATTCAGCGTGTGGGAACAATCTTCGCCGTCATGTTGGCCACAGACAAGGAAACGAGGCGCCATTTCAATCATTTTGAAATCAATGTGTACCTGATAGCAAACCCATAATAACCTTAGACGGTTAAACACGGAATCATCAGTTTAGAATCTTGGAATCATTTTTCACGACGCGTGTAGACATGTCATAGTTAATTACTGAAAATCAATCGAAACAGTTTGGTTACAGATGAAAGGGAATCTCTTCAATGCCCAACTCCGCATAGCCATTTCCAGATTAAACATCAAGACTTTGGTGTCTACAGGAACTTAATTGTTTTTTGATTGACATTCAAGTTTCTTTCAATAAGCGTACTTCCTAATATCCTACCAATCAACATGGCCACAATTATATCCTAGATTCGCCAAGGGAAGACGTATCGTACCCCATGACGACTGTAACTTTATTTTCCACTGACGACTGTAAGTACATTTCCCTGCTGTAGATTTCCAAGTGACAAATGTGTATACTTCTATTATTTTTCCCCGAGACTACCAGTAATCCAACACTGATATTTTAATAAGGATAACTAGTCAGTCGCAACGCACAAATAAGATTCGGAAAAAAACATCGATTTGGACAGCAGAAAGACTAATAATCAGACTGAGGAGAGAAACAATGATATGATTTAAAAGCTCTATCGAGATTTGAGATGACCATTATCATCGTGTCTAGCACGGCGAGAAACAACTAAGTCGGCACTGGTGTTTACCAATATTTAGTGTGTTTTTCTAAAACGCGCAATTTGACAAATAATTTCCTGTATAGAAACGTGAATTTAGTAATACGACGATAAAGCAGCTGCCAACAACAGGGACCGACGCATTGCATAGATCACGTGACACCGTAGCCTATACAAAACACAAAGCGGCAGATCAATCTATATTCTTGGCGCGTAAGAGACGTAACAAGGTCGTTAACAGTTTTCCACGATCGTTTATTATAGCTAAACAATTCTAACCCTGAAAATAATATACCTATTATGCTGGATGTTTGATCTTTTTTTAGTGTCTTAATATTATTAGTTGTATGATACGTGGTGTAGTAGTATTTTAATATTATAATTATTATAATAATAATAAATATTATTTTTATATTGTTGTTGTTGTTGTTGTTGTTGTTGTTGTTGTTGTTGTTGTTGTTGAATTAATCGATCATTAATTTCGATATTGGTTTGTCAGTATTTGTCCATTGTTCTCTAATTGTATGTACACATATATGAGTAATATTGGTGGATGAAACAGAGAGAACAATCACTCAACAATTATACATATTATATTCAATTTCTAAATGACGTCTTAATACTAAGTCATGCCTGGTAGATCTGATTACTCAGTATTCAAATGTACGGTTCCCCAATGCCAATATTATTGTCACGATGTGCCCAAGTTGTATTAAACTTAGATTAAGTGCTCCCCTGTGTCATGTCAGTATGCAAGAACGAGTTCATACGATGCACGTTGTAAACGCCGCTCATCTGGTGGTGGTCATATGGAAGAATTCTCTGGCGTATACACAAACGTTGATTCTGTGATGGAAGCTGGGCTTTTTTAAACCACTATGATTCCAGGTGTTCTAAACAGCGAGACTGGGCGTTTCCGCTCGCTGTCATGTAATTTGAGGTTATGACGAGGATACTTCAAAGTATGCACCGTGACGAAGACAGTACAACGGGAGTATCGACCGACGAGCTACGGAGGTCGATGTGACGTTGTACTGTCCGAGTCCTCGTAATACACTTATTATTATACATCTTTTCCTTCCAAGGATACATCACGGGAATGCTGAAATCCAAAATGTTTAGAACAGAATCAGCGAATTTCTTTGTGTGGAGCCGGACTCAAACCTTGATGGCAGTCATGTTTGTTTGTATTATTAGAGGACGCTTACGCGCGTAATCATTCCATATTTGGAATTCGCATTTCCTAATATGGTAGGATGAAAATACCCCGTAAAATACCGCAAAAATACGGCAAGCTGTAACTTATGGCGTTACGGTGATGTATAATAATAATATTTATCATGATACTATTATATTAAATGACAGAAATGCCCTTGTAATGGAAAACAATATCAGCGCCGTTGTTCACACTGCACTTTACGACATACAGTAAGATACTTTTCATTTTCGATAATAGGGGAACATCGTGAAGGCAGCTATATGCGAATAATTCACGTCTTCGTTGAGAATTAGTGGTGTGTTGTCATCAGTATTAAACGAGAGTGAGAAAAACAGCTAATAGAACATGTGTTATTATAACGCCTAACCTGGTTTCTGCTAAGTAAAAAAAATAGTGAATATTTTGCTTACCTAAAGCCAATTCGTCTCGATGCTGTGATGCCTGATTTGACATCGGCTTCCTTAATCGATATCTGTTAGCAGCTGTAGTGTTTGACGTTGCTGTGACTTCAAATACTGCTGCGTTACCGTTATGTGGATATTATCCTATCATCTCTATTATTGCCCCACAAGAATTTGCAATGATACCTGCTTCCTCCGCCAGGCAGATGTAACATGATCCAACCTAATAACACGAGTGGTCTAGATTCACGTGTGCCACGAAGACTCCTCAAGTTATTGCAAAAAAGTAATGTGAATCGACATTCTTATGTATCAGGAAGACAGTGTGCTATCGTATTAGGGAATCTAAGAACTCTCATTACGACACGGAAAGCAAATAGACATAGTAGCAAACATTAGTCGAGTTCACTGTAAACAAGAGTGACATTGCCTTCAGATCGAGATGTTAATCGCCTCATCTGTCCTGTTTTTTTCGATTTGGCTTTTCAACATTGTTTAATTTCAAATGTCAAACTGTCGTTTGGAGATGATGACGCGATGACCTTATCAATGCAGATGTTATCTAACTGTACGGGTACATGAAGTAGTGTCTTACTATAGTCGCTAATACATGTATATGGACACAGAACAGCAATATTAAATATTTGCGCTCACGCCACATGTTCCCGTGCATGGAACGGAAAACGGAAAACCTGTCTGTACATTTTCAAGGCTTATCTAAGGTACAATATATGACATTCAAAGAACGAACGGGTAGCTGGACGATGGAATTGATCGATATGTCCCTGTTTTAGACTGTACCCGAAAACGAACCAATTACCTTTCACTCGCTATTAGAATGTTTTAAATAGTAGTTATATATATGATGCATGATATAACCTATTTTTTTAGAGTTAGTTTTCTCACATAACAAGGAAAGAATGGATGACTTGCGCTGCTTGTATTGGTTACCAAAACTCCATAAAACAACATAGTAAGATTTGTTTCTACCTTGTCAACCATTAACTGGGGCTTCAGAAATTTCATGATGTGGTGTAAATAAAATTTGGATATTACAAAATTCCATAGAACTGTTGAACAGAAATGAAAATCAGTTAGTATCTTGAATAAATTGCTATTGTGTTTTCCCGAATTTTGTGAACAACCGCATAAAAAATCGGAATATTTGTTTCAATAATAGCCAACTTCCCGTACATCTTGACTATCAGCTTTTCTAACTATTCCCTTACGCCGAATATGTACAATATGCATTACGAATATCGAACTGGGATTACACTAAAATATCTATTGCGCCCACCAAGCACTGTTATGCGTTAACCTTGGATCTTTAATACACGAGTTTACTGTACCCTGTGAGCTCATGCTTACGATAGAATGGGTGAGTTTACTAGTCTTTTATTATTTAATTTCGCCTTAGATTTTCAACTAACACGTCTTGGATGTTGTTCTCCAGAAAGACTCACTAAAAATACGTATATTTTGCCCACCTTTAATGTGTATGCCTAATTTACAAGCATTTTTTGAACTTTCAATATTATCTTGGATGTCAGGAACTACAAAGGCACAAAAACGGAATCTGTTACAGTAGAGTATCTGCCACAAACTGCACATTCCTGATGTCTGCGCGTGTATCGACGTCAGTCCGAAGCGCCCCCCCCCCCCCCAGTAAGGCTTGGTAATAGACACGTTGCAATGAAATGTTACGAGGTTAAACAAGTAGCACACGTTGCCATGCTAACTAATCTGAAATGATGTGATACACATCCAAGGCTCAAAATTCAAATTGTAATTTTTAACGTAGTACATATCAATTTATAACAAAGGCATACACACAGATAATCAACGTTGGCAAAAATCGGGAATGGTTTGCCACACCCGCCAAATATATCAAATACTATATTCACATGAAGCTATAATAGTTGGTATTACCCCCTTTGTGCTTGCAGTTTGTGTTTCTGTTTTATGTGCAAAGGATATTAATATATTACTATTAGGATTATTTCCCGAGCGTATGCTGACTGTTACCATGGTTATAATCGGCAGAGATCATAACAAACATGCGATCACCCTAATTAGGTAGATTCCTGATATAAACCCCATGTAATGTCGTGAATAAAGTGAAGCGTGAATGTCGCGGCCACCTTGTAAATTTAACGTGGTCTTAAGTTGCATTTAATTTCTCTTTAATTCAATCAATTTATTATATGAATAAAATTTACAATAGCGTTGAATGGAACATGTCGTACTGAATACACCCCACTGTGCTGAGTAGAACATGTCGTACTGAATATACCCCACTGTGCTGAGTAGAACATGTCGTACTGAATATACCCCGTTGTGTTGAGTAGAACATGTCGTAATGAATACACCCCACTGTGCTGAGTAGAACATGTGGTACTGAATATACCCCACTGTGCTGAGTAGAACATGTCGTACTGAATACACCCCACTGTGCTGAGTAGAACATGTGGTACTGAATATACCCTACTGTGCTGAGTAGAACATGTGGTACTGAATATACCCCACTGTGCTGAGTAGAACATGTCGTACTGAATACACCCCACTGTGTTGAGTAGAACATGTCGTACTGAATATACCCCACTGTGTTGAGTAGAACATGTCGTACTGAATATACCCCACTGTGCTGAGTAGAACATGTCGTACTGAATACACCCCACTGTGTTGAGTAGAACATGTCGTACTGAATATACCCCACTGTGTTGAGTAGAACATGTCGTACTGAATATACCCCACTGTGTTGACTAGAACATGTCGTACTGAATATACCCCACTGTGTTGAGTAGAACATGTCGTACTGAATACACCCCGTTGTACTGAGTAGAACATGTCGTACTGAATATAACCCACTGTGCTGAGTAGAACATGTCGTACTGAATACACCCCACTGTGTTGAGTAGAACATGTCGTACTGAATATACCCCGTTGTACTGAGTAGAACATGTCGTACTGAATATAACCCACTGTGCTGAGTAGAACATGTCGTACTGAATACACCCCACTGTGTTGAGTAGAACATGTCGTACTGAATATACCCCGTTGTACTGAGTAGAACATGTCGTACTGAATACAACCTGATGTGTTGAGTAGCACAAGTCGTACTGAATACACTCCGCTGTATTGAGAAAAACATGTCGTACTGAATATACCCTGCTATGTTGAGTAGAACATGTCGTACTGAATACACCCCGCTGTGTTGAGTAGAACATGTCATACTGAATACACTCCGTTGTGTTGAGTAGAACATGTCGTACTGAATATACCCCGTTGTGTTGAGTGGAACCTGTTGTAATGAATACATCCGTCTGAATTGACTAGAACATGTCGTACTGAATACACTCCATTGTGTTGAGTAGAACATGTATCGAATACATCCCGCTGTGTTGAGTAGAACATGTCGTACTGAATACACCCCGCTGTGTTGAGTAGAACATGTCGTACTGAATATACCCTGCTGTGTTGAGTAGAACATGTCGTAATGAATACACCCCGCTGTATTGAGTGGAACATGTCGTACTTAATATTCCCCGTTGTGTTGAGTAGAATATGTCGTACTGAATACACCCCGTTGTGTTGAGTGGAACATGTGGTACTGAATACACTCCGTTGTGTTGAGTAGAACATGTCGTACTGAATATACACCGTTATGTTGAGTAGAACATGTCGTACTGAATAAACCCCGCTGTGCTGAGTAGAACATGTCGTACTGAATATATCGCGTTGTGATTGAGTGGAACATGTCGTACTGAATACACCCTGCTGTGTTGAGTAGAACATGTCGTACTGAATATACCCCGTTGTATTGAGTGGAACATGTCGTGCTGAATACACCCTGCTGTATTGAGTAGAACATGTCGTACTGCATATACCCCGTTGTGTTGAGTAGAACATGTCGTACTGAATACACCCTGCTGTGTTGAGTAGAACATATCATACTGAATATACCCCGTTGTGTTGAGTGGAACATGTCGTACTGAATATACCCCGTTGTGTTGAGTGGAACATGTCGTACTGAATACACCCCGCTGTGTTGAGTAGAACATGTCGTACTGAATACACCCCGTTGTGTTGAGTGGAACATGTCGTACTGAATATACCCCGTTGTGATGAGTAGAACATGTCGTACTGAATATACCCCACTGTGCTGAGTAGAACATGTCGTACTGAATACACCCCACTGTGTTGAGTAGAACATGTCGTACTGAATATACCCCGTTGTACTGAGTAGAACATGTCGTAGTGAATACAACCTGATGTGTTGAGTAGCACAAGTCGTACTGAATACACTCCACTGTATTGAGAAAAACATGTCGTACTGAATATGCCCTGCTATGTTGAGTAGAACATGTCGTACTGAATACACCCCGCTGTGTTGAGTAGAACATGTCATACTGAATATACCCCGTTGTGTTGAGTAGAACATGTCGTACTGAATACACCCTGCTGTGTTGAGTAGAACATATCATACTGAATATACCCCGTTGTGTTGGGAAGAACATGTCGTACTGAATACACCCCGTTGTGTTGAGTGGAACATGTCGTACTGAATATACCCCGTTGTGTTGAGTGAAACATGTCGTACTGAATACACCCCGCTGTGTTGAGTAGAACATGTCGTACTGAATACACCCCGTTGTGTTGAGTGGAACATGTCGTACTGAATATACCCCGTTGTGATGAGTAGAACACGTCGTATTGAATATACCCCACTGTGCTGAGTAGAACATGTCGTACTGAATACACCCCACTGTGTGGAGTAGAACATGTCGTACTGAATATACCCCGTTGTACTGAGTAGAACATGTCGTAGTGAATACAACCTGATGTGTTGAGTAGCACAAGTCGTACTGAATACACTCCACTGTATTGAGAAAAACATGTCGTACTGAATATACCCTGCTATGTTGAGTAGAACATGTCGTACTGAATACACCCCGCTGTGTTGAGTAGAACATGTCATACTGGATACACTCCGTTGTGTTGAGTAGAACATGTCGTACTGAATATACCCCGTTGTGTTGAGTGGAACATGTTGTACTGAATACATCCGTCTGAATTGAGTAGAACATGCCGTACTGAATACACTCCGTTGTGTTGAGTAGAACATGTTGTATCGAATACACCCCGCTGTGTTGAGTAGAACATGTCGTACTGAATACATCCCGCTGTGTTGAGTAGAACATGTCGTACTGAATATACCCTGCTGTGTTGAGTAGAACATGTCGTAATGAATACACCCCGCTGTATTGAGTGGAACATGTCGTACTGAATACACCCCGTTGTGTTGAGTGGAACATGTGGTACTGAATAAACCCCGTTGTGTTGAGTAGAACATGTTGTATTGAATACACCCGCTGTGTTGAGTAGAGCATGTCGTACTGAATATACCCTGCTGTGTTGAGTAGAACATGTAGTACTGAATATACCCCGTTATGTTGAGTAGAACATGTCGTACTGAATACACCCCGCTTTGTTGAGTAGAACATGTCGTACTGAATATATCCCGTTGTGATTGAGTGGAACATGTCGTACTGAATACACCCTGCTGTGTTGAGTAGAACATGTCGTACTGAATATACCCCGTTGTATTGAGTGGAACATGTCGTGCTGAATACACCCTGCTGTATTGAGTAGAACATGTCGTACTGAATATACGAGGTTGTGTTGAGTAGAACATGTCGTACTGAATACACCCCGTTGTGTTGAGTAGAACGTGTCGTACTGAATACACCCCGTTGTGTTGAGTGGAACATGTCGTACTAAATATACCCCGTTGTGTTGAGTAGAACGTGTCGTACTGAATACACCCCGTTGTGTTGAGTGGAACATGTCGTACTAAATACACCCCGTTGTGATGAGTAGAACATGTCGTACTGAATACACCCCGTTGTGTTGAGTAGAACGTGTCGTACTGAATACACCCCGTTGTGTTGAGTGGAACATGTCGTACTGAATATACCCCGTTGTGTTGAGTAGAACATGTCGTACTGAATACTCCCCGTTGTGTTGAGTGGAACATGTCGTACTGAATATACCCCGTTGTGTTGAGTGGAACATGTCGTACTGAATACACGCCGCTGTGTTGAATAGAACATGTCGTACTGAATACACCCCGTTGTGTTGAGTGGAACATGTCGTACTGAATATACCCCGTTGTGTTGAGTGGAACATGGCGTACTGAATACACCCCGCTGTGTTGAGTGGAACATGTCATACTGAATATACCCCGTTGTGTTGAGTAGAACATGTCGTACTGAATACACCCCGTTGTGTTGAGTGGAACATGTCGTACTGAATACACCCCGCTGTGTTGAGTAGAACATGTCGTACTGAATACACCCCGTTGTGTTGAGTGGAACATGTCATACTGAATATACCCCGTTGTGTTGAGTAGAACATGTCGTACTGAATACACCCCGCTGTGTTGAGTGGAACATGTCGTACTGAATACACCCCGCTGTGTTGAGTAGAACATGTCGTACTGAATATACCCCGTTGTGATTGAATGGCACATGTCGTACTGAATATACCCCGTTGTGTTGAGTAGAACATGTCGTACTGAATACACCCCGTTGTGTTGAGTGGAACATGTCGTACTGAATATACCCCGTTGTGTTGAGTGGAACATGTCGTACTGAATACATCCCGCTGTTTTGAGTAGAACATGTCGTACTGAATACACCCCGTTGTGTTGAGTGGAACATGTCGTACTGAATATACCCCGTTGTGTTGAGTAGAACATGTCGTACTGAATACACCCCGTTGTGTTTAGTGGAACATGTCGTACTGAATATACCCCGTTGTGTTGAGTGGAACATGTCGTACTGAATACATCCCGCTGTGTTGAGTAGAACATGTCGTACTGAATACACCCCGTTGTGTTGAGTGGAACATGTCGTACTGAATACACCCCGCTGTGTTGATTGGAACATGTCATACTGAATATACCCCGTTGTGTTGAGTAGAACATGTCGTACTGAATACACCTCGTTGTGTTGAGTGGAACATGTCGTACTGAATACACCCCGCTGTGTTGAGTAGAACATGTCGTACTGAATACACCCCGTTGTGTTGAGTGGAACATGTCGTACTGAATATACCCCGTTGTGTTGAGTGGAACATGTCGTACTGAATACATCCCGCTGTGTTGAGTAGAACATGTCGTACTGAATACACCCCGTTGTGTTGAGTAGAACATGTCGTACTGAATATACCCCGTTGTGTTGAGTGGAACATGTCGTACTGAATACACCCCGCTGTGTTGAGTGGAACATGTCGTACTGAATACACCCCGCTGTGTTGAGTAGAACATGTCGTACTGAATATACCCCGTTGTGATTGAATGGCACATGCCTTACTGAATATACCCAGTTGTGTTGAGTAGAACATGTCATACTGAATACACCCCGTTCAATGGAAAGTGGACGGCATTATTAGAATATTTAGGTTAGGACGAACTTATACTCTATTTTATATTGCGGTAACTACCGTTGTCAAGGCGAATAATTCGATGCTCTAAATTGAACAGATAAAGTTTCTGATGGCAAGCTGATTTAGATAGGGCATTATCGTTTCTCAGTTTCTCATCTGATTTATATAGTCCAATTCGGTAATGACGTCATTATAACGAACGCACACAGATCAAGGATTCCTGCATCTGTCCCTTAATTGTGCGGTTCAACTACGAGATTGGTGCCTGTAATATCGCGACACCAATACAATGACTCCACCGTGGATACGACTACGACATAAACGAAATTGATTTACGGCATCCTGTGAATCGTGAACACGTGTTGTTTGCAATTTTAGTATGCCAGACTGAAATATGGTCGACCGTAAATATGCATCACAGTTACAATCTGATTAAAATAAAATCCTGGTTGGCATAATTTTTTAAATTTTATTTAATTTGTTTTTATTATTATTATTATTATTATTATTATTATTATTATTATTATTATTATTATTATTATTATTATTATTATTACTGTTAATTTTATTTATTATTATTCGTTTTATTATTTGCTCCTTACAATACATTTGACGCACCCGATGGCTTTCATAAACAATCATTACACCAAAATAATTGACAAAATAATTTGTCAACAAATAATTAAAATAAATAATAGTTATATTAATAACAAAAAATAAGCCAACCGGGATATAATTTTAATCAGGTAGAGATGGTGCCAATCGGTCGTGAACCACAACTACTCTTTCATGAACAGGAACTACTATTATGCCGCAAATATGTACAACATGAATGTTAATGCTACTCGCATGTTGACGTTAATCATTAGAGGCGGCACTGTTTATTACCGTGGTGGGCTGCGTATATCTAACGAGTTTGAGCGTGCCATGGACGTACTAACACGATAATTTGATTGTTTCATCCGAACATATATGAGTGCAAGCAATTTTCGTACACTGTGACGGCACAGGCTAGGATAATTAGTAACAAACATAGGGAGTTATAATGAGAGAGAAAAGTCACTTAGGGAGTCATATTTCATTGGCAACTTCCAAGATTATGGATTACCAAATGACCGCTACCGAAATTCGGAAATATCTTTTTTTTTCACATTCCCTTGTCAGAAAAGTCTTACAGCCATAATTATCATGTGTGAAACTAATTTCACAAAAAATGATTACAAAGTAAATCAGATGATTCTGAAACAACTTGGGTATACGCAAAGACGACTGAAACCTGATGAAGTCTCCGTGAAGTACCTTTCCGGGAAAACAACACTGATACTAAACTAGTTTTCTTGATAGTCTGGTGAGATTTGATGACACCGGAAAGCGCCATTATTTTCAGTTTTGCTTGTTTATTTTGATGTGCACGTCGGCCTGATAACGAATATGTCTATTGTTAGAGACTGGTTTATTAGTACCTCCACTGCGCACCTCCTATACATCCGTCGCATGACTAGATTTCAAAATTACCGTCGTTATTCGTCGGAAAATTATTAGCTAGGCCCCTATTAGTATCGTCCTTTTTTTTCTTTGTTCTTCCTTCCGTAACTTATTTCGTCAAGTTTTTTGAGAAAACCGCTGAGCAGAAATGTCTCATATTCCCCAAACGTATAGTCTATATAGTGAACTTTGTAGCGTACTCAGCCAAGGTATGGATCTACCGATTATGTTTGTAGCGTACTCGAACAAGGTATGGATCTACCGATTACGTTTGTAGCGTACTCGAACAAGGTATGGATCTACCCATTACGTTTGTAGCGTACTCGAACAAGGTATGGATCTACCGATTACGTTTGTAGCGTGCTCAAACAAGGTATTGATCTACCGATTACGTTTGTAGCGTACTCAAACAAGGTGAGGATCTACTCATTACATTTGTAACGTACTCAAACAAGGTATGGATCTACCGATTACGTTTGTAGCGTACTCAAACAAGGTATTAATCTACTCGTTACGTTTGTAGCGCACTCAGCCAAGGTATGGATCTACCGATTACGTTTGTAGCGTACTCAAACAAGGTGAGGATCTACTCATTATGTTTGTAGCGTGCTCAAACAAGGTATTAATCTACTCGTTACGTTTGTAGCGTACTCAACCAAGGTATGGATCTACCGATTACGTTTGTAGCGTACTCAAACAAGGTGAAGATCTACTCATTACATTTGTAGCGTACTCAAACAAGGTATGGATCTACCCATTATGTTTGTAGCGTACTCAAACAAGGTGAAGATCTACCCATTACGTTTGTAGCGTACTCAAACAAGGTATGGATCTACCCATTACGTTTGTAGCGGACTCAAACAAGGTATTGATCTACTCACTGCGTTTGTAACGTGCTCGAACAAGGTATAGATCTACTCATTACATTTGTAGCGTACTCAAACAAGGTATTGATCGACTCATTACGTTTGTAGCGTACTCAAACAAGGTATGGATCTACTCATTACATTTGTAGCGTACTTAAGCAAGGTATTGATCTACTCATTACGTTTGTAGCGTACTCAAACAAGGTATTGGTCAACCAATTACGTTTGCAGCGTGCTAAAACAAGGTATGGATCTCCTCATTACGTTTGTAGTGTACTCAAACAAGGTATGGATCTACTCATTACGTTTGTAGCGTACTAAAACAAGGTATGGATCTAATCATTATGTTTGTAGCGTACTCAAACAAGGTATGGATCTACTCATTATGTTTGTAGCGTACTCAAACAAAGTATTGATCTACCCATTATGTTTGTAGCGTACTCAAACAAGGTATTGATCTACTCATTACGTTTGTAGCGTACTCAACCAAGGTATGAATCTACTCATTGCATTTGTAGCGTACTCAAACAAGGTATGGATCTACCCATTACGTTTGTAGCGGACTCAAACAAGGTATTGATCTACTCACTGCGTTTGTAACGTACTCAAACAAGGTATTGATCGACTCATTACGTTTGTAGCGTACTCAACCAAGGTATGAATCTACTCATTGCATTTGTAGCGTACTCAAACAAGGTATGGATCTACCCATTACGTTTGTAGCGGACTCAAACAAGGTATTGATCTACTCACTGCGTTTGTAACGTGCTCGAACAAGGTATAGATCTACTCATTACATTTGTAGCGTACTCAAACAAGGTATTGATCGACTCATTACGTTTGTAGCGTACTCAAACAAGGTATGGATCTACTCATTACATTTGTAGCGTACTTAAGTAAGGTATTGATCTACTCATTACGTTTATAGCGTACTCAAACAAGGTATTGGTCAACCAATTACGTTTGCAGCGAGCTAAAACAAGGTATGGATCTCCTCATTACGTTTGTAGTGTACTCAAACAAGGTATGGATCTACTCATTACGTTTGTAGCGTACTAAAACAAGGTATGGATCTAATCATTATGTTTGTAGCGTACTCAAACAAGGTATGGATCTACTCATTATGTTTGTAGCGTACTCAAACAAAGTATTGATCTACCCATTATGTTTTTAGCGTACTCAAACAAAGTATTGATCTACCCATTACGTTTGTAGCGTACTCAAACAAGGTATTGATCTACCCATTATGTTTGCAGCGTACTCAAACAAGGTATTGATCTACCCATTATGTTTGTAGCGTACTCAAACAAAGTATTGATCTACCCATTATGTTTGTAGCGTACTCAAACAAGGTATTGATCTACTCATTACGTTTGTAGCGTACTCAAACAAGGTATTGATCTACCCATTATGTTTGTAGCGTACTCAAACAAAGTATTTATCTACCCATTATGTTTGTAGCGTACTCAAACAAGGTATTGATCTACTCATTACGTTTGTAGCGTACTCAAACAAGGTATTGATCTACCCATTATGTTTGTAGCGTACTCAAACAAGGTATTGATTTACCCATTATGTTTGTAGCATATTCAAACAAGGTATTGATCTACTCATTACGTTTGTAGCGTACTCAAACAAGGTATGGATCTACTCATTACATTTGTAGCGTACTTAAGCAAGGTATTGATCTACTCATTATGTTTGTAGCGTTCTCAAACAAGGTATTGATCAACCCATTACGTTTGCAGCGTGCTAAAACAAGGTATGGATCTCCTCATTACGTTTGTTGTGTACTCAAACAAGGTATGGATCTACTCATTACGTTTGTAGCGTACTAAAACAAGGTATGGATCTAATCATTACGTTTGTAGCGTACTCAAACAAGGTATGGATCTACCCATTACGTTTGTAGCGTGCTCAAACAAGGTATGGATCTACTCATTACGTTTGTAGCGTACTCAAACAAGGTATGGATCTACTCATTACGTTTGTAGCGTACTCAAACAAGGTATGGATCTACTCATTACGTTTGTAGCGTACTCAAACAAAGTATTGATCTACCCATTATGTTTGTAGCGTACTCAAACAAAGTATTGATCTACCCATTATGTTTGTAGCGTACTCAAACAAGGTATTGATCTACTCATTGCGTTTGTAGCGTACTCAAACAAGGTATTGATCTACCCATTATGTTTGTAGCGTACTCAAACAAGGTATTGATCTACCCATTACGTTTGTAGCGTACTCAAACAAGGTATTGATCTACCCATTATGTTTGTAGCGTACTCAAACAAGGTATGGATCTACTCATTACGTTTGTAGCGTACTCAAACAAAGTATTGATCTACCCATTATGTTTGTAGCGTACTCAAACAAGGTATTGATCTACTCATTACGTTTGTAACGTACTCAAACAAGGTATGGATCCAGTCATTACGTTTGTAGCGTACTCAAACAAGGTATTGATCTACCCATTATGTTTGTAGCGTACTCAAACAAGGTATGGATCTACCCATTATGTTTGTATCGTACTCAAACAAGGTATTGATCTACTCATTACGTTTGTAGCGTACTCAAACAAAGTATTGATCTGCCCATTATGTTTGTAGCGTACTCAAACAAGGTATGGATCTACCCATTATGTTTGTAGCGTACTCAAACAAGGTATGAATCTACTCATTACGTTTGTAGCGTACTCAAACAAAGTATTGATCTACCCATTATGTTTGTAGCGTACTCAAACAAGGTATTGATCTACTCATTACGTTTGTAGCGTACTCAAACAAGGTATTGATCTACTCATTACGTTTGTAGCGTACTCAAACAAGGTATGGATCTACTCATTATGTTTGTAGCGTACTCAAACAAGGTATGGATCTACCCATTACGTTTGTAGCATACTGAAACAAGGTATGGATCTACCCATTATGTTTGTAGCGTACTCAAACAAGGTATGGATCTACCCATTATGTTTGTAGCGTACTCAAACAAGGTATGGATCTAGTCATTACGTTTGTAGCGTACAGTTGAGTTTGTGGTGCACTAAAGCATAGTAGTGAAATACTTATTGAGTACTTAAACATGGTATTGTTTTACTCATATTTGGAGCTCAACTCTAGGAAGGTATTGAAGACAGGAACAACCGACCAGTGGTACAACCACAACGCCACCGAAGTTTGGTTTTGACGAGTTACGTACATCCAAGTGTTTTCAGTTATTGGAAGATTGGTAGAAGTTAATAGTTGTGATCGTATAATTTACCAACAATTTAATGGTCACCTTATAATGTGTTAGCTTTGACAGATGTCTGCTCTTTTTTGGCGTCTCTAACTGGAATGACGAATACCTTGTAGGCGTGAGGATGTATCCGAGTTAGTTGTCATGTAAGCCAATTTAATTATAATTAATTTATTGTAGAAATCATTCAAAATACCACCTTGCGATATGAATGTGTCGACAGACACAAACATTTACTTACAACAACGCAAACAACACACCCATGTTTATAATACCGTGCGGGTTAAAACAACCTCGTGATTTTTATCTGAAAATTTCCCTCTTCTCATCCGGGCATTTTATCCGCCATGCAACCAAAACCGGTCAAAACAATGGTCAACAACTCTAAAAACTCTTGGGCTAGTTGCTGAGGCTCCCCGGATATTGAAACAAGATAACTCCTTACACGTGCAAAATATATAACATATGGTTGTTGTCGTTATTCGTATTCCTAATTGAATTATGGTAATGAGAAACAACGCAAATAATAACACGCCTTAGAGTAACCACGGTTACTAAAAAAAGAGTAACTGACAAGTTGTGAGGAAGTAGCCCGAGTTTATTGTCACGTGGTGTCTGTCCATTTCAAAAGAATTGTGATTATATATTATATCTGATATACATTCAAAGTGAAAACAGTTTTCTTGTTTCTACAGCCTACGCTAACCTTTTCACCAGCAGAAATTTTCGCCCAAATTTTTCAGCACGTTTTTCTTGTATTCTTCAATAAAATTTGAGTCAATTTTCAGTTTTGTGGTTATTTTCTTCCAATTTTCTGAAAGAAAGTGCAAACTATAAACAGGACTAATTCGTGAAAATGTGATGAAAAAAGAGAACTAGTAGTGAAAAGGCTAAGCCGTGTAACAGAACAAATGTGATGGATGCATGTGTACATGTCGTGGGTGTATGTATAAATCCATAGAAAAGATATCAAGTGAGTGTCATAACACATGGTGTCAAAGCACTTCATAACCTTCTAGTAAGATATTACGTTTAGTCTGGCAAGTTCCGCGTTAAATTTCCAATGATGTCGGTACATGAATATGATGACAGTTATTTTACACATATTTTATTAGCGTGTGAGTTAACTTCTAACTTTAGTTGTTTCATGTTTCGTGACCCAAAACACAATTTGGAACAGCGTTGCATGACGGTAATTAATTTTGTGCAGACAAATCAAAACTTAGTCACGTAGCGGTTAAATATATTGTTAGTGCATACATTCGTTTTAACAAGATGACCGGCAGTCAGACATTTTGGATGTGATGGAAAAAGTACATACATGATGTTTGATGTCTGACGTTAATATGCAACAGTTTGTGTTTACAAACATCGTTAATATGCAACAGTTTCTGTTTACAAACACCGTTATTATGCGACAGTTTGTGTTTACAAACACGTTAATATGCGACAGTTTGTGTTTACATACACCGTTATTATGCGACAGTTTGTGTTTACATACACCGTTAATATGTAACAATTTGTCTTTACAAACACCGTAAATATGCGTCAGTTTGTGTTTACAAACACTGCTACTATGCAACAGGTTCCGTTTAAAACCATCGCTAATATCCAGCAGTGTGTCTGCTTTAACAAACACTGTTACCATGCAACAGTTTGTGCGTTTATAACAACGTTAATATGCAACAATTTGTGTTAACAAACACTGTTAATATGCAACAGTTTGTGTTTACAAACGCCGTTATTATGCGACAGTTTGTGTTTACAAACACCGTTATTATGCAACAGTTTGAGTTTACATACACCGTTAATATGTAACAATTTGTCTTTACAAACACCGTAAATATGCGTCAGTTTGTGTTTACAAACACTGCTACTATGCAACAGGTTCCGTTTAAAACCATCGCTAATATCCAGCAGTGTGTCTGCTTTAACAAACACTGTTACCATGCAACAGTTTGTGCGTTCATAACAACGTTAATATGCAACAGTTTGTGTTTACAAACACCGTTAATATGCGACAGTTTGTGTTTACAAACGCCGTTATTATGCGACAGTTTGTGTTTACAAACACCGTTATTATGCGACAGTTTGTGTTAACAAACACTGTTAATATGCAACAGTTTGTGTTTACAAACACCGTTAATATGCGACAGTTTGTGTTTACAAACGCCGTTATTATGCGACAGTTTGTGTTTACAAACACCGTTATTATGCGACAGTTTGTGTTTACAAACGCCGTTATTATGCGACAGTTTGTGTTTACAGACACTGTTAATATGCGACAGTTTGTGTTTACAAACGCCGTTATTATGCGACAGTTTGTGTTTACAAACACCGTTATTATGCAACAGTGTCACACGCAACGTAATATTACCGTAATTGATATAGTAAAGGTGTAATGGTTCAAATACCAAAATGGCAACAGTAACAGAAGACTTCACTGGCGGCGATGATAAAATACGAACACGGAGCCAACAGATGAGGTTTCAACTGGTACTGGTATTATTATACTCTGCAAACATCAAGAACAATAACGTGGTAAAACTCCACTACTCCAATGACTAGATACTTAAACTCCATTACAATTCAACGAGATCTCCGATCTGATCTCAGTGCTGAACAACTCCCCTATATATATCCACACTGTCTATAAATAGACCATTACATCAGCATACATAATGAGTCTGACACTTACTACAAATTTCTAGAATGTTCCATTACCTTCTATTGCCTCCTACAGTGTTCTATTACCTATTCAACCATTTTCTAAAAAAAAATCTAGAATATTCCACCCAGACACAGTACGGTTCTAGAACATTCTCAGTGACACGGAAGTGGTAAATAAGTCGTATGCGACAAACAGTTTCTGTTCACAAACACCGTTAATATGCAACAGTTTATGTTTACAAACACCGTTAATATGCAACAGTTTGTGTTTACAAACACCGTTAATATGCGACAGTTTGTGTTTACAAACACCGTTGTTATGCAACAGTTTGTGTTTACAAACACCGTTAATATGCGACAGTTTGTGTTTACAAACACCGTTATTATGCGACAGTGTGTGTTTACAAACACGTTAATATGCGACAGTTTGTGTTTACAAACACCGTTAATATGCGACAGTTTGTGTTTACAAACACCGTTAATATGCGACAGTTTGTGTTTACAAACACCGTTATTATGCGACAGTTTGTGTTTACAAAGACGTTAATATGCAACAGTTTCTGTTTACAAACATCGTTATTATGCGACAGTTTCTGTTTACAAACACCGTTGTTATGCGACAGTTTGTGTTTACAAACACCGTTAATATGCATCAGATTGTGTTTACAAAACCCCGTTAATATGCAACAGTTTCTGTTTACAAACACCGTTATTATGCGACAGTTTCTGTTTACAAACACCGTTGTTATGCGACAGTTTGTGTTTACATACACGTTAATATGCAACAGTTCGTGTTTACAAACACCGTTAATATGCGACAGTTTGTGTTTACAAACACCGTTAATATGCATCAGATTGTGTTTACAAAACCCCGTTAATATGCAACAGTTTCTGTTTACAAGCACCGTTAATATGCGATAGTTTCTGTTTACAAACACCGTTGTTATGCGACAGTTTCTCTTTACAGACACCGTTGTTATGCGACAGTTTGTGTTTACAAACACCGTTGTTATGCGACAGTTTCTGTTTACAAACACCGTTATTATGCGACAGTTTGTGTTTACAAACACCGTTGTTATGCGACAGTTTGTGTTTACAAACACGTTAATATGCAACAGTTTGTGGTTACAAGCACCGTTAATATGCGACAGTTTCTGTTTACAAACACCGTTGTTATGCGACAGTTTCTGTTTACAAACACCGTTGTTATGCGACAGTTTGTGTTTACAAACACGTTAATATGCAACAGTTTGTGTTTACAAACACCGTTAATATGCGACAGTTTGTGTTTACAAACACCGTTAATATGCATCAGATTGTGTTTACAAAACCCCGTTAATATGCAACAGTTTCTGTTTACAAGCACCGTTAATATGCGATAGTTTCTGTTTACAAACACCGTTGTTATGCGACAGTTTGTGTTTACAAACACGTTAATATGCAACAGTTTGTGTTTTCAAACACCGTTAATATGCATCAGATTGTGTTTACAAAACCCCGTTAATATGCAACAGTTTCTGTTTACAAGCACCGTTAATATGCGATAGTTTCTGTTTACAAACACCGTTGTTATGCGACAGTTTGTGTTTACAAACACGTTAATATGCATCAGATTGTGTTTACAAAACCCCGTTAATATGCAACAGTTTCTGTTTACAAACACCGTTATTATGCGACAGTTTCTGTTTACAAACACCGTTATTATGCGACAGTTTCTGTTTACAAACACCGTTGTTATGCGACAGTTTGTGTTTACAAACACGTTAATATGCAACAGTTTGTGTTTACAAGCACCGTTATTATGCGACAGTTTCTGTTTACAAACACCGTTGTTATGCGACAGTTTGTGTTTACAAACACGTTAATATGCATCAGTGTGTGTTTACAAACACCGTTATTATGCGACAGTTTGTGTTTTCAAACACCGTTAATATGCATCACATTGTGTTTACAAAACCTCGTTAATATGCAACAGTTTCTGTTTACAAACACTGTTATTATGCGACAGTTTCTGTTTACAAACACCGTTATTATGCGACAGTTTCTGTTTACAAACACCGTTGTTATGCGACAGTTTGTGTTTACAAACTCCGTTATTATGAAACAGTTTGTGTTTACAAACTCCGTTATTATGAAACAGTTTGTGTTTACAAACGCCGTTATTATGAAACAGTTTGTGTTTACAAGCACCCTTAATATTCAGCAGTGTGTGTGTGCTTTGAAAAACACTATTACCAAGCAACAGTTTCCGTGTTTACAAACACCGTTAATATGCAACAGTGTCTGTTTACAAACACCGTTATTATGCGACAAGTTGTGTTTACAGACACCGTTAATATGAAACAGCATTACCGGTAATACCCAGCAGTGTGTGTGCTTTGACAAACACTGTTACTATGCAACAGTTTGTGTTTACAAACACCGTTGATATGTAACAGTTCGAGTTTCAAATCACCGGTAATATCCAGCTGTGTGTGTGTGCTTTGACAACCACTATTACCAAGCAACAGTTTGTGTGTTTACAAACACCGTTAATATGAAACAGTTTGTGTTTAAAAACACCGTTAATATGCAACAGTTTTGTGTGTACAAACACCGTTAATATGTAACAGTTTGTGTTAACAAACACTGCTATTATTCTACAGGTTGCGTTTAAAACCATCGCTAATATCCAGCAGTGTACGTGCTTTAACAAACACTGATACCATGCAACAGTTTATGCGTTCATAAACAACGTTAATATGCAACAGTTTGTGTTTACAAATACTGTTTTTATGCAGCGGGTTGTGTGTTTACGGACATGGTTATTATACAACAGGTTGTGTTTAAAATCACCGGTAATATCCAGCAGTGTGTATGTTTTGACAAACGCTGCAACAGTGTGTGTGTTCACAAACACATTATGATCTAACAGTTTCCCTATTTACAAACACCGCTATTATGCAAGAGGTTGTGCTGAAGATCACCTTTAATATACATCAGTGTGTGTGCTTTGCCAAACACTGTTACCATGCAACAGTTTTTGCATTTATAAACAACATTGATATGCAACAGTGTGTGTTTACAAACACTGTTAATATTCAACAAGTTTGGCTTCAAAACCACCATTAATATCCAGCAATGCGTGTTGATTCATTTTGCACAACTTTGTACCGTGTATTAACACCCTAAATCCCCATTTGTCAACTGCATAAACAACTTTTTCTTTGAAAATTAGATGGAACTTGGGAACTTTCCATGAATTCAAAAAATACACAAACCCGCACGACTTTCTAGTATGAATGATAGATAACACAGTAAGAAAGAATCACGAACTTTGAGGCATACATTTTCCATGTATGAGTTGAAGCCCCCAACAATTCCACCAGCTTGTTTACTCAGGCCGTATCCCATGCAAATACTAACTTCCCTGATTTAGCTTAACTTAAGACAATGTTGGATCAACTTACAATACTCGTATGAATAATTTGAAATTGATCTAAATTGGCGGTTATTTCATGTTTGAAAATGTTTTTAAATTAATCGGGTGTGCACAAATGACTTTTTGCATTGACATTTGACCTATACTTGCTTCGAAAGACAGTACGGTAACTACAATTTAAGAAATACTTACTACTATTTACAATTTCGAACTTTAATCTATAGGTTCCGACAATATAATATCATAGGTCACATTACTAAATGAATCTACCAACTTTGCAATCGCTTTTCGCAACTTTGTAAGAGGTTTGTTGTCCGTTTTTCGGTTCGCTGTTGTGATAATCTGCTTATATAAGAGCGTTTTCGTTACATTTCGTCAATGTTTCCGCAATTTAACTGCGGGGTTGGCATGACAATGACTTAGGTTAATTATACAAGCAACTTCGCCAACTTTTAAAACGTTTTTTTTTTTCATCTTAGCACACTGTTTTTGTAACATATTACTACGAAAGCCGAGAAGGGACTTCACACTTCGTACTTCCCATTTCTCACTTCTTACTTCTCACTTCTCATTTCCCTCTTCTTACTTCCTATTTCTCACTTCCCATTTCCCATTTCTCACTTTCCGTTTCTCATTTCTAATTTCTTACTTCCCACTTCTCATTTCGCACATCTTCGAACCTCGTTCTCAACACATGCGCACAGATATGCGCAACAATCATCCATGATGATTTCAACGGCCACCACGTAACAACTTATATTCGGCGTCTTGATATCTTGTGAAACTGGGGCAGATAACAACATCTATCGTCACAATTAGAAGTCTGTAACTTCTTCTATAAGTAACATTAATCTATTGATAACGTGCATGATTTATATCAGATGGATGAACTGGTCATACTAGGCGAGTGGTGGAAGTGATGCTGTTGATTACATTCAGTATTTAACACGGTATTTCAAATATCTTACTTTAGAAACATTCTAGTGATATTTGTAACCATGAATGGATGAACTGGTCATACTAGGCGAGTGGTGGAAGTGATGCTGTTGATTACATTCAGTATTTAACACGGTATTTCAGATATCTTACTTTAGAAACATTCTAGTGATATTTGTAACCATAAATAGATGGATTAGTCATTCTGAAAAGTGGTGGTTATCCTGCATATTGCTAATTTCATAGTTCATGTAGTCCATATTCATCACTTAGTTCATACCTAATTAATGTTATGTTCTCTGTTTACATTTATAGAATCATTACAGTCAATGTGATCAAAGGTAGGTGTAACACACATAGTCACAACCCAGTAAGGAATGCCAGTGATTTCCTGTTTCAAGATGCACGTCCACCAAGGAGGACATACATCTGGGGTTGGAATCTTAAAGCAATCTGCACACAAAGTCGGTGTCCTGATCACTTGTGTTCAGAAGACAAAATTCACTAATGCTCGGTGTTGACAGTCATTAGTACAAACAGTGACTGTGTTGTAAAAGTCCAAATGATCACATAGATTTAACATACACACTTTTAATGACTTAGTTATTTCAATTACCTGATAATATTTGCAAATTTTATTTAATCAGTATTAGTCAGTATTGTTTAGAACACGCCTTTCCAAAGAAGTTGACTTTTGTCACAAAACTTGTTAATTAAAAATAACAGGAACTTATTAATTCCAAGGAGTGTACACCTTAGAAAAAATACATCTGCTTAACCCCTGTGGTTCTCTCTTGTACATTACAGATGTGGGTACAACTCTGCATGATATGTATGTTTGTACTCATTATTGGCCATGTTGAAAGTATGCTACCAGAGTACACACCTGTAGTTCTCTCTTGTATATTACAGATGTGGGTACAACTCTGCATGATATGTATGTTTGTACTCATTATTGGCCATGTTGAAAGTATGCTACCAGAGTACACACCTGTAGTTCTCTCTTGTACATTACAGATGTGGGTACAACTCTGCATGATATGTATGTTTGTACTCATTATTGGCCATGTTGAAAGTATGCTACCAGAGTACACACCTGTAGTTCTCTCTTGTACATTACAGATGTGGGTACAACTCTGCATGATATGTATGTTTGTACTCATTATTGGCCATGTTGAAAGTATGCTACCAGAGTACACACCTGTAGTTCTCTCTTGTACATTACAGATGTGGGTACAACTCTGCATGATATGTATGTTTGTTCTCATTATTGGCCATGTTGAAAGTATGCTACCAGAGTACACACCTGCTTCTTATGGTGCACATCACAACGGTGTCAGAGAGAATGTGATAACAGATTACTTTAATGCTTGCTATTCTAACCAAGAAATATTAGCTTCTCTTGCACTTTGTCATGGTATATACAATTCATTAATTATGTTACTGTATAAGTTAATGTTCTTCATATTGATTCTGTGTAGAAATGAAACGTTCTAATATCATTTTATGAAGTAATGACATGTGTAATGTGTAATCATTTTTATAATGGTATTATGATATAAATCCAGTTAATGATTTTTATTTTTCAATATTTTCTTTTTTCATAAGGTATTGTTATTAGCTTGAGACATTTGAAACGTCTTCTGAGAAAGATTGGCTTGAGAAGAAGGCAGACAGTTAATTTATTGCATTTAGATAATGTATTAGAAGCTATACAACAAGAGCTAAATGGAAGTGGAAAGTGTATTGGCTACAGGTCAATGTGGAAACGGTTGAAGTTGAAATATGGATTGGCTGTTAACAGAGACATTGTACTTGAGTTGTTACGTCTTGTTGACCCAGATGGTATAGAGCGGCGTAAAAAGCGCAGGATGATGAGAAGGAAATACATTGCACCCGGACCAAATTTTATCTGGCACATAGACGGATATGATAAATTAAAACCTTTTGGGTTTGCAGTCCATGGAGCGATTGATGGTTTCAGCAGAAGAATACTATTGTTGGAAGTATCACTAAGTAACAACAATCCAGCAATTGTTGCACACTATTATCTTGACTGCGTGAGGCAGACTGGATTTGTTCCAAGGGTTATTAGATGTGACTTTGGAACAGAGAATTCTACTGTTGCCTCCTTACAATCACTATTCAGATGGGATGATTCTGATGATTTGGCTGGAGTGAAAAGTATCATGTATGGTAAAAGCACTTCAAACCAATTGAATTGAGGCATGGTGGAGCATGATGCGCAGGCAAGGAGGAGAGTGGTGGATCAATTATTTTAAAGACTTGCGAGATAGTGGAATATTTCATGATTACGATAATATACATGTAGAATGCTTGAGATTCTGTTATATGCATGTTCTACAGAAAGAGCTGCATAGCATCGCTGTTGAATGGAATCTACATCACATTACCTCCAAACGAAATTCAGAATGTGTTAGCGGGAAACCTGATATATTGTACTATTTACCATCTTTGTCAGGTTGCAATAATTATGGCAGTGTAGCTGATGTGGACACTTCTAATATATGTAGGGAGTTATATGCTTTGCGACCACCACTACATGGTTGTAGTGATGAGTTTTTACAATTGTTAAACGAGGTTAGACCAGGCCAGGACCCACCAATAACTGTTACTGCAGCTGAGGAATTGTTTGTTAGTCTGGTGAGAGATATTGAAATGTTTTTGGAGTGAATAAAATATCTTATATTGAACTTTACTTACACATGTATTTTCAACTTACAATGTAGTTTGAAAAAATCAATTTATATTTAAAACGTCATTAATATCTGTATTTTATTCTTGTTCTATCACGAAGTACGTTTGTTACGAATATACATTTTTGAAAAAGTGTACTAGTAAGTTTTCTTTGTTGAATAGTTTGTATAAGTTTACAGATATAGCTAGTGGCTTTGTTTATCTCATTGACATTTTCACTACATTCAAAAAGCTGTTTCGCGTCGGCTCTGTTAATCCTGAATTATTATTAATTAATTAAAATACATATTTTACCAGGAAATTGATTGCTATTAGGGCATGTTTGTCATGGATTCACTATGTTTTATTTTTAATGGTGTTAATATCAAATTAAGCCTGTCGTTCTCCTGTAGTCAATTCGATATACATGTATTTTAACCATTTTTGTTGACTGCATTGCTACACAAATGAACGATTATGTTTTAACATGCAACATTTCATTTAATATTAACGTTAATCAAAACGGCCCAAATAGAGAACTATTCATATTGCCTAGTTGAAATGCATACTTATAATTCGAGATTCTGTACTGAATAAAAAATCATTGCGTAAGAGTGATTATTATGGTATATATGTAGTCAATTAAGGCTTGCTTCAAACCATTTGAGAAATGCACGATACCTTGTTATACTATCCCTGAGGCGCTGTAGTATGCAGATTGCAGCGTTATTTAAATGTTTCCACACATCAAATTTTAAAATTTGTATTTTCGTTAGGTTTGTGCACGTTCAATTGTGCATATATGCATTTCATTTCAAGGACATTACTGCACAAGCCAGACATGGTGTCGCAAATTGTGCCCTCTGTCGATGGGGCTACGAACCCAACAAATTTGGTTTAAAGCCCCGTCTGCGGAAGGCACAATTCACGCCACAGTGTCAGGCTAATCATTGTATTAAATATTTTCGAATAAATGTGTTGTGTAACAAGCACTCCCCACGACACTCAAAAAGCACACTCATTAACTAGAAAATAATTTTTATTTATATTGAACATGCTGGATACTATCGGTATTATAGTTACATGGAGCATTTTAAAGTTGTACAGCAATATGATGAACTATATAATACACCACGAATATATTTCCTGGTGAAGTGTTTTTCCTAGGAACAAATGCAGCATCTGATGAAGCAATGTACACCCAATCCAATCCTGCAGTTCATAATAGTACATACCAATTACAGCATGAAAATGAGCCTGATTTCCTGGCTTATTTATGCAACATTAATGTCTGTGAAAATTATTCATAGATCTAAAAATTATAAACACAAACTCGTTAGAGAATTCACTGTGGTATAAGGTATACAAACCGCAAAATAGCATTGCTATAAACAAAGCAACAAACAAATTAGTATCTATCTAAAATCAAATTGAAAACACTACTATTGCTATTCAATTGGATGTTTCTGCAGCAGTACAAAAACTACTTAAAGGTTTATTTTAAAACAAGTCATAACACGTTAAGGTATATTGCGTTCACAATTAGTTAAACACTGAAACGCTCTTGTACACCAACAATACCAAGTTAGAAGAATATCAGCATATAAATTCCAGAGATACGGTCGTACCTATGATTATAACCACTATATTTAAGTAATCAAATTTATGGTTACACTTTGAATCCTAGTCAGCACAATTAGTGAACACTTGGGGTTCCTCGTCTTTTAGGTGATGATAAACAATAAATGTATTCTTAATCCATTTCTAAATTCTGTAGAAACATCAACCCTATGTGCCACCGTGATTTCTTGATTACTCAAGGAAGTAAAGTATGATCTGAAATTATCAACAAGGTTGATCAAATGCATGGTATGGCTGCCTTTTGAAGACTGTTAGTACATCAATGATACAGATATGCACAAGTATACAGAAAATATTGCTTTAAAGAGAAGGTCAAGTCAGCGAATATTAACATTTTGAATGAAAGACAAAGTAGAACGAAACAATTCTTTACAGAATATTGATAGCGTTTGTGGTTTTCTGGATATTCAAGTTTTGAATGGCAAACAATAACTTGAATTTACCAAGGACTAATAGTTTTCAAAGTTACTTAGAAGTTTCTTAAATAGTTATGAAGTTACAATGGAAATCATTTCTGATATTTTCATATCGGAGGATATTATGTCACACTATGGCTGCCTCCAACTAATTTGCATAATACACTGGCTGCCAACTCAGTTCTCCATAGGCTTCATGTTGATTAATTTAAAGTAAAATATCTAGCGATTCAGAAGTGATATTAATATTATGTAAAGAGTTGTTTGTTTCATTCTACTTTGCATTTCATTTAACATATACAGATCCATAGACTAGACCCTTAACTATTCTGAAACTGTTATAAGATTAGTACTCAACATGTTTCTATGTTTTGTGTGTGCTCAAGTGGGACATGCTTAAACAATGCTCTGTAAAATCAATAAGGCTGTTGGTCTTTTTCTGGGTCATAGTCCAAACAATTATCAATATTCACAACCAACATATCATGGATATATGCATGTAATGACAAGAGCTTCAGGCAACTTGGTTTGTTTCCTCCTTGCAACATTGAATACAGTGATTCTATTGCAGCAGCTATTGCATCGCTATTTCCAGCATTGTCACCTTCAGATATTTGCGAATCATCATCAAAACCCCAAGCGTCCTTTCCAGTGTACAGTTCTAGTAAGGTTATTCCAACAGACCACATATCTGACATTGTTGTACCATTTCTTTGATGAAGCAGGCACTCTGGTGCCATATAAGAAGGAGTACCAGGAAGCCCCATACCTGTGCCTAGTTGAAGAGTTTTGTGCACTTGTTTAACTTTGCTAATTCCCATATCACATAGCTTGGTGTTCAATGTATCACGAGATATTAGTACATTGGCAGGTTTGATGTCCTGGTGAATTATATCAGCATTGTGCGTGTAAGCTACGGCTTGACAAAGTTGCTTAGCAACATACGATTTCTGGGCTTCAGGTATATTGAAGTCAGTCTCATGGAACAAAATGTCCTCCATATTTGCTCCATCTATAAATTCCGACACAATATATATACTAGTTTTCTCTGTAGCAACTGCCATCAGTTGAACGATGTTCGGATGTCTGATTCTACTATGCACCTGGATCTCTCTTCTAACAGTTGCTTGCAGAAGCCTGGCATTTCTGACTTTGACTTCTTTTATAGCAACATCTGTTCCGATCCAACTCCCTTTATATACAACTCCAAATGATCCTCTGCCTATTTCATTTTTTTTCTCAAATTTCAAATCGTTTTCTGTTGATCTTTGGTACATCTAGTGCTGCTACAGGTACAGGTTTTTCAGATTCTGAAATGTGGCTATCCATGTCTTCTGTAGTAGGCCTTTTTCCACATTTTAAAACTTGGCTATTATTTCCTGTGGAACTTTTGATTTCCTTCACAAGTATTCCTTCATTTGGATTTGCTGAATGTCCTAAGCATACTTTAACAATACTCACGACTTCAGATTCTTCGAACAAGTCATCAAACGTTACGACAACGCCAGGTTCACTCACAAAAATGCAGCAACGATCAGAATCTTCAACAGTAATGGCACCATTTTTTCTCCATGTGTATTTAGCGCTTGGCTGCCCATGACAAGATGTAATAACAGCAAGGATTAGTTGTTTGATTTCGTCATAACCCCATAATTCTTCTGGACCATGAAGTCTGATTTTAGAATTTTCTGATCCATTCGACATTGGGAAAACAAATCTTAAGGCATCATTTTCATCACACCCATAATTCAGATAACACACCCCATTCTTTGATAATGACTTGACTTTGTATCCATTGGATAGTGGGTCAAACTCACATAAAGTTTCTACATTAGGTTGTGTAAATGAACATAATTCACGACACTCAGACCTAGATGAAGCTGTGATTGTACACGTTACTTCTGAATAGCTTGACTGCATTTCTTGAAAGTAATAAATACTTAAATCCTCTCCTGTAGAATGTAGGGAAGATGACTGGCTCTCAATATCAAAGTTCAATACTTTTTCCTCCAAACTGTTGCAAATACTGGAGTCTGTCTGAGAATTGCAGCTGGCAACTGTACTACTAGCTATAGGGCTTGAATCATTGCTAATATCTGACATAGCTTCATGCATTTCCGGTTGACTTTCACTCATATCATCATCTTTTGTATCTGCATTCGTGCTTGTCATAAGGTAAAGTTTACATTTGCTGGCATAAATACCATGTGATTTTAAATACTCTTCAAAACTGCATTGTTCTCCATCAATGTCAATGAACGAATCAATTTTGTCTCTAGCAAAACTTACTAACTCTTTCTTCATTTCAATGATATTGCCAAGCTTTTCAATGCTCTTTTGAAACAATTTTGTTGCTTTGTTGATCATCGTTTCAACAGTCATATCTTCATCATCATAATCAATAGCCCTTGTACCACCTCCATCATTGAATCTTATTTGTTTGAATGGCTTGCCGTTTTCCGAGTGTAACCAACCAAGGTATAACTTCTTCTGTGTTTTTCGTGGTATAGGGCAGGGTACCTGATAGGGAATCATATGTATAAGTTTATGCACGTTAGAGATATATTCACATTTACTTTGCTTTTCTCTCAACAGTATGAGCCAGTTGTGAAAATTTATACAGGTGACGAAAAAAAACAGATTCCAAAATTCTCATAAACAACTCGCGTCGATGGAAAATATGGCCAGAAAATATAGAAATCGAAATTAAATTATTTTGATATTGTAATTCACTGGTTTACTGGTTAATGTAGACTTTATTATAAAGCCTGTTGCATTTATTTGTAGTATCTTGTGGCATTGTTTGGTGAGAAATAAAGCACTAACGTAATACAATATTCTTAATGTTACCCCTATAGTTTGTTCAAACATACCAAATTTGCAGAAAAATCAGTCAAAGCATGTCTAAAAAATGTTGATGTAGCACTAAAATTGTAATTTTTTAAATACTAGTATTTAAAATTATGCAAATTAGCAACTAGACAAATCAGAGGGACAACCTAAGATACCATAATAAAAAAATTGAAATATTCAGCAAAAATCCAATGTCACAATTTTGACATAAAATGAACAAATCTGCGAGAGATCCTCCTAAGGTACCAAAACACCAAATTTGAAAGCATTCGAAGAAGAAGATGAAAATGTAAGATGATGGATGACGGACGGACAATGACGGACAATCAGTAATATGATAAGCTCCGTTCGGTCAACTTTTATACCCACGCCAGCGTTTAGAAATAAATGTTGATCACTGTTTGATTGTTTGTTTCTATATTAACATCAATAGTATACATTATACCACTAAAGTAATTAATAAACTACCTTTGTTGCAGTTCTAGAAGTACCGGGTACTGACTTCTTATTGCATGAGCCCTTTTTTCTCTCTCTTATCTGCTTCACAAGCTCCACAAAACGTGTTTTCTTTTGATCTGAAAAAAAATGGCAATGCATATCTTATAACATTGTTATTCAATTCAATGAAAGTCATACTTGGAGCCTACATAAGATTGTTGTGGTGAAATATGACTTGGCAGCTATGTGTTCATGATATTATGAGTAAATGAAGGTAATGATTAAGAGTTGTGTATAGAAATATTATGTTCATATGCACAGTTACCAGTTATGTACTGGTGTCACTTGAATTGCAAAATTATGGTTGCAACACATCTCGTTACACGGCTATAATTTTTAAATATGGGATAATAGTCAACTATATTTGATAGGCAAGGCAGGAAGGGGGGGGCAATGAATTACATTAATTAAAGTTTACCTTTGTTAATTGCAGATTTTAAACTTTACAATTTCTCCAACTTTAAGACCCATTCCTTTCAGGTCTTCATTACTCATTAGAGAAATATTGTCCTTTTCAAGTACCTTTAGAGAAATTAAAGTAGTGAATTAAATAAGTAATGATTTTGCTCTATTAGAAGAGTCATGCACTTACGTAAATGACAGGTGATTTTATGATCGCAATAAGTAATATTTTATATTACAATATACAATGAATGCAATGGTGCAATTCTAATGGAGATGCACTTGTAATAAAGCAAGTACGGTACTATCTTTTAATCCAAGCTTTAGTTATTAACATTGAAAATTATAACTCAAACTACATTTTGCATAAAAGTGCATCTTTGATCATTTACCTGTTCTTATCTGTTCATAAATTGTATTTCCTCTTTGTGTTGTAAAGATTTCACACAACAGCTGCAAAACAAACACATGAGTATGCATTTACTAAACCAGGAAGACTTACATGTAACACATGAAGTGTGAAGAAATTGTTTTCGTTCCAGGCAGTGTAAAATGGGGGCAAGGGGGGGGGGGGGGTTGTTTGCTGGTCAGGTTACAGGAAATAAAAACGGTGTTTTCATTTTTATAGGAAATAAAAGTTTCATTTTACGTTAAAAATAACAGTTTTTAGAGTTTATACATAAAGCAAATTTGTAATTACTTGTTACAGTTTTTTATTATTTTCGACCATTCACATGTGAGTCCAGTATCGAAGATATTGTATGAATACTGACAATTAATGTGGAAAATATATGCTTACAACTAAAAGTATCTTTGTACGAAATACAGGGGAATAAAATAGATGATTCCTTATTATACCTTGCCCATGCCTATGAAATATGTTAATTATTTATTTATTTAAAGTACAACATTACGAACGTTAAAACAAGTTATTACGAAAATTCCCCTTTTCGTCCCTAAGTGTAGGATAATGAGTAGAAAGAACATATGAAGAGAGACACATGTCCTTAGACTCAGGAGGCACCATTTATAAACAAAATAATTAAGAAAAAAAGAAAAAAACAATTAGTCTATGATAATTACTAGCAAACCAGTCCAGATAATTTAAATACACTGGCGCCACACCAAAACAGGGAAAATATGTTTACCACTCTAATTATAGATGAGCACATTTTCGAGGGTGGCCTGTATTAATGCTCGTTTGACAAGTACAGTAACAAAAATTGCATCGATGTTCCAAGTGAACAACACAAAACAACACAAAATAACACAAAATAATAAAATGAGCCTCCATAACAAATGGCACTAGTCAGAATGACAAGTACAGATGATTTCTACACGATTGACATTACACACCGATGTGTCCTCGGGATAAAGGACTGACATGCTAATAAATTCGATAATATTTCCCATACAGAACCTTTCGTGCACGAACTTCTACGTAAAATCACATGACCCGTCCACATATCTATTCAACCTTCCGTGTAGCGATTGTGGTAACACGTAAGATGCGCTATTTTTGCAACTCTGGTCATGTTTGTCCAACTTTACACGACGTAGTCTATACTAGCGTGCCAACTACACATATTCATACTGGCAAAATATGCGTAAAAGGTGCTAAATACATACCTTTCGCAGCTGCGTCGTCTGTTCATTTGTCGCCATGTTCATCAAAAATTGCGCGTTCGCATACTGTATGACCTTTCATCTTAGTCACGTGGAACGGAAAGTGGGCAGGTACGTGGAAATAAGAAATACGAAGTGAGAAATGAGAAAGTAAGAACTGAGAAATGAGAAGTACGAAGTGGGAAATGAGAAGTAAGAATTGGGAAGTGAGAAAATGAGAAGTAAGAAGTGAGAAATGAGAAGTGAGAAATGGGAAGTGAGAAGTAAGAAGTGAGAAATGGGAAGTACGAAGTGGGAGGTCCCTTCTCGGCTTTCGTATATTACAGACAGCTCATGTGACAATTTCGAAATGACAACTGCGTGGTTCTATATGTCAACAACTTCGGTGAAATATACAAATACATCTACCAACTTTGCAATCATTTTGCACAATTTTGTACTGTGTGTTTACAGCCTAAAGCCTCGATGTGCCTACAGCAAAAACAAATTGTTGTTTTAAGAGTAGAAAGAACGTAAAAACTTACTTGAATTTTAAAAATACACAAATCTCAACGACTTTCCACTATAAATGATTGATATCAGTACGAAAGAATGCACGAACTTTGCCGCACATCTTTTCCATGTGTGTGATGAAACCAAAAAAGTTTCACCAGTGCTAACCACGCCCTTATTCAGCTTAACCTTAAATAACGGTCGATCACCTTACAACACTATTGTATGTATAATTTGAAATTGATCCGAATTGGCGGTTATTTCATGTTATTGTATTGACCTTTGACCTTTTCCATGCTTTAAAAGCAGTACGGTAATTTAACTGAACTTTACGAAATACTTATTCACAATTTCAAACTTTTAACTATGGGTTCCGTCAAAATAATATCATAAGTCACATTTCCAAATTAATCTACCAGCTTTGCCATCCTTTTCACAAATTTGTAAGAGGTTTGTTGTCGGTTTTTCGGTTCGCTGTTGTGACAATCTACTTATATAAGCATTTTCGTTACATTTCTTTAATGTTTTCGCAAATTAAGGTTAATTATACAAGTAACTCCGTCAACTTTTCAAACGTGGACCTGCAATAGCTGATAACACATCCTGCATACCAGACCAATATTCTATCTGTAGTCTTCTTAACACCCAGATGACCTGCCATAACTGACTCATGAGCAAGTGCTACTTGATCACGGTAGCACAATGGTACCACTAATTGGGAACACGCTCGTCCTCTATCAACATGAGGTGACTGAAACTCTCTATACCTTGCTCGATTGTTGCGACATGTGATCAACTCCTCATCTGTACTCACTAACTTTCCTCTCGCACTGCATCCACAGTAATTGATTTCTTACCACCATTAGTATTAACCTTATTATGCAATTCCTTAAACTCGTGAACTATAAGCCTACGTAATGGCTTTTTCTTAGCTAACTTTTGAGCCCTAGTCTGTACCCCCTGTACAACATCAACACTATCATCCTGACTAAAATCACTGGAGGGTTTACAACCACTCCCACTAACTGAAGGCTCTCTTATCTCCACTAATATTACCAATAATAAGATCATACACTGGGATCATCATACACAGTGCCTCGACCTCACCAACTTAGAACGGTTTATCTATATGTAATCTAGCTACTGGGGCTTTCAGACATGTACCATCCGTCATCACACAGGTACGACTCTCTCCAGTCAATTGACTATCCTCTACCAACTCTCTACGTACTACAACCGAACTACACCTACTTTCACGAAGAACCCCGACCTCAGTACTGCCAATAAAACTTTGAACAACCGGCATACCACTCATCGTCCTATTAGCTGGCAACACTAATAATTGGCAGCTCATGGTCACATTTCAACTCAACTTAATTTCGTCTCTGTAAACATAGATGCCTACTTGCATCTGTGACTTCATGAACTACACATGTAACACTGACTTCCTGTGAATCATTACTATTCTGATCACATATCAACATAGCAGCTGACTCAACCTGATGCTTGAAACTAACGATTTGGACAACTGACAGTGATTTGAATCACCACAAACATAACAGCCTGACTTTGGCTTAGATTCTGACTACCACCTTGAAACTGGCTAGAATTCTGATTTTTACCACCTACATGCATCTCTTTCACTTATGAAAATAGACAACTCATTACCAAAAGTACTCATCAGTTGATTTCTCGTCACTAAGTTCTTACCTCCATCAAAACTTCAACTTCAGACAGCTCTACCCATCGGTAAAAATAACTACTTAATCTAGCTGCAAATTGCGAAATGCTCTCTCCACCTTCCCTACTATTTCGAAATTTCTTTCTATAACCTTCTTCATTCATATCATAACGCTGCAACAAAGCTGCCTTTACAACATTGTAATCAATGGACTCTGCAGCAGACAATGCAGAAAACAGACACAAAGCTTTGCCAGTCAATAATGCACTGAGATTCAAAACTATCACGCGGCATTTCTCAGCAAATCACTCAAATCTTAAAATAAATGCATCCATCTCGTTCCTAGTCTCATCAAACAAAGGTAGCTTTGGAACCTTAGAACTAACAATTGACTGAGCCAACTGCTCTAAGCCTGCATGTTGACCATTAGCTTTAGCACGCAATCTCAACACTTCAAGTTCATGCTGTCTTTCTCTTCACGGTCTCGTTCTCTCTCTCTTTTCTCACGTTCAATTTTCAACCTTTCAGCCTCACGTTCAGCCTCGCGGTTGGCTGCTCTCTCATCCCTCTCTTCACGCGCTCAGTCTCTCTCTCTATTCTCTCTCTTCTCAAGCTCTGGCCTTACAAATTGAGTCAGATCTTCCCTCTCGTACCCAAATTCTCTACCTAACTCTTTAATTCAATAACAATATCCAAGCTTGAAAAGTTGTAAATCAAGTTTCAGTAGTATTAAATAAAGCAATTTAATGTCTACCTTGAAGTACAAGCTGGTCTGACAACACGTGTTCTCTAGACCTGAGCAGTTACGAAACAGTCAATTTAGTCAGAGGATTACTGTCAATAGAATTCCCATCAGACTCACAATCCGAATCAAAATCACAACCCCACTTCTGACATGAAAATGTTACAGTGTAAGGCCTGCTTATCGCAATTGAGACGGCCACCCATAGAACTCACAATTGAAAGGGGTTTCTTTCACTGCTAGTATGGGGTAAGGAAGACAATAGTACTGGAAATGAAATACACATACACCAAATTATATAGTTAAGTATATATAGCTCCCGGCTTTAATACCTCTTAAAATAATTACAAGAAATAAAGCACAGAAAAATACAATGAATAAAGTCACTAGAATAGGAGACTGCTAAGAAAAGTGTGCTTTGGTGATAACTCACAGTTCCAGGATGTATTATGACGACAGTCAATGGCTTCTGCAACACAACAACGAAGAAATTTTATTGTCAGCATTCATATAACATATATAATTATTTGCTGGGCATACATTATTAGATAATTTCGGAAAACAGCAGTGGACATTTCAGTGATATGTACACATCATGTTGATACACAGACAGTGGACACATTCCTGTTTACTCTTGTTAATAAGATATACCCAGGACACATCTTAAAGATGTGTCATATTGCTTATACGGACATCCATCATGGGCGTTGTCAGAATTCCCACAGGTGACGCTTGTATTGAAACAATATCAAGCGTATCTTCAGGTTGCAATCAACAAGCGTGGTTTCAAAAACAATATCTATGTCGCTGGGCAGCTGACAGCGTATGGCACCACGTGTATTAATATAATTCATAAAACATTATCACCTGCGACAAATCAGCCTATAGAGCATTTCAAAACAATGTGGAGGTGCTAAAATTACTTTTGTATTTTCATTCAATGTGTTTTCATTCAATGTGTTTTCATTCAATGTGTTTTCATTCAATGTATTTTCATTCAATGTATTTTCATTCAATGTATTTTTCTGGAAACTTATGCGGGTGTATTGAATCACTGTCATATAATAAAAGGCGTTTTTAGTCATGTGATGTATCAATTTGGATCACGTGATTTACCTTATAAATTGACAAGTTAGATATAGACTCAGATAGACTCAGAGACTCGGACATATACACCGGACCTGGTCCACTTCTTTGCTCTCAGGACTTGGCCGTTTGGCCAACGCTCAGATACAACTACTGTACTCTATGCTCTGGCTAGGCTTCGTCCTCCCGATGTCACCATTCGAATAAAGATCACCGGTTCATACCACTGTGATGAATTTGTTTTTGCATATCTGTTAATCGACTTAATTAGCTGATTACTAGCGAATTGCTGTGTTATGTCTGTCATCGTTTCGGCCCATGTGAAATTCTGGACGGAACTTGGTTCAGTGATTTGGAACTAATTACGAGATAACCGTCGCTATTCGGACTACTATTTCTGACACTTAGTATTCGCAGTTATTAATATAGTGAACGATTAATCAAAAGATATGACGTGTCCAGTACTCAGGGTGATTGGCTGTATGATTGAAGGCCACGCCTTAGAGTCTTAATACTTGGTTTTGAAAGTGAATAAAGTTGTTTTAGTTGGTATTGGCGAGTACACCACGACAGAGGCAGTCTAGGAGAGTCTTGGGGTGAGTCTTGACGCAGTCTAGAGGCAGTCTTGGGTCAGCCTTGCGATAGTCTTGGGGACTTCTCCCCAGGGCGCTGTGTCTTATAGAGTGCTCGGCTGACCAACTAAGACGAGAGTTGAAACGTATTTCGTTGTGTGTGTCTTATTTGACTGAAAAGTTTAAGTGACTTTCCCGATCCCGTACCTCAAGGGGACGAGATATAGAGACGAGACTAGATTCCCACCTGGCACGTGTGGAGAACCCAGAGAAGAGAATTTCCCCCTCATACCACTCTCTGCTTCACAGTCTAAATCCATTATTGACATTTGAATACAAGCGTCACCTGTGGGAATTTTGACAACGCCCATGATATGTGTCCGTACGAGCGATATGACAGATGAATAACTATATGTCATATGTCAGGTGGAGTTGATGAGTGTTCTTGGAAAGACAGTGGCTCTTACTGTAGAGGCACGCATTCTCGTATCTATTTGAATAAAGAATGTGTTTCATGGAATAATTACTGGACTCATTTCTTTCCTTATTTACCTGTTACTGCTGTCGATGGAATGAAAAATCAGGGTGTTACAGATCAACCTTACTACAGGAATCTATTCGGTTGGGCGGAGAATATCTACTGTCTACATTTATAATCAAATCGATATAGAAGGATGCGATATCAGCAAGCCGGGAATTAATTGCCGTAAGTTCAACTATAATACTGATCAGTACTAGAATAGGAATAGTTTAAAAAAAAACAGTTTAATTGCGTAACATTTATTAATATATATACACATGTATATAATTAAATCAACATTTGCGTATAGAAGTTGTCATGCATTAAAATGTGAGCTTCTTTTGCAAACTGAAATTTAGCAAAGTTAGCTAGAAACTATTATGTATTCAATATATTCAAACGAATAATAAAAATTGTGCACAGAGTACACATTGAATTGAATCGATTTGTGGATTTTGCACGATTTATGTATTTTTGATGAATTATTAGTTGAGATTCATGTTTCACTAATCCCACTGAGCTTGCAACCGTATCACGGGGAAAATCCTTCTCTCTGGGGTTCTCCACACTTGTCAGGAGGGAATCTCATCTCGTCTCTATATCTCGTCCCCTTGAGGTACGGAATCGGGAAAGTCACTTAAACCTTACAGTCAAATAAGACACACACACAACGAAATACGTTTCAACTTTCGTCTTAGTCGATCAGTTGAGCACTCTATAAAACACAGCGCCCTGGGGAAAAGTTCCCATGACGATCGCAAGGCTGACCCAAGACTAGCCCAAGACTCTCCAGGACTGGACCCTCGACTGCGTCTATCGTGGAGTACTCGCCAAGACCAACTCAAAACTCTCTTTATTCATTTTCAAAACTCTAACCAATTACAAAACAGTAAAAAGACTCTAGGGCGTAACCTTCAATCATAAAGCCAATCACACTAAGTACTGAGTATGTCATATCTTCTGATTAATCGCTCACTACATTAATAACTACGAAATAGTAGTCCGAATAGCGACGGTTATCTCATAATTAGGTCCAAATCACTGAGCCAAGTTCCGTCCAAAACTTCAAATAGGCCTAAACGATGACAGACATAACACAGCAATTCGCTCGTAATCAGCTAATTAAGTCGATCAACAGATACGCATAAACTAATTCATGACACATCCCTTCACCCAAACTGAGATTATGCCTTCCGGCATTGCACGTTCACAAATCAAAGATACCGTCTTCTACTCATCGTCATACGGGTTAAATACAATACTAATAAAGGTATAAATCAAAAAAGTAAGACACACTGATTAATAAACTGATTATAAGTCTAAATACAATGGTTATAAAGTCACAAATATCAACGGTTATAAATCAAAAAACAAGGGAAAGGCTACCAATCGACTCACTTTTCTCAAAACGGTTCGCTGAGGTAACCCTTCACTGCACTGTCTCTCGTTACTAAGGTTACAAACTCTATATCAAAAGGTCAAAAAAAAACTAAGGCGTGGCAGTGTAACGAAGCGATCGGCCAATCGTGGCCGTCGACAGCACGATCACGTGATTACCAGGGATGCATCTCTCGGTTAAAGCATTGCAAAGCGGTAACTAATAAACAATGAATAAACAAGCTATTAATCAAACTCCTGTCATATACGCTTATAAACTTCAACTGAACTCACAAGTCGTTAATCTAAACAAAAGTTATACGGCGTGGAAACGGAATGCAAAGACAAAGCTATCATAACACATTACTCATCTGGCAATAAAGACGGGGACAGGCTAAAACGATAGACACTACTAAGTCACATATAATCCTGTCAATCATGAACAGAAGCTTGCGTTATCAAACAATACCCATATAAGCGCACCACCTCTCATCCCCAAAAGACATTAAAAAAACGTTACAAAGGTGCTCTCAACTCAAAAAGCGTCAGATGTATTCCGGAAAACAACACGTAAACAAAAACAACTCTTAAAATGTCGATATCTCTGTACTCGACAAATCTCAAAACTCTGAAAAACTCGTGGGGGCATCATTCCTCCCATCATATTCCGTACTCATAAACTCATTAAAACACCATAAAACTTCACAAAACTCAAAACACTGTGTTGCAAATAAAGAACCTCGCACGTCACTAAATATCAGTTCAAAACAAAGATCTGGGCGCTTACATAACATACAATTCGATATCACAAAGAAACGTTAAGAAAAAAACGATAGGAAAAGCCAGCAATACATTACATTACTAAGCAATAGTGTTAGGATTCTGAAAAGAGTTCAACGACTTTGAGTTACACAGTGTCAGTTACAGTGTCCAGCAAGCGATTCTCTAAGCAATACACAGATAGCTAAAGGTCTAATCAAAGTCTATAAGCGTCTCCTCTTGTCATCGCGTTAGTCCGGATCGTTCTTTATCATCTTCTCGTCTTTAATGTCGCTCAATTCTTGATTATACTGTCCTATCCGATACTCGTCCTTCATAAGGGGTTCCGAAGTCTTCATCTCTTCAGCGTTGTACATCGGTGCCATACTGTTAACGGTGTTAGTCGTCAAGCGCGGTTTCTGAATCGTCTCTGGCATGGAGCTGTTAGTTCGGTTCACAAGAAAGACACACCTTCGCCATTTCACTTTCTTCACAGGATCTCAATGTGTGTTAAACACCTGCCCGGTTTCTTCACCACGTATCACGGGGAAAATCCTTCTCTCTGGGGTTCTCCAATAATTTCATTTATACAAAATAACAAAAACGGAGAAAAATATAACTTTGATATGTCATTTTTTGTTTTGTTTTACTAGTTCAGTGTCTACTGTCACTATAATACTTAATTTTATAAAAACCTGTACAAGGAATCGGACACGATTAGCTCTCTAGCTACTTCAGATTTATTTTACCTATGACAATTTTCATTACAACAGTGTTTGTAAATATTTACATGTGTAACAATTATGGGTAAAGAAATAAATTATTATTATTACTATTGGTATAATATAAACGATAAGATATACCACTCATACTTGTTTAATTACACACGTGTTCTTTGCGATATCCTGTTCTATCCTGTGTGTGCATATATGTCATGACGACAATTAACACTATAAGAAGACGTTTCACGCTGTCATCGAAATGAATATGTGTAATAAATGTACTGTTCAAACATTAATACACACTTCATGCTGATTGGTGTTGAAATCCCGTGAAACGTGGTAGTACCAAAAAAGTGGTAAACAAGAGCAAACAAGAATCTACACATTCTATTTTAATTGTTGATTGAATGTAGTGAAAACTTATGCTCTATAGCATTGAGTTTGAAATTCTTGAGGAGAAAAATGACAAATGATTAACAACCAAAAATAACGTTTCCATAGAACTCATTAAATATGCATGTTTCTTTTTCTCAAACACTATTGCATGTACAAATATGGAACTAACGGTATATTGAAAGCAATGGACAAGAAAAATGGCCAACGTATTCGTTGACCATATATGGTCATAGAACTCATTAAATATGCAAGTCTAATATCTCAAGCACTATTGCACATAAAAACATGGAACTAACGCTGTATTGAAGGCAGTGGACAAGAGAATTGGCCAACATATTCGTTGACCATATATGATTACAGAATGCACAATATACATGTCTGTAATATCTATAGCACTATTGCACATAAAAACATGGAACTAACGCTGTATTGAAGGCAGTGGACAAGAGAATTGGCCAACATATTCGTTGACCATATATGATTACAGAATGCACAATATACATGTCTGTAATATCTATAGCACTATTGCACATAAAAACATGGAACTAACGCTGTATTGAAGGCAGTGGACAAGAGAATTGGCCAACATATTCGTTGACCATATATGATTACAGAATGCACAATATACATGTCTGTAATATCTATAGCACTATTGCACATAAAAACATGGAACTAACGCTGTATTGAAGGCAGTGGACAAGAGGATTGGCCAACATATTCGTTGACCATATATGGTTACAGAATGCACAATATACATGTCTGTAATATCTATAGCACTATTGCACATAAAAACATGGAACTAACGCTGCGTATAGTAGCACGTGTGCAAAATTAGTAAAGCAGTGGTGGCGGCACATGAGGGGAAGAGAGGGCGATCGCCCCTCAAAAAATTGTTGTGACAAAAAAACGTGCCCCTCAAAATGCTGGGAATAGCGTTTCAGGCGGTCTAGTTTTCAGAATTGTCATGGGGGATCATGCCCCGGACCCAGTAGTTAGTGAGCAGGTCCCCCGCCCTGCAAAATTTTGCGCCACCGCCTCTGTGCAGCCACATGCAAAGCCAGCAATATTGTGCACAAAGCTTGTGAAGTAATGTAAGAGTCCACAAGATCGCGTGTGAAGTTTGTAAAAGGGAGAAAAACATATGGGTCTGAAATTTGGGATCACCATTGTTATGAATCAATCGAAAGAGTACAATATCTTGCTTGTAGAATATTTTAGATACTTCCCAAAATGCTCCAAACTATGCAGTACTGGGAGATTGTGGGCGTTACAATTTTTTTTTATAATAACAGCTAAGAGATGCGCAAAGTATTGGGTCAATGTATTACGCATGTCAAGGTAAAGGTACCTCAGTAAATATTATGATGTACCACTTAGAGATTTCTCAGTCTAGAACTAGACCAAACTGAGTCACTTATGTTAAACAACTATTAGTATCGTGCAATATGCAAAAGATTGAAATTTAGTTTGTATTTGGATTGGTAAGGTGACATTTCAACTATGAATAAACTAGAAAACTATCGAAATTTCAAAATTCGTCTTGAACCCGAACGATATTTATTTTCCGCGTCTGTCCCCGCTCACAGGTGTGTGTTATCTGTCTTCGCTACTCTACTCATTTACTCAGGATAGAAACGAAAAGAAAAAATGATATTGAAAGAAGTGACCGGGTCTGTCCTTTATGCAATATTTCTGAAATTGAAGACGAATACCATTTACTATTAATGTGTCCATTTTGTAAGGTCATTAGGGAACAATACATTCCAAGATACTATTTTACATTGCCTTCATATATTAGGTTTGTGGAATTGATGAAGATGTTTGACAGTAACATACTACAATCCATGGCAGCTTATTTGTACCATTCCTTAAAACTAAGAAACCAACGAATACTAACCAATATCTACATTTCATATCATCACATCCTAGCCCCATGAAAACGAGCATTCCATATGGCCTCTCATTGAGAATTTGCCGTATTTGTTCCAATCCTGAGTGGCGGGATACTCGTCTGAACGAATTAACAATGTCGCTCATTAGACGTGGGCATCCCGCTGAGCTGGTTACTATGGAAACGAATCGTGCCAAAACAATACCGAGTGAAAGCCTATCATACAAACCTAAACAAAGTGACTCTCGTAACTAAATTTAATCCAAAGCATCCTAATATTAAACAAATCATACAGTCGCAGCAAAAATCTCCGGGACATTCTTGTTCATAGCCTACTAAAAAACTCAACTCTCCCACCTGGTTTCACAAAATGCGGCTCCAAGAGGGGGTTGCAATGTTTGCAAATTTTCACACAATACTACCAATTTCCATAGCACCACAAATAACAAAGTATATACCATTACGCACCACATTACTTGCACAACTAGAAATGTCATTTATCTCATCACTTGCAAACGATGTCAAACAAAAAATATCTTGGTGAAACAAAGACGGAGCTCAGAACCAGATTTAATAACCACCTATGGACAGTGAGACACAACCAGGACACACCAGTAGCCATGCACGCTAATAAAACCAACCACGACATAGACGATATTTCATTTATTGGCATAATAAAAATTAACAAAACAGACGACCACCTTAGAAGAAAACTTGAGTCTATATAGATAGACAAATTGATTACACACACACCACTGGGCATTAACATCCGCCAGTGAGGGCGCATTTGTCTAACAGCGCCACCTATTACACCTATAAATAGGTTTCCACCCTCTGTATGGGTTATGCCAATTTACATCTCACGGCATCCCAACAGAGGTAAGTCTTTGTATCATTAATATTTTTTTAAATACACTGTACTTGCAATCATGTTATTTTCATTGTACCATTTCAATCACAATCATTTACACACTGTATCTATTTGTTTTACAGTAGTTTTCCTGAAGAAGCCCTAATTCTAGGACGAAACGTTGAAAGGAATAAACGTCATTATTACAGAACTGACCGGGTGTATTGTTGTGACAATCTTTGTGTTATTTTCATATTATCAACCCGCAATACATATGAAATTTACAAAAACACTGAGTGACTTCACAGCATATTGTATTTATGTTTTTCTTTTGTTTATGCAATCTGTATTATGCAATCATCATCGTAACATTACGTGGATATTCTGTATTTCTCTGTGGCAAGTCTGCAGAGCTACGTTGAAAGTCTGTGACGTTGCGTGAAAATTGGTAATGTAACGGAGAAAGATAGTAAAGTTGCGTATAAAAAGGTTACGTGAAAAGCCTGTAAACGTTCGTACAAGTATAGAACATACTGTCATTGGCAGTTCTCATTTGAATGACCTCAATTTACTCTACTTTTAACACTTTTAACATGCATTGACTCCCATTCTATATATTTATATTAAATTGTTTACCCATATTTTGATCAGTTGTTGGACAAATAAATACAGTACATAACACTAACACTGACATTATGACGGCTTGTTTGGCAATATTTTTGTTAAAATGTTTCAGTAATCCCAAAAATAAAAGCCACGATATGTTCTGAACAATGTATAAATGAAATGCCGACATCTCGTTTCAACATGCTTCCAATAGTTTCACCGCCATGATAAATTGTTCCATGGTGGGCACCTATTTTGTCTCTAGAATTTGTAGGTCCAGTCATATGCGCCGTTCTTCACGTCATGCAATACAGTCACTATCTGAGTCATGGCTTGTGCATATACGTCAAGACACACAAGTTTATATAACAAACCTTGTGCGCCGCCTTCGATGACAAGGACAGTGATAACAAATTGTTTCGCTGAGAACCGTGTGTTGATTCTACGGCACTACGAGACATTTAATAACACTTTGTGAAGTATCTATAAACTTTAATTTGGTGTACTGTGACGTAGTGGCAATATACATTAACACAAACTAAAATACCACACATATATGAACACTATACGAAGTTTAAATGTTTACAGAAAATACGTCCTGGTATAAATACAGCTAACGTGAATTTATCCACGACAGAGGGCGCAGTACACGCCCGAATTTTATCATTCAATGTACCTGTAATAATTTGATGGCCGTGGCTGCATTTATTTGGACAGATACTTTGGACGCCAGGTCATCAAAGTATTAAAACTTTGCAACCTTTAGACCATTTCCTATTACAGCTTCTCATTCGCTTTCATGTAGTTGGATGCGGTAAGACGCTCTTTGAATTTGATTGGTCGGCGCCCTCACAGTTTCCTGTGGAAAAACATTACGAAAGAGGCTCCTTTGGAGATTTTTTGTTTGCATACACAGACATAGGAAATCAAACAGGTACAATCATCTTATATATGTTCAATCAAGATGTCAATATATAAGGTAGATTTGCATGGTGAATTAATATTTCAATTCATTAGTATCTCAACAATTTTGAACAAACGTTGCAACTCTAAATCTTCAAATTGCTGAATGGTATTTTTTTTATTTATAAATAATACTGTTTTGTATTTTCTTCCAGTGAGCATCAGAATTTTGGAGAAATACGATAGTACGTACTAGCAAAGGCATTCCTGATTTCATACTGAAATACAAAAAAATAACATTAAAAAAATAAAAACAGTGTTGACTTTGTTTTGTTTTGATCTGCGAGTGCCAGTTAGGAATACTGTTTCAGATATATGCTGTATCCAACGAAATACAGCTAACTAATAATGCATGTTTCAACGGCATTGCTTACATTCGTCTACGTCATTATGATGACGTCACATAACCTATGTAATATATAAGACTGAAATATATAATATATTGTTCTCGACTTCTGACCTCAAAACATTGTAACTGGGACATCGCCCGGATCAACCCACGAACGTGTAACTAGCTTAGGTTGAATTAGCAGTTTCAGCATATTCTGTTCTAAACAAATTACTCTGACATTGACCCGTTGATATGGTGCGCTCAATATTATGTAGTCACGTGACTTTTTGGAGAATTGAAATTCACTACCAAATGAGGTCACTGGACCAGCTAAGACTGAAATGAACGCTTAGCTTCCATTTTTACCATCAATAATACTAAGTACATTGTATAGTATAGAACTATATAGCATAATGACAATACACGGAGGATATCTCGCATTAGTAGTGGGTCTAGATTGTGGCTATTCAAATTAATAAAATTATAAAATAAAAATGTGCTATTTTAATCACATGAAATAAAAAAAATGCCAGTGAGTTCCTCTCATATCCCATAATATTTATATTTATATATTGCTCTAACAAGAAAAGTACTTCCCTTTAATTGCTTTCATTTCCTTCTAAGGTGATAAACGGGAAGTATTTCGTTACGATTTAAGAGTCAACAATCAACATACTTATATTCCACCACATTTGCAGCAATGGAGTCTGATAAAGGTGTGTAATATATGTCTCTGTGATTCTTATTAATAACACCATACTGTATACATATACACGATATACGAAATGTAACCTTCGATACATTCAGTAGAGTACCGTGTGTCTTATCAACACGTTAAATCTCCAGGTTTAAACCTTGCGTTCGAATCGTTCATGGAACATGTTTATTTCACATCTAATTGGCATAAATGCTTGGTTTGTTGACATATTTATAATGAGTGAATAGCCTAGTACTACTAGAGTATTTTGTCTTGTAAATTGTTAACATAGCTGTACCTGCTACAGGAACAGTGGGTTTACAGGATTTAAGCACACAGTAAACCGATTCGTCCTCGATTGGCCCGGGTTGACCCGGCACACTGCGAGAATCAGAATATGCCGGCTTCCTAACCACTTTTTAGGAGATATATATATACATCTGCAATGGACCCCAGAGAAGCTGTCTAGTTGTGTGCATTTTTCTACTCTATATTCATATAATATCGTGGTCTTGTTGAACGGATTGAAAGTTTTATATTTTAATTTAATATTGCATTATGTTGTTCTTATATTAATATGAGTTTAGTTTAGTTTAGTTTAGTTTAGTTTAGTTTAGTTTAGTTTAGTTTAGTTTAGTTTAGTTTAGTTTAGTTTAGTTTAGTTTAGTTTAGCTTAGCTCAGCTCAGCTCAGCTCAGCTCAGCTCAGCTCAGCTCAGCTCAGTTCAGCTCAGCTCAGCTCAGCTCAGCTCAGCTCAGCTCAGCTCAGCTCAGCTCAGCTCAGTTCAGTTCAGTTCAGTTCAGTTCAGTTCAGCTCAGCTCAGCTCAGCTCAGCTCAGCTCAGCTCAGCTCAGCTCAGCTCAGCTCAGCTCAGCTCAGCTCAGTTCAGTTCAGTTCAGTCCAGTCCAGTCCAGTCCAGTCCAGTCCAGTCCAGTCCAGTCCAGTCCAGTCCAGTATAGTTTAGTTTAGTTTAGTTTAGTTTAGTTTAGCTTAGCTCAGCTCAGCTCAGCTCAGCTCAGCTCAGCTCAGCTCAGCTCAGCTCAGCTCAGCTCAGCTCAGCTCAGCTCAGCTCAGCTCAGCTCAGCTCAGCTCAGCTCAGCTCAGCTCAGCTCAGCTCAGCTCAGCTCAGCTCAGCTCAGCTCAGCTCAGCCCAGCCCAGCCCAGCCCAGCCCAGCCCAGCCCAGCCCAGCTCAGCTCAGCTCAGCTCAGCTCAGCTCAGCTCAGCTCAGCTCAGCTCAGCTCAGCTCAGCTCAGCTCAGCTCAGCTCAGCTCAGCTCAGCTCAGCTCAGCTCAGTTCAGTTCAGTTCAGTTCAGTTCAGTTCAGCTCAGCTCAGCTCAGCTCAGCTCAGCTCAGCTCAGCTCAGCTCAGCTCAGCTCAGCTCAGCTCAGCTCAGCTCAGCTCAGCTCAGCTCAGTTTAGTTTAGTTTAGTATAGTTTAGTTTAGTTTAGTTTAGTTTAGTTTAGTTTAGTTTAGTTTAGTTTAGCTTAGCTTAGCTTAGTTCAGCTCAGCTCAGCTCAGCTCAGTTCAGTTCAGTTCAGTTCAGTTCAGTTCAGTTCAGTTCAGTTCAGTTCAGTTCAGTTCAGTTCAGTTCAGTTCAGTTAGTTTAGTTTAGTTTAGTTTAGTTTAGTTTAGTTTAGTTTAGTTTAGTTTAGTTTAGTTTAGTTTAGTTTAGGTTAGTTTAGGTTAGGTTATGTTGGGTTAGGTTAGGTTAGGTTAGGTTAAAAGTTTAGCATCACAACAATCAAAATACAGTTTTCGCAAGCACAATATCATTACAAGACATCCATACTAATAATTGTCCATACTAATAATACTAATAACTAATAATTACGAAATCCAAAATGAAGTCAGATTATTTCCAGCCGGGCCTTTTTATTGCACATGCCTTACATATATACCATGTACTTTACATACATGCATACATGCAACCATAAATACACATTTAAAAAAAAAACAGACAATCTATTATTGTACAATAGAAAAATAATTAATATAAAATGTATATTGTATACAAAAATACATTTTTATTAATTTTCATTCAGTCTAGTTTTAAGATAGTCTTAGTCTGTTGGAGACATTTTAACACGTGCTTTAAATTTATTTAAATTTTGTAATCAAATCTTTTATAGCACAGTTAAAAAACGATTTTTTTGCAGTTGTATATAAAAAGGGTTGTTATCCAAGACAGCGAAATGCTAATAGATTCTAATTTATTCTAATTGGTTAATGTGATCCAAATACGTCTTGTGTAATTTATGGATATGTTTTAGGGGCATATGTGTTCATTTCGCACGATAATAATATTGAAATTAAAAACACTGTATTAGGGGAATTAGCCAAATTATTTACGACACATTTCTATAAACTGTATAGAATTGCCGAAACTCAAGAAATTGCAAAAGTTTAAAAATCACGCTAACTCACCTGCACTTCAGTAATGTTGTTTACAAAACGTGTGGTTAAAACAGAAGTTTTGACAACGAGATTGCTTGCAAATGAACAAAACTACCTGACAAAACAGTATATGATTTCCCTGACTCTCAACTATTTTGTATTTCAGATGAGCTAGCCAACTATGAGCCTGTTGAAATTAACGTAAGTGATGACAACCATATTGAAGTAAGTCGTGTGTTTTGTTATGTCTGTAGTACATGCTAGTAGAATGTCTTGCTAATCTTTGAGTTAAACCCGTAATGTTATCAAATAAACACTGACGTACCCATTCATTAATTTAAACTCAATAGTCGTTGGGATTACAACAAAGTACAACGGACTGTAGTCTGATGTAGTCTGAAACTGGGACTTATGTTTAGGTTCAGTGGGTCCGTGTGTCCGATGTCCTTCCTCGAATGTGGCTGCTTTATTATATTTATATTTATCATATTTGTACACCGACAGGCATATATATATATATATATATGAATTAAAACATATACAATACATGTGTATATACATATGGCATACACGAGTCAAGTAAAATAGTATACATAAGCACAGACGACTTTTGATCGACTGGCATCCATTTTAGACCCACCCCCCCCCAAAAAGAAAAAAACCCAACAACACTTGAAATAATTTCGTTCACCAATGGTGTAGGCATCACGCATGGTGAATTGGATTACTGATTCGCCTAATTTTCGTTATGAATTTGTCGATTTCAGAAAAACATGATATTATAAGAATTTATATTGCTTTGAATAATTTAATAAATTATTTCTCAGTGTTTGATTTTGAACATACACACTATGTAGTATACAATTACTTGACAATTAGTTCACCTAATTCCATAGCTAACATTGCAGTTACATTTAGATCAACTAATATATGTTCACAACTCGCTTATCTGGAGAATGTTGTTATCCGCCTGCATTTGTGTAATAAGTGGTGACGATTTCGTAGGAGTATTTTTATGCCCTTTCACTGAAATACTGAAATAGCTCTAAAATTCCACCTTGTGTATTGAACGTTTGTTTGTTTATTTATTTATTTGCAGGAAGAATCTTGTCAGAGCAAGGGCGTCAACAAATTAACAAAACAGACATGGCGCTGCACGCCTATGTGGTGGCGTATCATAATGATAGTTACGCTCGGCTTTCTTGTGTTGCGATTAATAGGGATAACCATTGGTTCTATCACATATGTCGAGTGTCTGCAGGCGAAGACTACTACAGCTGTCTGCGTCTCCAATAGTTCAATCATACCAGCTCGTGAAATCATCGAGCCGATTATACCTGTACCTATGATGTCCCTGGTATTACTGTGGTTCTGGGTGTTGACAAGACTCAAACAGAAAAGACCATCATATGTCAAGATTATGAAAAAACTTCCAAAGAAGGTGTACTTCTGGGTCAATACGTTCTGCCTATTCTGGGTATTGTTCTACCACGGCAGTGTTGTTGTCACAAACTGGAATTATCCGGGTGTGTGGCTGTATATCCCTCTTGGATTTGAACTCACCATCGACACCGTTTTCATGTATATTTTAAATTTCAGACGGGGGCCAACGCGTGAAGACAGGCGCAGGTTGTATGGCGTCCTCGCGGTTTACAGGGCGGTCCTCCTGATGGGTGCGATGGAAGAGTTTATATTGTCATTTTTTGGCACTATATATCTATCCCAGCACATATTGACTTTTAAATATACCACAAAAGTCAATAATACGGTGCGAACTGCCAGTAATATAATATTTATGGCGCTGAATGCGAAATACAGGTGAATATATTTATTCAAAAATATTAATGCTTGATAATGAAATTTTATTGGTTGAATATCACATATTAAATTTATAGGTTCATAAGTTAATTTTAATATGTCAAATTTGTAATCTGTCTATGTTAGTTTTGTTATAATACAGCTAGTCTATGTTAGTTTTGTTATAATACAGCTAGTCTATGTTTTCTCTTCGACAGGCTTATGCTCGGTCTTTTCTTTATGAAGAAATGTTTCCTGAAAAACGGTAACTTTCGAATCCTTCACGACAAAGGTGACAACAGGAGAATATATCCGGAGGACAGCGATGATGAGATCGATCCGGAAGATGGCATCAACTACATGTCACGAACGCGCCCGTACACGGTAGACATCCAGACAGATCGTGCATCGCGTAGATATGTGGACAACGTAAATTGCATCGGAGGTAACACTAACTATGGGTCTAGACTCGTCACTGAATAGATGTCCATGTTTTAAAATGTGCTGTAGAATGGGCTGTACAATAACGAGGAGGAATCCAACTGGAACTGGATGTGACGCCCACCCAATGTGACGTTTACCGCATATAGGGAAGAAATGTATAAACACCATATTGGGTTTTGTAAAGGATTGTGGGATAGAAAATTGAACTGTAGAGGGCGTTGGGGGACTCACATCTTTTCCATAGAGCCCTATGTTAAAATAAGCTTTTTACCTACCCTGTTTTCAAATTTACACATTTCTTTCCTATACAGAACAAATGCATTTTATCACTATGTAACTGACAATTATTAATGCATTACGTAATCGATATTAATATCCAAATAATAGAAGCAGCAGATTAACTTATCAAATGTGGCAAGCTAAAGATTGTCATCTATGATTATAGAGTTGAAGTAAAAGTTTACACCATGAAAGCTGTATGGCTGGACTGCGATTGAAAGCCGCGTTTAACATATTTAGACAAAATACTATTTTATTAGCAACGTCCTGCGTGTTTTGTGATTGCTTGATTTTGTTACTTGCATACTTTATATTACTTACAATATATGTAATAAACATCACGAACATAAAATAAGTATAACATCATGGGTGTTACACAAAACAAGAAATCAATCAGGCTGTTCTGATTAAATAAATAAACGCTGCTCGGACTGATAAGTATGATATATTGAAGATAATATTTGGTAATCGTAGTCCTAAATAACTATTAAAAATAGCTAGACGTTTCGAGCAATGGCTCTTTATCGATAGCATAGAAGCAAGTGTGATAACGTACAGGTAGAACATAGGAACGTACGCGCATGAACTATAAGTTAAAATCACAAAAAATTCCACAATAGAACAAATAACGCGCCTTAGGTAGTGAGCTCAACAAATGAGTTGAACTGTTTGTTAATACCATGGGGTTCTTTAGTTCCAAGGCGGAATATAGTTTCCTCCTCGACACGCCTGAGCTGATTTTCGTTGCCATTGACAACACATACACCAGAAATAGACATATCTGTAATATTATGTCCACTAGAATTAAAATGAAGTGAAACCGGATAATAACGATTTTTCTGTCTAGTTTGCCGTAGATGCTCAGCAAACCATACCTTCACGTTTATTTAGAATAACTTCCAGTTACTATCTTTCTTCAGACAATCTAATTGTTTTTTGAACGAGCATGCCCCTGTCTAGTATATTCAAATTGTAAAGTAGATTGCATTTAATCCATACATTTCCTATCAATAAACCCTTTAATGACACATTTACGTTCCCGTAAAACAAGGTCTTTTATTTTGAAAAGTGTATTTTCTTGTGGCTCTATTTTGTACACATTGATCTGTGCAACAATCACAGTCACAATCTTTGTTAATGTATCGCGCATGCGCGGCACAATGACCACCGTCCATCGTTATTCCACCGTTCATGGCTTAGATTATTTGACAAGGAAGTAATTTGCTGTTATCATCTACATAGTTATTAAAACACACGTTGTCCTGGCGTACCTGTTGTCAACTTAGACCAATTCATTACCCTGGCATATTACTGTCGAAAATTAAATATTCACTGCTACCAATACCATTACTAAGTCTATTTACTACGCATTTAATAAACGGGAAGTATTAATCCATTTAAAACAGTGACACCACTGTCCCGTCTTACTGCGTGTAAGCTTGCTATACGTGCAACACAGTGCATTGCGATGGAAAAGTGCATTGCGATAGAATCGAAATATACTGCAGGTAGGTACTATATTAGGCTTAGTACTAGTTCTGTATTTGTCTTAATACTGTTATCCGAATTGAGGACCAGGAACCGGTCGTCCAAAGAAAATGTGATAATTACAGAGCAAACGTTGTCAGATTTCATATTTTGCCTATTATCACATACCAGTGTGTCATGTACGTATAGCAGTCTTGTTCCAGTTTAACATTTAAAAAAATGTGAGTCGCGTTAATGCAAAATACTATTCTTGTTTTATTTATTTTGTGACGGACGATATTTACAGAAATTAGAAACGACGAGTTTTGTTGAATTGTTTGATGTAACAATTATGACTGAAAATATTTTAGTATGATATCGTGCCAGTAAATGGGGGGGGGGGCAAAATAAATATAGAGTGAAACGTTCGTTGATCATTAATACAACACTGTGTCATAGAAAACCAAACACAAATCGGACAACAGCAAGTATCAAAAAATAGGAACTACTGGGTGACTGTACACACATTTAACATGATGTGAATGCTACAGTAATTCGACATGAGGTATTCAAGGTGTTAGTATATGAGAGGTCATTTTATTTAAGTTCTTTGTTTTTGTTTATCGGTGAATAATGTAATTATAACGTATCAGTTGCATGAAATTAATAATATTTGTGATATTTTATTAGAAGGTGGTAAAAACATATTCTGATTCAAATGTACGAATATTATCCACAAACATTTAGAAACGGGCGATCGTGTAATGATTTGCCGTATTGACAAAGGTTCATTAATATTTAACACAATCCAGCGGACAAACGCTGTCGCGAAACTTTTTAACTGGGTGCTTTTAGAGCACTCGGAGTTGAATGATACTGTCCATGGAACATAACTTGTATCAACCAACTTTATGATAACCACGTAGTATATAGCTTTTTTTCTTTCACTTGGAAGATTAGATACAAATCATGTAAATCTTTAGATATCAGATATCGTCATTTTCTTGAGCTCAGATGTACTATATATTTTATCCGAAGGCCAAGTGTGTGACAGTGCTAATTTGAAATCATTTAGCGCGTTGCAGCTTGCAATAATGAGATACAAGCCATGGTCATAATTTCCCACTGGCAACCTAAAAGCAGCTGACATGACAGTGTCAATGTGTTGTGGAAAGTGTGGAGTTATTTCCCGCTTTCAAGTCGTAAAACATGCGTAATCATGGCTTCTGATTGGTCAGTGTCAATAGATAGTTAAAGAATAATTTGTCGATGGGAAAATGATGGTAACCTTGTCTATCACTTCAAATTCAATTAAAACAACAATTTAAGTAGCTAACACCACGGGAAATTGTTTCGTGCTACGCCCTCACAACATTTCTCTGTCCCCGTAGTTTTTCCTACATATAGATCTTATGGTGCATTCCCCTACACAACTGTTTGCTTGACAGAATGTGTCGGCTAATCGATCAGGTTTTGTCCCTCGTTATCGTAATTACAAGTTTTGACTGTACATACTACATACATTGGTTCAACGGTACATGTAATTGAAATATATATTGACGCATTTACTCCCCCATTCCTTGAAACAACAATAGGAAGTCAATAACTTGAATATGAACTCTTCGTCGAAGTAATATTTTTAAAACCAAATATATTCTTCACGGCGTGTTCTTTTATTCGTGGTTTCCGTGCAACAATTACGTGCTCACTGCAGTTAGGTAATTGTATTGTAATTATGGTTAATTGTAATTGAAAACATTTTGAAAAAATCATTATTTTGAGCTAGACTTTTAATAAAATTACAACATTTAAAAAAAATGTGCTAATTTGCGATCTGACAATGAAACTACACATTCTATTGCGCATGTCTACTAACGAATGTGCAGTACACAGCACACCGTTACTGTGTGTTTACATCGTCTTGTGTTTTTGAACTTATTTCCATTTTACGAGTCGTAGAATGTGTATTACTTGCAATAAATCAATTGAATAAGTATCTGTCGCATGAACATCTGTCACACGAAAACAAACAATTCTTGAAGTAGACACGAGGGTGAAAATGACTTCTCTAAACATCGATGTGTTACTACAATGACTAACGGTTATCTATTCGAATCCTATTTTTTCAGATATGAATTCTGAAAAAGAACCTTTACTTTGCACAAAGTCTGATAACGTCATTGAGGTAAGTACCATATCATATCTACATTTAAGTGAAATGTCAAGCCGCCGCCATAATTGTTGGGAAATGTGATATATTATTGCACTCTCCATCCCAGAGTTTTTAGCACATGACTTTTAACGCTATGATTTGCCACATATCAATACGCAGGTGTTGTTTGGTTATTCAAGACGACATCCCATAACCAGTTGGCAAGGAAACTATTAAATCTTTCTCTTCCCATACACTTTCCATAACTTCCATTTGCTTTGCTTTTAATTCCACGTCAGAATTGTATTCATTCAGAATACGTTTTAAATATAATGACCTTTGATTTGCATAAATGTATAATCAAGCTGTGGCAGAGGTGATTTCGTGTTATTTCTGCTCTTGATTCGGGTTAAAGGAAGGTGCGGGACAATCTAATGGAAATCACGAATACGAGTTTTGACCCGGGCGCGACGTGCACTATTTACTGCCGGTGACCCGAGTCCTTCGATACCTTCCAATCACCAAGGAAATTTCATAGTTAAATCTTAGTAGCGTCTCAGTCTGTACTCGTTGGTCTGTACAACAGTCAAAGTCGCCATATGTTTTCATATGAGTCCCATATCTCGCACATGCGTTTCGCGACGACCACCGCCCTTTAAAGAATTTTTCAATTTTTGATTCCAGATCTGTAAATAAGTTCTGTTTCGAAACTGACAATATTTGTTATATTAATAATGTTCTTTTGTATAACAACATTATATATCTGTCATTTATTCTTAATGAGCAGAGGCGGTGGCACGAAATTTTGCATGGAGGGGGGGGGGCGAGATCTGTTTACCATCCTCCGCGCCAAAGGGCCAACCTTACTTGAAATCTAGATCCACTGAAACGCTATTTCCTGCATTTTGAGGGGCAAATTTTGCTGACACAAAGGGTTTAGGTTTGATTTCTGAGGAGGCTCCCAACATTTTTTCGCCCCGGTCAAAAAGATGCAATGAAATGTTACCACCCTAATATAATTCACATTATAATTTAAATGAGTTATTATTATTTATTTACAGACGGGATCACATGACAACAAGTCGAGACTACACATAGTGCGCATCACTCCAATATGGTGGCAGGTCATACGTGCCGTCACAGTCGTCTTCCTTCCCCTGCGACTAATTGGATTCAGTATTGCTTCAATAAAAGTCGTCGAGTGTTTGCAGTTGAATCTCGCCACAGCTGTGTGCGTTTCCAATAACTCTCTTATTCCCGAAGCAGTGCGTCAAATTATAGAGCCAATGATTCCCGTACCGATGCTACTCACAGTTCCTCTTTGGTGCTGGGTGTTGTTGACCAGGCTCCAACAGACAACACCAACGTATCTCCAAATTGCGAAGAAACTCTCAAAGAAAGTATACTTCTGGATCAATAGCTTCTTTTTATTCTGGATACTGTTCTACCACGCTAGTGTTACAGTCGCAAATTGGGGGTTACCTGGCACTTGGGTATATATTCCCCTCGCAATTGAAATCACCACCGACACGATCTTTATGTACATTTTGAATTTCCGTCGTGGCCCATCATGTTCAGACCGGCGTAGGTTGTTCGGTGTACGTCCCCTTTACCGGGCGCTCATTCTAATGAGTGCTACCGAAGAAGTTTTGTTGTCAATCTATGGTACAATATTTATATCCACTCAAATACTGACCTTGAATTCCATGTCAAGAATCAACAGCACTGTACGAATTGCCATCAATATATTGTTGTCTGCGATGATTGCAAAATATAGGTGATTGAACTACTAATAGTCGGTTGAAGAACTGCTACGCGGACGCTAATGGTAGTTAACCGCTTGTTCGGGGTTGAAGTTCCAGTAAACGTCTGAAGACCGTTACCTACCGTAAGCGTCCGCGTTGCCGTACTTTAACTAAGTATTACTGCGAATTTGTTTTCGGGGGGGGGGGTGTGTTCTGCAGCGAGTTATGTGTACGCGTGTTACGTAACTCATTATGAATGATCGATGGGCAAATGACCAGTAGAAAAAACCTGAATCATATACCTGTTATAGGGAACTATATGTTGCATTCAACTACAAATCACGTGATTAGCTCACTCACATGCAGTTCGTCTTACTAGAAATCGTTGGTTCCAATCACAGTCACTTGGGGGCTGAAAATCAATAAATACTAATTTTCAAAAAAAATGATCCGCTATACGTATATAAATAAACAAGTTGTGAAACACGGCACCTAGTAAATCGACACCCTGTCGGTTTCAAATGTCGATATCTTACCTTAAAATGCGAAACAAAAATTTTAGAGGGTGTCAGGTGTTACGTTAATAACCATTGTTCATAATCGCTAACTAGGTTTTATTCAAAACTGCACAAATCGCGCGTTTTCTGATGATATCCGACGAAGGAAATACTCGCTGTTACGGCACGCCTGATTGGCTGAAAATGAGTATGCGCACTTGATTTACCCAGAACTCTGTGCGAATCCCCCTTGATTCTGGCTGCTGGCCATTTTCGTTCATGAAATCGTCGGATATCATCAGAAAACGCGCGATTTGTGCAGTTTTGAATAAAACCTAGTTAGCGATTATGAACAATGGTTATTAACATAACACCTGACCCCCTCTGCACTTTTTGTTTCGCATTTTAAGGTAAGAAATCAACATTTGAAACCGACAGGGTGTCGATTTACTAGGTGCCGTGTTTCACAACTTGTTTATTTATATACGTATAGCGGATCATTTTTTTTTTGAAAATTAGTATTTATTGATTTTCAGCCCCCAAGTGACTGTGGTTCCAATCAAGGTTTCTGCTGATCAAAAATGCACTATTCTTAAAAAGTGAGGGGTAGTGGTACTCACGATTTGGACTTGAGAGGAACTTGTTTGAAACAAAGAAATAGTACTTTCCCAGTAAACGAAGAAACTAGTAAACGGTAACAAAAAATAGTACTTTCCTAGTAAATCCGAACGAAAATGGTCCACACTCTAACAGGGACATTGGACACAGGTCAAAACATTAGCATTGCTATCATTTCCTAGCCACGTAAACAATTATTATTAAGAAACCCAATTTAGATACTTTGTTTTGTCACGCCAAGATACTGTTGGCAAATCAATGTCCTCTATGAGAATCAGTGCATGGTGACTCAACTTATTTTTTGTATACTTTATTTACTAGGCTTCACGTCGGTCTTTTCTTCCTGAAAAAGTGTTTCCTGAGAAAAGATAATTTCCGAATCCTTCACGACACAGCTGACAACAAAAGAATATATAATGAGGATAGCGATGAAGAGACTGGCCCGGAAGATGGATTAAACAGTTTATCGAGGAAACACCCGTCCGTGGAGGATAACTACACCTGCCGGGCAGGGTATGATCAAACGAGCAATGCACCTCACACCAGAATGGGGGACATTGATGGATCACCAGAATCTAGTCATGTACTTGAAAATGTTCTGGAATTCGATGAGGGAAAACAGTATGACTGTATTAAGTCAGTGGAAGTTGAATACCACAGTGATATCAGAGATAAAAAAGAAGATTGATGTACACGGCGGACTAGAACGTGGTGATCGCTGACATTCGCGATTAAGTTTATCGAAGAGCTATGTAGAAATATCATTGGATATTTCAGTATTCAAACTAGATTTTTACTGTACCATTTAAAGATATGTTTAAGAATAATTTTAAATAGCAACTTATTGAGAAAAAAAGAAAACAGTTTAAAAATGATTCTCATGCATACCAATGGTAGTAATTTATGCGATTGTATAATTATACAGGATGTTTCGAATTGTTGGCGACGACGTTTAGTAAATAATTGTGTAATTGCACCAATTCCAAGTAGATTGAATTTCTTTTCCGTAAACAATTTCTTTGTAGAGACAATCATATTTTATTTAAAATTATTTGACATTTGCGGGTATCATTCCAGCAGCAGATATTTATTATTTGCGTGCACCTCATGTGACTGACAGATTGTGATGACAGAGAATCGTATATCATAAAGAGATAAATAAATGTTTTTGTTATCGTACCGTGATGCGATGGTATCACAATGTGTTATACAATATGACGGTGGCGCTATTCGCTGAGATTACACACACGATAATATATGCAGGACTTGGTTTTGAGAAGTCCATTACCAGAATTTACAGGCACTGTTACTCTTACTGAAATCATTTCACGCGCACGCGTTGCAATACTGTGTATTTTAAGATTTTCGATTTTAAATGTATAATGCGTAATGAGTGATTAAACAAACAATTAAAACAAATACTTAAGTTTGAGAACTTGGTCTCAAAAAGGGTCAGTGATGGATACCTTTGGGTCTCTGACGTTTACTAGAATCTCGACCCCAAACATGCCGTTAAAGGGCGGTAGTCGGTATGCCAAGCATTCGCGAAATATAGAACTCACATGAACAAAGATGGCGACTTTCAAGTTGACTGTTGCGCAGACCAACGAGTACAAACTGAGACGTTACTAAGATTTAACTATGAAATTTCCTTGGTGATTGGAAGGTATCGAAGGAGTCACCGGCGGTACTGTAAAATGACTAATTTTCACTGGGTTTAAATTTCACAGATTTACCATTTCAGGCATATTCAGTGGGTTTTAAATTCACGGTTTCGTCATTTAGATAATGTGTTCTATGCTACATTTTACATATTCACTGGGTTTTAATTTAGCGCATTTTCCAGTCAGCGAAATAAGCTAAATTAAAACCCAGTGAATAATTACCCCCTTTACAGTAATTAGTGTACGTTGCGTCAAGGTCAAAACTCGTATTCGTGGTTACCATCAGAAGAGCGCAATGGATTGTGGGAAAATCAATGTTTATCAACACAAATGTCGTACATGCGCAGCGCGACGACCACCACCCTCGTCGCTGTACTTAACTATTTCGTAATATTTGAAATGGAAATTAAACAAAAGGGTGTGTGTGACGTTGAGTAATAGGAAGTAGTCTGAAAGGAATGTTTGCTTGTGATTAAAGAAAATGTGGCAATTGGTGAATGCCACAATGACGTGACCAGATGCATAGCAGTTGTCAGCTGATTGGTGGACTCGAATCGAACACAAAAGTAAATAACAATTAAGAATACGAGTAGTATATTGGATATAGGTCATATAATACCAACGAAAAATTCATGTTAATTATATTTAAAAAGAATTATATTCATAAATATATGAAGCTCGGAATGAATGAATATCTCAATTTGTAAATAAGACTTCCCTTATTTAATCTTGTTTCGAGCTTTTTTACTTCGCGTGTTAGTCTTATTCGAGATTACTATAATACCATCTTATATAACTGTGTAATTCATACATTTGCTTTCGCATTAAATTTGAATAACGGTGGAAAATATTGTGGATGCGGTAGACGTTTGGTAAATGTATAAAAAGACATCTTTTCTTGGTGATTTGAACGAAATAATAAGTGGAAGGTTCATAGTGCAATGTGAATACTGTATTGCTTTGACGGCTACAGTAACAGTTGCAGGTTTGTATATAAAAGTCACTCAAACAAGTATGGCATACAGATATAATAATATGAAGATGATTATCTATCGATTTCATGACCATTTACTAAACCAATCAATGAGATAGACTCTTCACTTTTTATCTAGACTATTTGTATGCAAATTAGTGCAGAAATGATATTTAAAGAAACCGATTTCTGAAATGACTTGACAATCATTGATAATAACATATTTTTCAACGTTATATTTATTTACTAAGTATATATATGCTACAATTTTGATGTGAATGGCATTAAAAAGGGAAGTTGGTCGAACGTGTCATTAGCAACCGTATCCGCAATCTTTATGCGATTTTTTTCTAAGCCCCAATAGACTGGTGTGATATTTTTCCCCACACATGACGTTAATATTTCATACCATGTTCACATACAATAGACGATCTGGAGAAATTGATAGCGTCTCTACCGGGCAAGGTGATATAGAAGGAGGGCAAAAGAGGATAGCTGGTACAGGTTACAGGAAATTACAAATGCATTTTACGTTTTTAAAGGAAATAAAATAGAAAGTTTCATTTACAGTCAAAAATAGTTTCTTACACCTTACAGATAAAGCAAATTCCTAATTACATTTTACATTTTTATAATATACTCGATGATAATTTGTGTTTAAGAATCAAAATTGGAAATTGCGTACGAATTCCCGGGGGCAGTTGATACATAGCTGGGTAGGAAGGTGCCTCTGAGTGCTCAAAAGTGTGACCATTTTTATATCTGGATAGTGGTAAAATGTATATCCATATTTATACCACAGTACCATTCTGTCATCATTCATTCCAAATAAAACCGTATTTGCTCTAGTAGAAGAGCATCTCCAATAGAAGCACATATAAGCCAACAGTTGCATTGTATATTGATTTATTAAAAAATGTATTCAACCATAGAAACACCTCTGTGACTTACATAAGAGCATATTATTAACACAATGTTCAGGTTATTTAGGTTGTTAAATGAGACAGTTCGCTTTTTCTTAGATCTCCTTAGGGGAAATATTTTAAAGTCATGGCACTTAATCATCTGTCAGATCATTGTCCCATTTCTCTTTCTCTCTCTTTTCAGTTTCAACGGGACTACACTGACAATTATGCAAATTTATCCCCACTACCTGGGAAATTCATTTGGGACAGTGAAGGTTGCCAGAATTTCATTAAGGCTTTTTCAAATAAATCAATGGAAGTGAAAATTAGTAACTTCAGAGTACTAACTTTGAAGATACTGATGTAGCTGTTAGCCGTTTTAATAGTATCCTAACTGATGCAGCTAACACGTCTCTAAAATCCTTTCATCACAGGATTAAGAAGAAAAGCAGTAAACCTAAGCATAAAAAGTGAGTGTGATGTTAGTGAGACGCGTTAATTAGATGCTCTCATTTACTAGGTAAATCCCCAATGATAATACTATCAGACAGGAAAGATATAACATTAATAAGAAATATAAAAAGTTGGTAAAAGCTAAGAAGAAAGAATATAGGGCCAAGCTTTGTAATAAAATAATGTCACTTCAGCATTCTGACCCTAAGCAATTCTGGAAATGGTTTGAGGAATTAAGTAACTTTGATAATAGTCCCAGTAAAGATGATCACATTAGTGGTGAGTCATGGCTTAAACATTTTAAATCTCTGAACAAAGAAATTAACTTAGAAAATAACAGCCACAATTTAAATATTAGAACTAGTATCAGTGATGTGGAAAATGATAACTGACAGAACACTAACCTTGACTTTGATTTTATTAACAATGAAGTTATGAAGCATGTTAACTTGCTTAAATCAGGTAAATCGTCAGGCAATGACTTAATTTTAAATGAAATGATTAAGAAAGGTGCTCCTTATGTAATTCATTTAATATGTAAATTATTAATCTAATTTTAAGTCAGGCAAATTCCCAACATTATGGAACTGTAGCTATATTATTCCCATTTTTAAATCAGGTAACCCAATTGACACTAATAATTACCGTGGTATTGCAGTTTCGAGTTGTCTCTCTGAACTCTATACCATGATACTTAATAGTAGGCTTACTAATCACTTGCACCAGACTAACCAAGTCACAGATAATCAGTTCGGGTTTAAGAAAAAACACGAAACTGCAGATAATATTTACATTCTTAGAACCCTAATTACCAAATATGTTAACAATCTGGTAATCACTTATTTTCATGCTTCTTTGATTTTTCCAAAGCCTAAACTCCTAAAATTATGGGTGGGTGGAAAATGTTGAAGGATCATCAGGTCAATTTATAGTAGCACTAAATATTGTGTTAAATTATATTGTGGTGTAACGCCATATTTCGTTTTACATCGGGGGGTTAAACAAGGCTGCAACCTCAGTCCGAGTTTATTTAACATCTTTGTAAATGATATTTGTGACAAAGTTAATAATTTTGACCCTGTTGACCTGAATGGTTTAACATTTAATTGTATCCTTTATGCCGATGACCTGTTACCTCTATCAACTAGTCATGAAGGGTTACAGAGTGGTATTAATGGCATTGAAAATTATTGTCAAAAATGGAACCTTAAGGTTAACATTAACAAATCAAATGTCATGATCTTCAATAGCTTGGGTAAAATTTTGGGTATTGGCGATCCGCTCCGCTAGGATTGCCCTTATAATCACTTTTGTCGTTTTGTGTGTGTGTGTCTGTGTGTGTACATTTCCAGTGTTCCAGTGTTCACGTATTATTTCTTCTGTGATTTGTTTGGCTTGGCCGATTTCGTTCAAACTTGGCAGGTAGGTCACACCTTAACCCTATTTATAAGGAAAAATCTGGAAATTTTTTTTGGCCCACCGTTGCCATAGCAACAGCCAAAAAACTGATTTTTGGATAGCTTCGCGCCAAATGTATCTCCTCCTACAAATTTGGGATAAAATACTTCAAACATAGCTCATTCTACTCAGCTTGAATGTGGGCACAAAGTTACCATTTGAATTTTTGATATCTGTTTTCATTACTGCGAAATTTGACCCCAAAGTTGGGGTAACTTTTCACCAGCAACGGCTTGGCTGGTTTTGTTCATACTTCACAGGTAGGTCGTGCCGTCACTAATTGGAAAAAAATCCTGGCCCACCACTGCCATTGCAACATCCAAAAACTGATTTTTGAATACTTTCGCCCCAAATGTATTACCTCCTACCAGTTTTGTACATAGTCAGCTGGCATCGGTGTCGCTGGGTGTATATGATAAAGGGAAGTTGTGCAACCAAATTTGCCGAGTTCGCAGTTTTTCGCCAATAAAAAAATAACTAAGGCAACAACTCACGGTTTTTCAGCATTTTTGTAATAAAGACATTATTCTCTATCAATAATCCGCCCAAAACAGGAACATTTCTACTAATTCTTGTGTTTTTTATACGTTTTTCGAAAAACCTGCTATTAGGCTGTAAAAGTAGAACATTCCGGAGGGGGCGAAAGGGAAGAGCCAAATTTAAGGCGTAAAAATAGAACGCGTATTTTGACCTCTATGCGGTCGTTGCCAAAGAGCCCTGCGTCCATCGTCTGGCGATGCTCTTCTGTTTCACCAGTTGCGTTTTTTGACTAAAATTTGGGCAGTACTGTCAGTCACGAAAATTGATGAATAAATTAATACACATAAAATATGAATCACGGGCTAATTCAATGGTCACCGAACACTCCACTACTAAACAATCTGTGGCAAGATAGTAGCGTACTGTATATTTGACCCAGATTTGACAAGCGTGGTACAGTTTTTTGCGCGTGTCCGTAATAACGCGCACAAAGGATTGTGGGACAGAGTCCTTTATTTGCTGGCATTCTTGACTTTTGACTGCAGTTCTTTTTTTATATTTTAGAGTAAATGCTTCTGATATGCTCTTAGGTTGCTTAATATCCGTCTGAAATTCTGGACTGTGGTCATATTTTTCGATTAGGAGTCGTATATTTAAATTACTCACTGTGACTAATGTTTTGCATTATGAAGTATATTGTTATGAAGGTCAACACACTGCAATTTAGGTAAATATTTACCATTTCGTTATTTCGCTTTCCAGCATTTCCGGGAAACGCTTCATTCTAAAAAATGCTATCGCAAAACGGTTGGAAATAATAAATGTAACAGCAGAATACGTCCTAGCACAGTCACTCTACTAGGAGAGAGTAACTGTGGTCCTAGTACTAAACTAAGTGACTTCTAAAGACTGAATGGTGTTTGCGAACTTCGTATTAGTTATAAACCGACGTCAGCTTCACGTTTATGTCACCATGGAAACAGCCAAAAAACATGTTGCTTGTTTTTGAGCGGAGCGGATCGCCAACCAGCCTACCGGCTTGTTTTAATGGTATTCAACTTGATTGTGTCGACTCCTATAACTATTTGGGAATTATATTTCATTGTAATGGGATGTTTGATGTGGGTATTGCTCGGTTATATGACAAAGCACGCAAAGCACTTTTACAAAATGTTATGGGATAACAAAGATCGTTACTCTGTGCGGTTAGCAGGCGAATTATTTGACTCATTTTCAATGAAAAAATGGAAAACATTGACTTTAGTAAATGGAAGAAGGAAATCACCAAAACAGATAATAACAAACTTTGCACTTATAGTACTTTTAAATCTTGTACTAAATTTGAACAATATTTAGAAAACACCAAAAACAGGAAATTTACCAATTCGCTGTACTGACTTCCTGCGAGAATGTCTTGAAATTTGGGAAGCTGAAACTAAAATGAGTTACAGAAACACAAACCAAGTAATTTGGAATAACGAAAATATAAAAATAGCCGGAAAACCTATTTTTTATAGAGAATTGGCTGAAAACGGAATTAAAAGAGTTTCAGACCTGTTTAACGAGAATGGTCTTATACCATGGGAAACAATAACCCAAAATGAATGGACTCTACTACATAAACTAAAATGGATTGGCCTTGTTACTGCCATCCCCGAAAATCTAAAATACAAAAACACTGACATAGACGAGATAAGCTTATCGGTGTCTGGAATTCCAACACCGCTTGATGCAATCTCAAAACCCTATATAAAAAAAGAATTAATAGACAGGCAATTCATCCCTCCAGTGAGTCAAAAGAAACTTGAAGAGATGCTGAAACTTGGCCTAATAGAATGGAGTAAAATGTACAAATTAATGATAAAAATGAGTATCGACAGCAAAACACGTGAATTTCAGTTTAAACTTTTACATAACATTCTATATACAAATGACAAACTTCATAAAATAAACCCAGAAAAGTTTCCTACACAGATGTGCACATTTTGTCAGGAGAATCCAGAAACTCTGGAACATATCTTCTATGAATGTGAATATGTTGTTGCACTTTGGAGAGACCTACTTTTTAGTTGGGGAAAGATATTAAAACAAAATTCACCACCAAGCAGAATGTGCTTAATAATATCAGATCCAGGCGAATCGTTGACAATAAATTTTATTAGCCTGTTAGTTAGGAAACATATTTACCACTGTAAAATGAATGATATAAAACCCAACTTCAAGGGTATTCTAACGTACATGAAAAGAGTCTACCAGTGTGAAAATTGGATAGCAAATCATAACAATAAAATGATACAGCACTTAAAAAAGTGGTCCTCTTTAATACCATATATGGAATAAAGGGGAAAATGGTATGAACTAGAACTGAATGAGATAGACAAGTAGCAATCTAGTGAATATAGTGATCTTAGGGAAAAAATCCGTCCATGTGAACCAAAAGCAAACATAAAGGTTCTGGGTTTGAGCAATAAACTATTCCTCTTCTGAAGCTTTGAGAAATGTCACTTTGAAAAACTTTGAGTTATACAGGAATGTAAGCATAACCACTTTATTCACAGATATGTAAATTTTTATGAGTACCCAATAAAAAATATATTAAAATACAAAAAAAAAAAAAAAAAACAGGAAATTTAGAAATGCTCTAATCAAATTCAGGATTTCAGCCATTCAGCTACCAGTCGAAAAAGGTCGACATAGAGGCATTAAAAGAGAAGACAGATTCTGTCATCTGTGTAACTGTAATGAAGTTGGTGATGAAAAACGTTACCTTTTCAGATGTAATCATGACAAAATTAGGGAATTAAGAAATACATTATTTACAGCAATCTATGTTTGTTCGCCTAGTCTACAACTATTAGCTAGAGAGGATATTTTTGTTTTGATTTTTTCAAGTTCTGATCTTTTTATTTGTAGTAGTCTAGCAAAATTTGTTTTTCATGTTTTAGAATTGTTTTATTTTGTTTGTGTTATTTTGGACTTTACACTAGCTCTGTATTGTGTACGTGCCAAATAAAATATCCTATCCTATCCAATTGAAATCAACAATTGGCCCAACATGTTCAGACCGGCGTAGGTTGTTCGGTGTACGTCCCCTTTATCGGGCGCTCCTTCTAATGAGTGCTACCGAAGAAGTTTTGTTGTCAATCTATGGTACAATATTTATATCCACTCAAATACTGACCTTGAATTCCATGTCAAGAATCAACAGCACACCAAACGTACGAATTGCCATTAATATCTTGTTGTCTGCGATGATTGCAAAATATAGGTGACTGTGGTTAATTTAACGTCTCAATAAAACTATATTAGTTAATAATATAACTTGCTTTCGCAATATTATAAAATTAATTACAATGAAGGTATTTGCAGTCCACTTTAAATTTGTTGTTTCAGTAAAATTTACTGTCAATATACGATTTGACAACGATGGGCATTGGCACAATTTCAGTATTATCTTATTGTTCATCAAGTTTACACTCAATATTTTCTTCACAAAGAAGTGTTTCTTGAAATATGGTAATTTTAGAGTCCTTCATAACAAAGAGAAGAGAGAATATATGCAGAGGACAGTGAATTCGAGAATGATCACGAATATGGGCTCATAAATTCGTGTAGAAAGTACTCCTCCGGGGAGTATAACCAGCATTACCGACTAGCTCGTTATTATGTCCACAATGCTGCTACTTAATACTTAATACATCATGGAACTATAAACTATACATGCTTACATGAACCACCCACCGTCTATACATTAGAAGAGGTTCTGATGTTTTTGTCCCAGGCGACAGTTCCGGATATTGAATGCCACTGTTGTCTCTTCTGACTTTTTTTGTAAAAACTGCTGTGCAGATACGTGGGGCATTTTGCCACAGCATTCATTTCCTATTTGAGACTACATGGCAGGGCTATGCGGCCACCTCCCTATCAAACGGCAATTTTAATGCGCTATCCTGGTGTCAACCAGGCTTGGTCGAACACAAGCACCTGTGGACCTTAAGCAAGGTTCCCCAAAGTCGCATTCGTTCGTTAGGCCAGTGGAATTGGCCTTCCCATTGAGTCTGTGGCACACTCACCCAGGGTAGGGGTCGACCCTATTGATGTTCAGCCTAAGGAGGGGTTTGAACGTGGGTCTACCGACAATGAGTCTGATGCGACAACCACTATGCTACCAGTGAACATAACACATGATGATTTGGAGAACACTGGTGGACATTACAGAATACGACATGAAGTTCATCACAAATCTAAATCAATTGTGTTCACTAAAGAGCTGGATAAGGAAATGAATAATTGTGTCCTAATAAAACGCTGTGTTTTATAATGAATGTACCTTAATACAATATTTAAGAAACATTTTATACTGACAAAACTACGAAAAATATATACATGTATAAGAAACTAAAATCACGTTTCCGTAATCTGACTTGGTAATGACCACGGATTGATATTTGAGCTAAATGAGTGGTTCGATAAAGTGGTTCTTGATTTTGACATTCCTGACCAAGCGCTGTTCATTTTAGCATTCGATGTCACCAGACGCCGTTTCAGCTGACTATGTATATATATCATATCAGTCGCGTATACTTGCTAAACACGGATGCTTTCACCACTGATATATCAATGGTTCATGAGGGTTCTTCTTCTTCAATTTGTTCCCAGAATACTCTTAGTTGAAACATAGCGTAATTATTACAACATTTTCTCCCATCCCTTGCCCATCATCGATGCTAATACAAGGTAGGTAATCAGAATTGTTTTTTGACAAATGATTCTACATACTGTAAAATACTTTATTTCAGCTTAAGAAATGATTCTGGGAAAATAAAATCCAGTGAGTATACCTTTTTTCATACATTTTACATTCAACTCAACAAAAATTGGTGAAAGAAATTCTGCACATAACACACAAAAAGTCTTTACAGCGAAAATTAATTGCAGCCAAAATAAAGTATTTTACAGTATGCTATTTTCTGAATCGGTGAGTTTATACTCTTGTTTCACATATTAAATCTCTTGCAAGTCAGGTATTTGTATTACAGCATACCACATGACCAGATACATACTTGTACCATTAATAGACATTTTTTATATTATGTTTTACCAGACAATGAAGAGCACTTTAATTTTCAGTCATGTGTTACAGGGTTATCACCACTATTAAGTTTGGCACTAATATTGTCAGTTAATTTTATAATATGTGATAATTAATTACACTTGTATCCAGCCTAGTACAGTCAACTTTTGAGTGTTGTATTTGGCTATACCATACTTACTATAGTATTGTTACAGATTTGTAAATATATCTTTGTTAGATGGCAGCGTGATTAAACTTTGATTACTCAGCATGTATTATTGAGCCAGTATGGCAGAGACAAATCACATATTTTTGCATCTTGCAAGGCTCTTTGACAAAAGATTTATGCTTTAAGAAATAAATACATACAAACTTATCTTTCACATCTACCATATACGTTTCTTATTAGAAAAAAACACAAAAACATTACAGTATATATCATCTCATAAATACTGGCTAGCTGTTGACAGTGTTCCTGAGACAGCTCACACAGAGCCTATAGAAATACATGATACATTGTGATGAGCGTACAAGCAACATGGAACATTCTTTGACCTAGCTCTAGAGAATATCAATTTATCTTTTTTTGGAAATGATTGTGATGAAATGATAGCAATATAATAACTATTCAATTTATTTTCTGTCAGGAATATTCACAATTGTAGTCATGAAGCAAATATTAAATTACACAAAAGTCATAAAATATTGCATGCTAAATTTTGTTTCTACACAATTTCATGATTTTCCTGGACTGGATTAATTTAGCAAAGTCTGAGTTTTGTTAATTCCAAACCCAAGCAAAAATGTTATGGACAAATAGCTTATTACAGGGTAGTTGAAGTCCCCTACCATATTTTGTTGTTGTTTATTGAATCATTTAAATATGAAACATATCTGTATTGCCAAAAAAGAGTTGAGTGAAAATTCCTTTTATTTCAATCAAAATTTCAGTGTCTTGTGATAGTTCAAAGTTGCATCCAGCATCTCTCTCAAAGTCATGTGTCAAAAAAAACCAACACCTCAGTGACTTATTTTCAAATTCCATTGATACAAAAACTTATTTGTATTTTATCCTAGCTTTATATCCACATGCAGGACACAGCAAAGATGTGCCACAGTATAATAACAAACCATGTTTTGAAAATGCATAGAAATGTCTACAAGCTACACCATGTTCACTGTTCAGCAACATGCCTACTATACAAGGTATCCAGCATAATGCTGATATTCACTGTTCACAGTTTAGTGCTTTCCTCATAACACACTTAGCCATCTCTGTTCACCACTATGAATACAGCATATGCCAATGTTCACTATTCAGCGATGCCTTCAGGGCACATTTAGACACAGTTTCGTACTGTCCTCAGAGCACACTTAAGTCACTTTTCAGTACCATGATTACACCATACGCCAGTGTTCACTATTCAGCGATGCCTTCAGGGCACATTTAGACACAGTTTCGTACTGTCCTCAGAGCACACTTAAGTCACTCTTCAGTAGCATGATTGCAATGTACGCCAGTGTTCATTTTGGAACATCGTCACATGTATTGTTCTCAACTTCTTTTACTTGTTCCTCCTGTTCTTTAATGTTTTTCTTGTATTGTGCTTTCTCTTTGACTGACATGAGTCGTAACATACACTGTAGATCTTGTCCATCTTTGCCAAAGGCTTTTGCTTTGGAATTTAATATTGCTACATCTTTTACATCTTCCAAAATCTGCTCAATCAATTTCTCCTACAAGAGCAAAATCAAGAATTAGTTTGTACTGTTCTTGTAACGGGAAATTATGTACAGTTAAATAAAAATGACATACACATGCTGTTTTACAAATATAGTGAAATGTACAGAGCTAGGGCTTGGTAAATAAAAAATGGCAAAAGCCGATCATCAGATTTCATTCAAATTCTAACATTCAATAGTGAGTGGCTCAAAGCAAAACATTATCTACACCCATAATGCAACATAGTAAATGAGATTTCTCACATATTCAAATAGAGGCACTTGCTGATTGGATAATGTTAAAATATCTCATTAATATTAACTGAATTAACATTGATGTAACAATACCATTTCCTGATTGGGCAATTTGAATTTTAATAATTATCATTCATTTAGATTTATAGTAGTGTACACATTGTATTTATAAAATGTTTATAACCACCACGGCATTCTGCCCTTTACTATATACCTAAACAATCAAGGAATACAATGATGTGATAAGATTAATAACATAAGGTAGTATAAGTAAATAAAGCCACCATGAGCAGCTTCTAATAAATTATATTTCAAGTTAGAAGAGTGGACTGCCACTATTTTTGAAACTAGTGATTGGTCAATTTACCTTACTTTCCCAATCAGTTTGTAGCTTTCTTCTTTCGTTGAAAATAGTTACCCTCACATGATGTTTCTTATGAAGCCATGCTTGGATTTGCTTTTTCTTGTTTTCAAGATCATGATCAGTTATGTTCCCTGAAAACTTAACTTCTTTCATACTTGTTGGCTTTTTCTTAGCCTTTTCTTTCTCTTCTAATCGAATCCGTTCTTTAAGAAGTTCCTGTCCAGACATCAGTTTATACACTGGGTCTGGTTGAGCATTTAAGTTCACCGGAATCAGTTTTAATTTCTTCCATTCTGCTAATCTGATGGCCTCTGCTCTATGTGTAGGTCCCAAACTATCCCCGTTCTCGTCTAGAAGATGTAGAATTTTATGATGTATTTTTCTCCCTATGCTCCCCATTGTGACTCGCTGTTTCTTCTTCTTCTTTTTCAAGCCGTCCTCTTCATCATCAGCGTGGGGTTCTGGGAATTCAGCCATGGCCATGGGTGGCGGGTCAGCTTCTGATGTGGAGGACAAACCTCTTCCCATAGTTGACGTTGTTGGGATGAACACATACGGTGGGCAATGTCTTCGTGACAGATTCAATTTGTTACTGGTATCTGGACCAACAAGACAAAATGTGCGGAATGGCACTATTTGGGCTTGTGCTCTAAACACCAAACGTCTTGATAAACACAGTAGTGGCCTACTTGAAACGTAAAAAGGGACGCAAAACATATTACTTGTAACTGTGGAATTTCCAGTCAAAACAATCCTAGAAGTTCAATGACCTCTGACCATCTCAACAAGAGGACGCTCATCAACATGCTGGGAGCGGAGTGGCTGGTAGTCATCCGAAATGCGGTAACAACAGTACAGATACAATAGTCAATCGCTTGACTCTTGGGGACAAACCTTCAGATTCAATGTTTTCGAGTCAATTTAACCATTTGTGTGCAGAATAATGTCGAAAACTGAACATATATCAAGAATCATTGAATGTCATGGGGGCTGCCATCTTGAATCATCAATCGATCATTTTCGCAAGTAACTCGGAATAGTTCGTAATTGGTTTATTCTATTTTAAGTGGATGGGTGTTCTAGCATACAATTGTGACAGCGCTGCAACAATTTGTGATTATTTAAAAAGTTATATTTATTAAATTAAAGTACATTTTGAAAGAAAGATCTTGCGTCTTGTGTCAATTTTTCGCAGTGAAATAATATCGAACACACCTATTTCAAAATGGTTTGCTCAGATTCGCCTACCGTTTTCCCGGCATGCTTTAGTGCTCAACATGTCTGCAGTATCAAAATGGCCGACGAAGACGAGGAACAATGGTTGTATGGAGGTAAAGATTTCGGCGAATGACACATTCCCTACTTCACTATTTTGCTATTTTTAAATATTAAACGTTTGTTTGTTGTATCCCGGATTGCGGGAGACACCTTCATGTTTTATAACGGTCGTACTTAACTGTTCAGATCGTCCATAATTCTTGATCGAACAGTCGTGTCATCCACCGCCACAAGCGTTGGATGCCGATCCAATCTGAATGGAGTCGTCTGTGTGAACGTGGTAACTACACTCGTAGCGAGATCTATTTTATTCTTCGGTGTTAGCTTTTTGTGTCGTCTGTATTAATTATGACCATGTATACTCACCTGCATGCACGACAACAATCTGTGAGTCGTCAACACGAGCTCGGCCAAAAATACTAGTAAATAAATAAACACAACCAAAGGTTTATTCGAATACAGATAAGAGTATGTAAAGGTGTGATATGCGACGAAGATCTCACGCGAATTTAAGAAGTCTTGCGAATTGTGAGATAATCACAAAATCGCAAGAGAAACCCACATTTCTAGAAATCTCAATTTACAAGTATTGAGACAAGAACTGATTCGTGAACTGATTCGTGTTCATGTCAAACCCGTTTTTTGTAGTTTTCTGGCTTATTTGCAAAGCTTGTAATACTTTTTCTATGACTATATTGTTTAGAACTACTTTGGCTTGACACGCACTAAACAGGGTTGCATTTGAATGCTCGCAAAGTGTGAATTCTCTTCTCGTGAGATCTTTATTGCATATCACTGTGCATCGTCATGGAAATTGCAAAGCCTTATCTTATAAATTCCTGACATAACTTATTATTTTCTAAACTTGTAGAACCACATTTAGTGTTGAGGGACTATAGTCAAATCTATTTAGTACTTTCTTTGGGTCGATAAAGATTTATTTTCATCAAAATTACAGTTTAATTTTCTCCTTTGAAGCCATTGTCTGTCTAGGTGTGTTTAACATTAAACAAACCAAAACATTATCAAATTTAACTAATAAGTTATAATTGATCATATTCCCTTTATGATAGAGACTGTGAATATTCATACTTTTGCTGTTGTGGCAATAAATGTGATTATGTGCTAAAGTGAAAATGAGTTGAACATAATTCATTGTGAAAACCAGAGTTTTGTATTTCGTAAATTTGTTGATAAAGCCACATGTGTTGTGCCATGGCATACATTGGAAGAAATAAGTAACAAATAAATAGTAGTTGTTTGTAATCCATCATGTAATGCATTACAAATTTTATGTGAACCATGCAATGTTAGACTAATTATGTGTCGTCACTACTGTTGTTGTACCATGAACGGTCAATGCTTTTATTTTAGTGTTAGTCACACTACTCATTAACAATGAGGGTAAGCTGACTAAAAATACCTTTAGTATAACAATAATCATGATTCTATAATTTATTTCATTGCAGAAGATGAGAAAAAAGCAAAGAATGAGGCATCAGAACCACCAGTCCCTGGGTAATAATTCTGTTTATTATTTGCATAGAATGTTAATGTGTTAAAAGTTAAAATTACAATGGGCTGTTTGGTTGCATGACCTCTATAGTGTTTGTCAGATTGTTTGATATCAAGTATAGATTCAAATGTGTAGCCCTGTTGTAACCAAAACAGGTCTTGAAGTTCCTGGAGGCTATGGAGGCAGTGCTTGAAAATCGCTGAGGCATCAAATGCTGTTATATTTCCTTGGTGTCCTTCAATATTTGCAGTTGTTCTTGAAAAAGAATGCCCTCTCAACTCAAGCCCTGCTTTAAGGCAATTGCCTATATGCCCAACGTGACTGCTTTGGTTCCCGAAATGTTCACTACAGAATTTCAATGACTCGAAAATGAGTGCCCTCACAATTCTACAACAACATGCTTACAATTGAATATTTTTTACATTTGAGTGGCTGTTTGCACGGGACACTGCTGTATGTCCTATGAGATGCTTTAAAAATTGTGAGATGATACAAATTAACATGTCTTGTGTCTTTTTCGTCTTACTGGGTTACCCATTACCAAAGCTAGTAGTCAAATAATGTTGGGTAATCAATCTTTGGTGCTTCATTACTGCAGAAACCACTGAGTTTTCTGCCACTGAGTTGCTCTCACTGTACAACTGCAAGACCTAATAAATCTGTTGTCGCATAACTTATCTCTAATTGTCAAGGAAAATTTAATGTTACGGCCAACTGATTCATCTGGCCTGGCAGAATAGGCCAACTGAACGGCTAAAAACTCAGTTTCAGTCTCTGTAGTAACAAACAAGCAAAAACTTAACTCAACTTAATTATGACCGGAATCAAAATACATCCTGAATCAATTGCATGAATCCAATTATTGAACCAGAAATGGTGGCCAATGTGCTAGTGATGTAATTTGACTCAGTCTTCCTGACTTGTAAGGCGAAAAACTGTAAGATTTGTTTCTTGTCCTAAAAAAAGTATGATGAAATACCCTTTTTTCTTTTAAAATTGTGTACATGTATTTTTTTTCTTTTCAATATTTTGACCCCCCCCCCCCCAATCAAATGTGATATGCAGCTTTCAAATTAAGATGTGGGTTAACCAGAAACAAATCTATTTTTTGTATTTCCTAATAATTTCTAAGTATACCATTTATCATGTTTTGCTATTTTCTGCATGGTAATTTCACTTAGCATGAAGCATGTTTTGTTTATTTCTTGTTGGTACATATATGCATGAGTTTTGTTGTTTGTATTGGTGGTAGAATATCCTAGCATAGATCAATCAGTAACCCATGAATTAATTTGTATATGATTTGCAATGTTTTTTTTTTTACAGAGTGGAGCCCGAAAATAGTCAGGAGTAAGTTTTGTTATGAAGTAAAATATATATTTCCTAATTAGTTTCTGTTTAAAACTTTTTTAAAAATCTAAATACCAAAAAAATATCATATACACAATGTTCTTCACAAACCCAATGTGACCAGAGTACATTTATTTTGCATAACTATCATGTTTTATGTGTATTCCTAACAAAAATCCACTGTCACATGTGTTTATTGCATTATGGCTGTCAATGCATTAAGGATGCGGTAGAGTTATCATGCTCTAAAAAGTAAAAACTGTTTTCATGGGGAAAAGTGTTTTGAAGCATCGCAAATTATATATTTTCTTGAAGCCCTTGTTCCTGGCTTTTTGAAAAAAATGATCTGTGACATGTACCACGAATTAGTCACGTGATTACTGAGTGAACATAGAGGTGTTATTTTGAATAAAAATGAGTTTTGTATAAAAACCGTAGGGGTTTGTAAAAAAAGAAAGCTGAAAAATCAAGGCAGCATCAGCCCCGTCAATGCCTCGAGAGTGTTTGAACATAGATTGCATATTTGTTTACAATGACACCAATTTACATTTTTCCTGTTATTTCACCCATAGACAAGGAATTTAAAAGCCTTTTATTTTTTATTGTGAGAAGTTATCAAAAAATGCTTCAAGGGTTTTATTCTGCGCCAATACGCTATCAATGTGTGTGAATTTCATTAAAGTAGGTCAATTTCTGACGACTCACAACTCACTTGAATGACCTCTATGGCGTCAGATTTCTTCTGCCTGGAAACGCCAAAAAACAAAACATTTGTCACGTTGCGCTAATTTTGGACATTTAAAGCATCAGATGGACTGATTTTTACAACAAAACACATAACATGGAGTCACTTAGTAGCCTTGCAGTAATAAAATCCAAAACTATAAAGTTTTGGGTCCGTATTCGTCCTCCAAAAAGAAGCGAAGTTGTTACAGTACACGGCGGCCCTGCATAACGTTGAACAGTTAGAGAGATAAATGACGTCATCCCATTATATATTCAAATCATGTTTACATGCGAAGCGTGGTCTGTATAACAAATGCTTGCCTAGTAACCGGAGAAAGAGGTCGACATGCCTAAACGCCAACCCCTAGTGCTAGTTAACTCAACAACATCCGACGTTTTGTCTTGTTCTAGCAGACACTCGACTTCCACCGCAACTTCGGAAACGGCGTCCTTGTACGGAACTTTGTCGATGGATGGCCTGCGGCAATCCCACATAAGACACTAGTTTTTTCAAACCTCGCCGACCTCTCCCAACTGCTCGTTCGACCAATACAGATTTTCGGTTGATATTAAATTGTCTGCCCGACTTTTTGGAAGATGGAAATTGATCATGTTTGCTGACGAAATTTTACCCTCTTGGTTTGAATACTCAAAGTGTGAACCCCATTGTACTGTCGGCAATGCGTTTCTGTTATAGGTAAAGTTTCGCTTCCTCTGAACTGCGTTTTGAGTTTTTCCTTAGGGCCTCTTTTTTGTGATTGATCAATAATCAGGAGCTGGAGTTGATATGACCGCGTCGTCTTCAGTGTGCACTGTTTCCGTCGTGAAGGGATTATGCAAATTACGCAATAAGTCAATGTTATTGTTTGCGTCAAGACTTTTATCTCAAAAACAAATTGTACAGTATCCCGTTATACAAGTAGTTTTTATTATTTTTTTTTAAAAAAAAGGGTATTCTTGATGTGTTTCAGTTTTAATTTTGATAAAATTATGAGCCCAATAACTTTACAAAAGTAATAACAAAAAAAGCAAAATTCACGAAAATAACTCTACCGCATCCTTAAGATACTCCGAAAGATTATGACTGAAATAATCAGATAGTGAAGTTTAAGTAAAACGGCACATTTGTTGGTTCTTTATGCCAGGAATACTTGTATATCATGATATAAAACAGGTGTTTAGTTTGTAGTAATTTAGTGGATGGTGTTAAAATTACTTAGACTCAATTTCCCATACCAATATTGTCAGTTTTGTGTTTTAATAAAAGCATGCATATTTCTTTTCATCCTAGCTTCATACTTGTAAACTAGATAACATTGTAGTGGTAGAACACGTAGGTAGTAGACCATTTTCAGTTCACTGCGAGATCCCATATTATGCATGAAATGGAATGTAAAAACAGGACAAATAAAGGTTGTAGTGGGGACAATCTTTGAGTGGGATTCGACAGACATGATGAAAGTATCCTATTTTTGGGGATATTTCCATGCTTAATAATGTGCTGTACACATTTGATGATGGTTAATTTTGATGAAGTAAAGGTATTCAAACTCAATATTCCCCTGTCAAAGATAAGCCTTTTGATGTGAGCTACGACATAATGAAATTTGAGTTAAAAATCAAATCGTTCAATTTTTGCGGCAGACACTCTTGCAGTTCAACGGAAAATCACATTTTTCCATAGATACAGTTTTGTATTAGAAATGTATATATAAGGCATACTGTTATTTATTCCAATCTGAATATTCATATTTCAATTGACAGTGAAGTTAACAGTAAGCTCTCTGCAGAAGCCCCAGAATTTGTGAGTAAAACAAACCATACAGAAGAAGATAAAGAAGAAGGAGAAATGGTAAATTGCCAATTTTTTTTTTTTTTGCTTTTTTATTTCTCCATAAGATTGTTACTGAGATTCTAAACTAGGTGTGTTTTGTGTAAATTTCTGGAAGTAACTTGTATTTAAGGGTGGATTCAGATATTACCAATCACCTATCACACCTACCATAAATATTACCAATCGCCTATCACACCTACCATAAATATTACCAATCACCTATCACACCTACCATAAATATTACCTATCACCTATCACACCTACCATAAATATTACCAATCACCTATCACACCTACCATAAATATTACCAATCACCTATCACACCTACCATAAATATTACCTATCACCTATCACACCTACCATAAATATTACCAATCACCTATCGCACCTACCATAAATATTACCAATCACCTATCACACCTACCATAAATATTACCAATCGCCTATCACACCTACCATAAATATTACCAATCACCTATCACACCTACCATAAATATTACCAATCACCTATCACACCTACCATAAATATTACCTATCACCTATCACACCTACCATAAATATTACCAATCACCTATCGCACCTACCATAAATATTACCAATCACCTATCACACCTACCATAAATATTACCAATCACCTATCACACCTACCATAAATATTACCAATCGCCTATCACACCTACCATAAATATTACCAATCACCTATCACACCTACCATAAATATTACCAATCACCTATCACACCTACCATGAATATTACCAATCACCTATCACACCTACCATAAATATTACCAATCACCTATCACACCTACCATAAATATTACCAATCACCTATCACACCTACCATAAATATTACCTATCACCTATCACACCTACCATAAATATTACCAATCACCTATCACACCTACCATAAATATTACCAATCACCTATCACACCTACCATAAATATTACCAATCACCTATCACACCTACCATAAATATTACCAATCACCTATCACACCTACCATAAATATTACCTATCACCTATCACACCTACCATAAATATTACCAATCACCTATCACACCTACCATAAATATTACCAATCACCTATCACACCTACCATAAATATTACCAATCACCTATCACACCTACCATAAATATTACCAATCACCTATCACACCTACCATGAATATTACCAATCACCTATCACACCTACCATAAATATTACCTATCACCTATCACACCTACCATAAATATTACCAATCACCTATCACACCTACCATAAATATTACCAATCACCTATCACACCTACCATAAATATTACCAATCACCTATCACACCTACCATAAATATTACCAATCACCTATCACACCTACCATAAATATTACCAATCACCTATCACACCTACCATGAATATTACCAATCACCTATCACACCTACTATAAATATTACCAATCACCTATCACACCTACCATAAATATTACCTATCACCTATCACACCTACCATAAATATTACCAATCACCTATCACACCTACCATAAATATCACCAATCACCTATCGCACCTACCATAAATATTACCAATCACCTATCACACCTACCATAAATATTACCAATCACCTATCACACCTACCATAAATATTACCAATCACCTATCACACCTACCATAAATATTACCAATCACCTATCACACCTACCATAAATATTACCAATCACCTATCACACCTACCATAAATATTACCAATCACCTATCACACCTACCATAAATATTACCAATCACCTATCACACCTACCATAAATATTACCAATCACCTATCACACCTACCATAAATATTACCAATCACCTATCACACCTACCATAAATATTACCAATCACCTATCACACCTACCATAAATATTACCAATCACCTATCACACCTACTATAAATATTACCAATCACCTATCACACCTACCATAAATATTACCTATCACCTATCACACCTACCATAAATATTACCTATCACCTATCACACCTACCATAAATATTAACAATCGCCTATCACACCTACCATAAATATTACCTATCACCTATCTCACCTACCATAAATATTACCAATCACCTATCACACCTACTATAAATATTACCAATCACCTATCACACCTACCATAAATATTACCTATCACCTATCACACCTACCATAAATATTACCAATCACCTATCACACCTACCATAAATATCACCAATCACCTATCGCACCTACCATAAATATTACCAATCACCTATCACACCTACCATAAATATTACCAATCACCTATCACACCTACCATAAATATTACCAATCACCTATCTCACCTACTATAAATATTACCAATCACCTATCACACCTACCATAAATATTACCAATCACCTATCACACCTACCATAAATATTACCAATCACCTATCACACCTACCATAAATATTACCAATCACCTATCACACCTACCATAAATATTACCAATCACCTATCACACCTACCATAAATATTACCAATCACCTATCACACCTACCATAAATATTACCAATCACCTATCACACCTACCATAAATATTACCAATCACCTATCACACCTACCATAAATATTACCAATCACCTATCACACCTACCATAAATATTACCAATCACCTATCACACCTACCATAAATATTACCAATCACCTATCACACCTACCATAAATATTACCAATCATCTATCACACCTACCATAAATATTACCTATCACCTATCACACCTACCATAAATATTACCAATCACCTATCACACCTACCATAAATATTACCAATCACCTATCACACCTACCATAAATATTACCAATCACCTATCACACCTACCATAAATATTACCAATCACCTATCACACCTACCATAAATATTACCAATCACCTATCACACCTACCATAAATATTACCAATCACCTATCACACCTACCATAAATATTACCAATCATCTATCACACCTACCATAAATATTACCAATCACCTATCACACCTACCATAAATATTACCAATCACCTATCACACCTACCATAAATATTACCTATCACCTATCACACCTACCATAAATATTACCAATCACCTATCACACCTACCATAAATATAACCAATCACCTATCACACCTACCATAAATATTACCAATCACCTATCACACCTACCATAAATATTACCAATCACCTATCACACCTACCATAAATATTACCAATCACCTATCACACCTACCATAAATATTACCAATCACCTATCACACCTACCATAAATATTACCAATCACCTATCACACCTACCATAAATATTACCAATCATCTATCACACCTACCATAAATATTACCAATCACCTATCACACCTACCATAAATATTACCAATCACCTATCACACCTACCATAAATATTACCTATCACCTATCACACCTACCATAAATATTACCAATCACCTATCACACCTACCATAAATATTACCAATCACCTATCACACCTACCATAAATATTACCAATCACCTATCACACCTACCATAAATATTACCAATCACCTATCACACCTACCATAAATATTACCAATCACCTATCACACCTACCATAAATATTACCAATCACCTATCACACCTACCATAAATATTACCAATCACCTATCACACCTACCATAAATATTACCAATCACCTATCACACCTACCATAAATATTACCAATCACCTATCACACCTACCATAAATATTACCTATCACCTATCACACCTACCATAAATATTACCAATCACCTATCACACCTACCATAAATATTACCAATCACCTATCACACCTACCATAAATATTACCAATCACCTATCACACCTACCATAAATATTACCAATCACCTATCACACCTACCATAAATATTACCAATCACCTATCACACCTACCATAAATATTACCAATCACCTATCACACCTACCATAAATATTACCAATCACCTATCACACCTACCATAAATATTACCAATCACCTATCACACCTACCATAAATATTACCTATCACCTATCACACCTACCATAAATATTACCAATCACCTATCACACCTACCATAAATATTACCAATCACCTATCACACCTACATCAATATTACCAATCACCTATCACACCTACCATAAATATTACCAATCACCTATCACACCTACCATAAATATCACCAATCACCTATCACACCTACCATAAATATTACCAATCACCTATCACACCTACCATAAATATTACCAATCACCTATCACACCTACCATAAATATTACCAATCACCTATCACACCTACCATAAATATTACCAATCACCTATCACACCTACCATAAATATTACCAATCACCTATCACACCTACCATAAATATTACCAATCACCTATCACACCTACCATAAATATTACCAATCACCTATCACACCTACCATAAATATTACCAATCACCTATCACACCTACCATAAATATTACCAATCACCTATCACACCTACCATAAATATTACCAATCACCTATCACACCTACCATAAATATTACCAATCACCTATCACACCTACCATAAATATTACCAATCACCTATCACACCTACCATAAATATTACCAATCACCTATCACACCTACCATAAATATTACCAATCACCTATCACACCTACCATAAATATTACCAATCACCTATCACACCTACCATAAATATTACCAATCACCTATCACACCTACCATAAATATTACCAATCACCTATCACACCTACCATAAATATTACCAATCACCTATCACACCTACCATAAATATTACCAATCACCTATCACACCTACCATAAATATTACCAATCACCTATCACACCTACCATAAATATTACCAATCACCTATCACACCTACCATAAATATTACCAATCACCTATCACACCTACCATAAATATTACCAATCACCTATCACACCTACCATAAATATTACCAATCACCTATCACACCTACCATAAATATTACCAATCACCTATCACACCTACCATAAATATTACCAATCACCTATCACACCTACCATAAATATTACCAATCACCTATCACACCTACCATAAATATTACCAATCACCTATCACACCTACCATAAATATTACCAATCACCTATCACACCTACCATAAATATTACCAATCACCTATCACACCTACCATAAATATTACCAATCACCTATCACACCTACCATAAATATTACCAATCACCTATCACACCTACCATAAATATTACCAATCACCTATCACACCTACCATAAATATTACCAATCACCTATCACACCTACCATAAATATTACCAATCACCTATCACACCTACCATAAATATTACCAATCACCTATCACACCTACCATAAATATTACCAATCACCTATCACACCTACCATAAATATAACCAATCACCTATCACACCTACCATAAATATTACCAATCACTTATCACACCTACCATAAATATTACCAATCACCTATCACACCTACCATAAATATTACCAATCATCTATCACACCTACCATAAATATTACCAATCACCTATCACACCTACCATAAATATTACCAATCACCTATCACACCTACCATAAATATTACCAATCACCTATCACACCTACCATAAATATTACCAATCACCTATCACACCTACCATAAATATAACCAATCACCTATCACACCTACCATAAATATTACCAATCACCTATCACACCTACCATAAATATTACCAATCATCTATCACACCTACCATAAATATTACCAATCACCTATCACACCTACCATAAATATTACCAATCACCTATCACACCTACCATAAATATTACCAATCACCTATCACA